>NC_071087.1:3532687-3863178 GCF_027358695.1 Spea bombifrons | reverse complement strand
CAAAAGTTTATAGAAAGTATATATAGCAACGTGTAGGAACCCGCTCGCCAAATAGGACTATGTATAAATAGTGTCACCATAGCAACCATTGCATTGGTCCTCCTCATTGGACGTTTTCATTGGTTGCCGGGGTGATCGGAGCAGTTTTCATGTTTTAGACATAACCCCAAGTGTGTAATTTGGGTGAAGCCGAGTCGCGCATGGCTGGGAGATCCGCTTTGTGACGCGGCGGATGGGGCTCCTGGGATAAAATAGGGAATTTTATTCTGAAAGCTTGTGTCATGTTGTATTCCAGGGCATGGAGTCGTGGTATTGCCTTCCAGCGGAGGAGGACTCCAGCGGCTTCGCCCCGATGGACAGAGAGACCACGTCGCTGTCCGACCAGACAGCGCAGCAAACCGCCGGCGAAGGAGCTTTACATCCAGGAAAAGATGGCGACCCACACTCTATCCCACTCGGTACGGAGAAGCACCCCTCTCCCCGTCTCTCTCTCTCTCTCTCTCTCTCCCCCGTCTATCTCTCTCTCTCTCTCTCCCCCGTCTATCTCTCTCTCTCTCTCTCCCCCGTCTATCTCTCTCTCTCTCTCTCCCCCGTCTATCTCTCTCTCTCTATCTCTCTCTCTCTCTCTCTCTCCCCCGTCTATCTCTCTCTCTCTCCCCCGTCTCTCTCTCTCCCCCGTCTCTCTCTCTCTCTCTCCCCCGTCTCTCTCTCTCCCCCGTCTCTCTCTCTCTCTCTCTCCCCGTCTCTCTCTCTCTCTCTCCCCGTCTCTCTCTCTCTCTCTCCCCGTCTATCTCTCTCTCTCTCTCTCTCTCCCCCGTCTATCTCTCTCTCTCTCTCTCTCCCCGTCTATCTCTCTCTCTCTCTCTCTCTCTCTCTCTCTCTCTCTCCCCCGTCTATCTCTCTCTCTCTCCCCGTCTCTCTCTCTCTCTCTCTCCCCGTCTCTCTCTCTCTCTCTCCCCGTCTCTCTCTCTCTCTCTCTCTCTCCCCCGTCTCTCTCTCTCTCTCTCTCCCCCGTCTCTCTCTCTCTCTCTCTCCCCGTCTCTCTATCTCTCTCTCCCCGTCTCTCTCTCTCTCTCCCCCGTCTCTCTCTCTCTCCCTCCCCCGTCTCTCTCTCTCTCCCCCGTCTCTCTCTCTCTCTCTCTCTCTCTCTCTCTCTCTCCCCCGTCTCTCTCCCCTCCCCCCCGTTCCCCGTCTCTCTCTCTCTCCCCGTCTCTCTCTCTCTCTCTCCCCGTCTCTCTCTCTCTCTCTCTCCCCGTCTCTCTCTCTCTCCCCGTCTCTCTCTCTCTCCCCGTCTCTCTCTCTCCCCGTCTCTCTCTCTCCCCGTCTCTCTCTCTCCCCGTCTCTCTCTCTCCCCGTCTCTCTCTCTCTCTCCCCGTCTCTCTCTCTCTCTCTCTCCCCGTCTCTCTCTCTCTCCCCGTCTCTCTCTCTCTCTCTCCCCGTCTCTCTCTCTCTCTCCCCGTCTCTCTCTCTCTCTCTCCCCGTCTCTCTCTCTCTCTCTCCCCGTCTCTCTCTCTGTCTCTCTCTCTCTCTCTCTCTCTCTCCCCGTCTCTCTCTCTCTCCCCGTCTCTCTCTCTCTCCCCGTCTCTCTCTCTCTCCCCGTCTCTCTCTCTCTCCCCGTCTCTCTCTCTCTCCCCGTCTCTCTCTCTCTCCCCGTCTCTCTCTCTCTCTCCCCGTCTCTCTCTCTCTCTCCCCGTCTCTCTCTCTCTCTCTCTCCCCCGTCTCTCTCCCCCCTCTCTCTCTCCCCCCTCTCTCTCTCCCCCCTCTCTCTCTCCCCTTCTCTCTCTCTCTCTCTCCCCTTCTCTCTCTCCCCTTCTCTCTCTCTCTCTCTCCCCTTCTCTCTCTCCCCTTCTCTCTCTCTCTGCCGCAGCCTGTAAAGCTCCTTGTTCTTTTTGCAGAAATCCAGGAGAGCGGCTTCTCGCCCTGCCTGCCCCTCCTGGCCGCCGCTCAGGGGCAGGGGTTTTTTGATGACACCCTGTACCAGCAGACAGAGATGGATTTTGCCCCTTTAAGGTAACCGTTTTTTTTTTTTAAATGTGCCCCAGATATAGATCCAGGAACCCGCCGCAGTGTAACAAGTGAAAGGGCTCTTAACAGCACCACCTAATAAAGTGGGGTCCTTTCTGGAGCCCCCCAGAGCTGTTTAGCAGAGGCCGTCAGTTTATTATCTGCAGTTCTGCGTCGTAAAGGTCATAGACGTTCGGTTTCGTGTAAGAACAAAACGTTTCCGCATGCAGTCTTATGTAATTACCGAGAGGGTGGTAGATACGTGGAACAAGCTCCCAGCTGAAGTGGCAGAAAAAAAATGTGTATTTGTCCGATAATATTTACACATCTTCCTCTTCTCTCCAGCGGCTCTCTGGATCTGTCTGAGTTCCCGGGGCAGCCGTCCCTGCAGATGAGCGATGCTGTGGCCCTGGCGGGCCGGGAGGTGTCGGTGGATAACGGCTGCACCGTGTCCAGGCACAGCGTATCCTCTAGCCCTGGGGCGGAGGGCGCGGAGGGAAGCACCCACGACCTGTCGCAGCACCCGCTGCCCGAGAGAGGAGACTCGGCGGATATGAGCTCCGGCCCCGACGCATTACATCTGGCGCTGGCGTCGTCCGACGACCAGAGGCTCTCCTCGCGAGACGAGCTGGAGAGAGTGTTTGACAGAGGAGACGGCTCCTTTCTGGAGAGCAGCATGACGGCTCCTGAGCTGCTGGCGCTTCTGGAGAAGGACGTCGGCGTTTCGGGCAGCAGCGCAACAGCTTCGGGGAGTTCTTCTTCCCGGACGGTCTCCAGCAAAGAGCCGGAGAGCGCGGACCCCCCCACAGATCGTCGCCAGCCGTCGCTGTGCGGAGCCTTAGACACTCGAGCCCTGAGCGACAGCGCGCTAAACACTGAAGGAGAGGGCTTTAGAGATGCCAGCGAAGTGCTTTTCTTCAACACAGAGCCGCCGGAGACCCCTGAGGACCCCGGAGAGTTTAGTCAGTTGGAGGCGTCTGGAATTACTCTGCGGACGTCGATGAGACAGTCTGCAGAACCCGCCAGGGGGGAACTTCACAAGAAACTGTGCTCTGAGATTCAGCAGCGGCATCGGGAAAAAGAGTTACTGAAAGCCAGCGGGAGCAAGGAGACCCCCAACGTGGCGTCTGCCCCCGCAGAGACCTCCCCGGAATCATCCCACCTGGGGGAGCCCACAAAGTTAGGAGATCAGTCGGGGGTCTCCAGGGCGGATCTGAGCGCGTCCTCCCGCTGCAGCATAGAACGCGGCCACAAGGACACGGGAATATCTCCCGCCGACGGCTTCTCCGCGGGGGACGCTTCGTTTGTCGGTAGGCTGGCGCAGCCCATCTCACAGTCCACCCCAGGAACCCTTCCCGCCACCGACGTCCGGAAGCAGCTCGCCGGAAGACTGATGGAGATAAAAGCCAAGCTCACCGGCTCCCAAATGTCTTTAAACGAGGAGCCCTCCGGCAGATCCTCCGCCAGTAACGCCGCTGCGTCTGGGAAGCCCCAATCCGCCGAGAGCAGCCAGGGCTACCCGGAGAGCAGCGATTCTCAGAGGTCTTCCTCGCCCCAGAGGAGGCGGATCCAGTCGCTGCCCAGCTTGAATTACATCGAGAAAGTTGGCACCTGGAACACAAACCAGTCTTTCGACGCCCTGGTTTTGCGCGGCTTGACAGGGGTGTCCCCTAAAAAGAAAGCTTACAACGCGGTGGCGGATTCACTAAACCGCATGCTATCCAAGCAGGTGAGCGGCGCGCCTCCGAAAAGAGGTCCAGCGGCCTCCTTCACCGCCGCGTCCTCAATGACCAACCTGACCGTCAACGAGGAGACGTCCGGCAGCTCCCCGCTCACCAGGTCTCAGTCTTACAACTCGGTGATTGCCGCAGGCGTGGAGAGCGGGCAGCCTCTCGCCCAGCCCCTCGCCCAGCCCCTCGCCCAGCCCCTCGCCCAGCCTCTCCGGCAGCCCCTCGCCCAGCCCCTCGCCCAGCCTCTCGCCCAGCCTCTCGCCCAGCCTCTCGCCCAGCCTCTCGCCCAGCCTGTGGAGAGAGACGAGAAGGAGTATTCAGAAGCTCTTCGGGGTCCGGAATCCTTACCAGAGCTCCGGGAAAAGCGGATCAGCGACTCTCCGAGGGCGAGCGGAGCCGTGGGTGACGTTGCGGAGGAAAAAGATGACGGACGGCACGAGAGAGGCGGTTCAGTCATCCAGAAGAAAACGGAACTCGGGGAAAGTGTGGCGCGACCAGCCGGCCGGCAGAATACTGCTCCTGACCTGGGGCATAACGCACGCGGCGGGGCAAATAACGTTATGTTGGGGCAATTCAGCGACGTTTCACTGGACAGCGATCTCTTAAGCAGTTCTCGTTCCAGCGAGCCGGCCAACCAGGTTTCCATGGATTCGGCCGCCATGCATTCGCTCACCAGCTTGGAAGTGGACAACTTTGTGCCCGTTTGGTCGCCGACCGCAAAAACGTCAGATCAAAGCGAGATTAACATCGAAGAGAGGATACCTGTGAGTAGCCTTTCCATATATACAGAGTGCGGGGGTAGTGTGACGTGTTTTACCCCACTTTAAATACACAGTGAGGACTAGGTGATTATGGTGCAATGCTTGGGGTGGCTTTATCGCCATAGCAACCAATGATAAGACCCCCTTTTAATTGTTTGCCCCGGACTCGCTTGGCTGCGGCCGGTAAGGTTACTGTATGTATTTCCACCCCGCAGACATATCTTCGCAACCTCGGCATCGAGCAGTCCCCCAGCGCCATCCTCACGTCTTTCTCGTCTAACGGACCGATCAGGGAGCCCGAGTTTTCTCCTTCTGAGCTGAGGACAATCAAGGGATCCACGGCCACCCCGACAAGGAGCATGCGCCTATCAGAAGGTGAGCAGAGCGCGGCCCCCGCTTCCATGTTGAATGTTTAGACGTATTATTATTCTGAGCGGCCGCCGTATCTTTTGATTTAATGTACGCTGTAAACGCGCTTCTTGTGAATGATCGAGTTCTGACGATAATAACTTCTCTCCAGGAGGCTCCCAGAGCGCTGCCAACGTCTCGCAGTCCAGCGTTTATTCCACCGCTTCCACCGCCAGCGTCTCTGTGCCCATGGGCTCCGAGGCGGGACCCGAGTCTCCTTTACCCGCCGGGGTTTCTCCTTCGCTCAGCTCCAGATCCGGCCGGCCGATAAGTCAGTACGATGCCGCCTCTTACCCCGGCACCGGCCGCCGGCAGCTT
Source organism: Spea bombifrons (assembly GCF_027358695.1). Taxonomy (NCBI): domain Eukaryota; kingdom Metazoa; phylum Chordata; class Amphibia; order Anura; family Pelobatidae; genus Spea; species Spea bombifrons. The sequence continues at coordinate 3,857,957 of NC_071087.1, read as the reverse complement.
CCCCCGGGCCACAGCTACGGCGAGGATGCAGCGAAGCCAGAAGCCAGCGCGGTCTCGTCATTGAATGTCCCACCGCCTTCAGAAGAAGATCACCACTTAGCGGAGTTAAAGCGCGTCAAGCAGCTCATTCAGCAATTTGAGTCGAGGGACGTTGGCCCGGATCAGGCTTTGGAAGAAGCCCAGGCCGACCTGACCTCCTTCCTGAGAGCCTCGGAGGCCAAGCCGGCCACGGACCCCGCCAACGACTCCTTCATCGGCTCCAAAACTCTCAAAGAGATCCGTAAGCTGCTGGCCGAAGCGGATAGCGGGGGTCTCGGGGACGCGGCCGGCTCGGATCCGCCGCCAATAAGAGACTTCGATGATCTGTCTACCGGAATAGGTTTGAATAAATCAGACAGCAGCTGGTTGGAGAATCCAAGCCGAGGTTTATTCGCGGCCGCGTCGTGGGGCGACTCGTTAAACAGCGATGTGACTCGCGAGACGCCGTTAACGAGCGGCCGCTCGGCGGATTCAGACTGGGGGCGTTCGTTGGGTCAGAGAGATCCCGTAAGAAGCGGCTTTGATCCGGAGGACTTGAAGCAGCCGCAGAGACGCCATGGAAGATCCGACCCCGAGGGCTCCAACGGAGCAGCAGAAGACGCCGGGGTTCCCAACACCCAATGCAGGACGCGCAGAAGCAATGACGGCCCGCGGGATTTCACCGGAGAAGCCGGACCCCCCGAGGACCTCCTGGGTCGCGTCAACGTTGCGGTTGGGGGTCTAGAAAAAGCTCTGGCCGCAGCGGGTTACCCGAGGGACGGCGAGGAGGTGCCAGAAAGCGATGACGGCAGCGCCGACTCTCTCGCCACGCGGGTCAAGAGCCTGTTAAGAAGCGCCGTTCCCTTCACCCAGACGGCTCGGAGCGGCGAGGGGGACGGAGAGAGACCACGAGGTGAGCGGCGCGGCCCCCAGCGTTTTATTATCTGCCGCTACATCCTATAGATAGCGCTGCATGTGAAGAAAACCACGTAAAACCGCATAGGCTTTCAGGACCTCAGAGGTCTCATCTTCTCGTACAATGAAGAAGAGACCCCCGAGGTCTTCAACGTTTGTTACTTTACATATTTAAAAGAATTTAAAAAAAATTATATTAAAAAGGGATAAATGAGTAATAATTTCAGCGGTGGTTGCGTAATATGAGTTTAACGCCATGTTGTCTGAAGGTTCCATGAAGCTGAGGTTGGCCGGCGATCCCCCGGGAGACGCGGAGCTGAGCGAGGAGGACCGGAAGCGAATCGAAGAGATCAAGAGAGAGCTGCTGGAGGGGGCGAAGCGGGATCGGCTGGCGGAGGTCTGTACGGTATATAAGTATATATATATGTATGTGATGTGTCTGTGTACACGCGTGTATAGTCCTAGTGATAGATTATTTTCTTGCAGACATCGTGTCGGCCAAGTTGCTTGCGATCAGAATGTGTATATTATATGTATGTTATATCGTGCCGGTTCCCGTTGTTTAGGAGCGCTGCCCTGTACGGCTCTCTGTGACCCCGCGGGGCGCTGGGCTCCGGGTGCGCATGCACTCCATGTAATAAGAGCGGTAACTGGGGCCTTGTCCTATGATCAGAGTAACACCTGTCTGATGAGCCGCTACCCGGCAGACGCAGCTTTGCCCGGGATCTGGGAGCAGTAGCTTATCTCCCCCCAATCCCTCCAACCCATCCCCCCCCGGTTTGCCTCGTGTGATCAGGCATCAGGTTGGGGTTGTCATGGGGTGGAATAATTCTGCCGGGTGTCAGACGTCTGAGACAGAACGACGACCCCTTTAAACATAACCGTAGTTTTCCTACGTTCGGCCCTCGCGGGCAGACCTCCTCCGGGAGACGTTTAAATGTCGAGAGCGATGCGTTTAACCCTTTCACGCGTTCTGATACCCGTCTTGTGATTGTTCGGACGCAGCCGCCTGTGACGGGCCGGGATAAAGGTGAGTTATTACACGGCCCGTTCCCCGTGTAAATATTTTCTGTTTGCCGTGATTAACCCTTTCAGATGACGTGTTCAGACTTGTTTGTTTTCATTCTGTTGCCCAGACGTCGGCTCCTCATCCCGAGCGACACCATTGTGTGAATTGGCTATAAGCGGCCGTTCATCCGCAAATAGTCTCCGTTCAAAATAACGAGGCCAGCCTCTCATTATTATAATTATTTATAATTATTCATATTATTATTATTATTTATTATTAATATTATTTATTAATATTTATTATTATTTAATAACGTTATTAATATTATTATTTATTACTAATATTATTATTTCAGAGGCTGTATTCTCGGTATTTTCACTTAGAACCTCCGCAATGGCGTCTGCCGGTTAAAACCCACTTTATTGGGACCCCGTTTTATTTGTCATACGGTCTTTCTCGCCATTTAGTTATCGCTCCCCTATTGAGACTGATCGTTGATTGGTTCTGGCAGCCGCTGTAAGGGGGGGGGGACTCTTAGTTATAGCTATTCTTATGTCGCCTCCTAATAAATATGTTCTATCCTCCCGAGTGAGCTTATAACATGTTTACCGAGTGTTATTTACCCCGTTATTTGACCCCCTCGCCGCGTCGCTGCGCATGGGTTTGCCGTGTGGACGCTGTCTCTGTTTGATGCGCATGTATAAGTAAAGGTTTACGGGCCGAGGTTATCCTCCCAGCCCTGTCCGTGGGCTGTATTAACACGCATGTACTATAATTAACCCTTACCCCGCAATCCTGTGTAAAATCCACGTAAAGGTCGAGTCTCGGAAGAAGACGGCTGCCCAATAACTGCTCCTAAGAGGAGACGTTGCCATGGCTACAACGCCAGCGAATAAACCGTCCGCCTGATCCGCGCAGACGATTTTATTATCATTATTCTTTTCTTTGCGTCCTCCATTTTTTATTTTTTTGCATGTTATTATAATGTATACACGAAGGGGGAATAATAATAATAATGCGCCCCCCCCCCGGCTTCTATACGCTGCGGTCACCGGAACCGATCCCTCCTGCTAATAACCTCTCCTGTCGCTTGCAGCCTCCGCGCCTCGGAAACGTCCGGGAAGATGACGGCTGGAGAGACGCAGATAAATTCAGGTTGCGGATTACCCCGTCGCCCGTCCTCAGCCAGCCGCACGACGCCATCTTGGAGCCGCCGGTAACGAGTGATGGCGGATACATCCCGCGGGGCGGTCTCACAGCTTTTATAAACATGGCCGCCGCGAACGCGCTCTCGGCAGGGCCGTCCGGAACGTCTCAAAGCCCAGATAGAGTGATGGAGTATGATGTCATGAAACACGAGTCCTCCTGGGGCAACGAGGCCTACGCTCACGGCTACTCCAACGAAGACGTCAACAAGCCGATATCGTCCATCACCTTCGCGTCTCGCAGGCGCCTCTCCCCCCTCTCCTCTTCTGCAGAGTATCTGGAACCGTCCCTGCATGACGTGGCTCCGGCGAGAGGCGGTGGGACTTCTGCCGGCCGTCTAGGTTCGGGAACGGAGTCGGCTGACAGGAGTTTTAGGTCAAACTATGAACCCGACGTCCGTTCCCATGGAAACGCCCCGCGGTCGCCTTTCCCTACCGAAGACGACGAGGAACGCAGACCGGCCGACCCTCCGCAGCCGCCCACCGCTGAACCCAAACCCGGCGGTCTGGAGATAAGCCGAGATCTCCCGACGCCCCGTCACGCAGCCAGCGCTGTGGAGCAGGACCCTGACGGCGGGGGATCCCGCTGGCTTTCTACAGAAAAGCTCTCTGACGGAGACGTTGGCGCTCGCCCATCCCCAGCCAAAGGCTTCGCGGCGGGGTCGTCGTCTCCCCCGCGGAAAGCTCTTTCCTGTATCCACGTCACGCTTTCCCCCAAACAAGACGTTCGGAAGACCGAAGTGGTGACGTTGGAAACCTCAGAAGGCAAGCACTGGGTGGATCGACTAATCGGGTCAGAACCGGCCGAGAACGAGCGGCCCCCGCGAGGTAAAGCAATGGACCCCTCCGATAACTCGTATTATCTGCATCCTCCCGCTGGGGGGAACAAGTCCGCGACGCCGGCCAGGGGGGGAAGCGACGGGCGGACGATCCTCGTTTCCGAAGCCAAGAAGCGATGGCCGCTGTCCGACGCCGCGACGCAGATAACCACCGAGAGTCCCCAGAAAACCACTTTTTCAGCTGAAATTTTCATTGACGGCAACGAGAAGGAAAATACAAAATCACGTTCATCCCAACTGGAGACTGAAGAGGTTCCGGAGCGGATTCCCGCGCATAGTCCCCGATTCCCCCACCTCCACCGGGCGGCCGGTAAGTGCTTCTTCAGATCAGCATGTTATTTATTGCCCCTTTCTGCCCCTAAACTCACCGGAGGGTATCCGTCACAGCGTCGCTGCCCTGAGAGGAAGGTTTGTTTTCCATTAGAGGGACATTTTATGCACTTTAATGCATGTGATAGCTGCGTGGCCCCTGGGGGCCGCTTGTGTATACGTTTGCCCCTCTTTGACTGAGGTTGTCCGGAACATTAAACTGTCTCTCCGCTTGGGATAGTAAATCACAGCCGCTTACCCTGTCTGTCCTCTCTCTGGGCCAGATCAACCTCTGCTGCTGCCGTACCGGCCCCCGGGGAGCCCGGGGCTCTTCTACGTCCCGTATCTGGAAGGCTCAGCCCGGGTTTCACCCACCAGCACCGTAGAAAGTTCCCATCCAGGTAAAACTCCACCGGGCCGGACTTTCATGGGGGATCCATCACTCAACCCTCCCCCACGCTCTCACACTCATTCCCTCTCCCCTCTCACACTCATTCTCTCTCCCCTCTCACACTCATTCTCTCTCCCCTCTCACACTCATTCCCTCTCCCCTCTCACACTCATTCCCTCTCCCCTCTCACACTCATTCCCTCTCCCCTCTCACACTCATTCCCTCTCCCCTCTCACACTCATTCCCTCTCCCCTCTCACACTCATTCCCTCTCCCCTCTCACACTCATTCCCTCTCCCCTCTCACACTCATTCCCTCTCCCCTCTCACACTCATTCCCTCTCCCCTCTCACACTCATTCCCTCTCCCCTCTCACACTCATTCCCTCTCCTCTCTCACACTCATTCTCTCTCTCTCTTTCTTCTCCCCCTCGCCTCCCCCACGTCTCCTTACCTTTACCTGCCAACAGCTTCCGCTGCCATCTCCTTTTCTGCCCCTTCCGGGTATTTCCGCAAAAGGGCAGCTCCTCGGTGCACACACTTTCTCTGCTTGTGACTGAATTCACATTAATTGGTTTTAACCCCCTCAGGTTCCATTGACGCCGTGTCCCCCAAGTTCCCAGCCGAGGTGCTGGGCTCCGCCGCCGCCGATCGTGTGGATGCCGGGGTCCCCAGACACAGCCGGGGCATTTACAGCACGCGGGCCGAGCCGGAGATAACCCGGAGGGGCAGCTCGGCGCGGGACAAGAAACCTTCGCCAGGTCAGTCGCTTAGCGTTTGTGCCTGCGGTTCCACTGCTCTGTTATATGCGATACCTTTAAACCTCGCTTCCCAAAAATGACTCCTCGTTTATTTGCCGGAAGCGATTGCCGCGCAACAGAACGGAAGAAGCGATAAGGTTACCATAGAAACTGGCAAAATGATGAAGAATTAGGAGGAAAGAATGAAACGGCGGGTCTGCTAAGGTTTATTTGCCTTTTTGATCTATACATGGGGTGGGCCGCTCTTATTTCTTCTTTCGTTCCGTCCCAGAGCTGTCGGGGGGGCTCTGCGCAATACCCCCCCACCCCGGTTAGTACCAAGTCTGTGTCCTAATACTTTGTGTTTATTGTTTGAAGATGTAACAAATGACGTGGAGCTCCCTGCAAAACTCCAACCTTCATCCACTCCGACTGCTAGAGCTCTCTCACGCCAGGGGCCCGAAAGCCACTTCGGCTCCTTCGCCGAGCCTTCCCATGAGTCCCTTCGAGACAAGAGCTTACGATCGAGAGCGGAACCCCGAGCGAGAGCCAGGAATTTGGCGGAGCAGCCGGGCGCGTCTTACCCGGAGGAAAACGACTTCTTCCCCCTAAAACCCGAACCCGACTACAGCCGGGGGAGACGCGCCGACTTCAACCAGAAACACAAGCACTCCGAGGAGAGATCCGGCGGCAGAGAAGCTCCGGGTTATGAGCCTCTTCGTTTGGGGAGACCCGAGGTCAGAGGTCACATCACTGACCGGACCCATACGGAAAGTCCCTACGATCCGGCCAGATCGGAAGCCTGGGGTCTCCGAGAGAGTCAGAAAAGTAACAGGAGCGAGGCGGCTGCCGGCGGCGTCTGTAGCTCCCAGACGAGTGAGGTTCCCGAGAGACTGGAGAAGACCGGGTCCACCGCATCGGATCAGAGCCTCGATGACCTCTGGGCTCGTTTTACCGACGGGAGGAAGAACCAGCGGTCAGAGTCCAGCAATAACCTTGAGATGTCCTTGCTGGAGCGTTTAGATCGTCTAGCGAGGTTGGTACAAGGTTCCCGCTCCGTATCGCTGGCCTCCGAGAGAGATGAGCGAGTCCAGAAGACGACCAAAAGCAGAGAAGATGTACCGGATGTTAAAAAGATCTCTGCACGTCCCGCAAGGAGGCCGTTTGGTGAGAAGTTCCACGATGGACCCGTAGAGTCCAACTCAGGGACAGAAAGCACCGCGGCGGAGACGGAAACCGCGACGCAGACCGACAGCGAGTCCGTCAGCAGCTCCATATCCACCATCGACACGGAGCGGCTCATACGCGCCTTCGGCCCCGAGAGAGTCCGTCCGTCGGCGAAGCTCTCTGACTTATACAGCGCCATCGAACTTCAGAAGAAGCGACGTGAAACCTCAACGAGGAAGCAGAGCCGTCCGCCCGGGGCCAACGAATTCCCGCAAGGAGAGCGGAGCGAATTCCTGAAACGGCTTAAGGTACGGACCCCTTATAAAATATCGCAAGGTTTTTACCCCAGCTGTAGTTTTTTGCCCCAATAATGTTTATCAGCCGTTTGTAAGAGTTCTGAGCCCCGATCTACTAAACGCCCCGACGCCTTATCATACTGCCTGCGGGGAAGTATAGAACGTATAATCTCAGTACTCAGAGTCGGCTCCTGCCGGTGATGTCTGGGCTCAGAGTCGGCTCCTGCCGGTGATGTCTGGGCTCTAACCGATCGGAGTCGGCTCCTGCCGGTGATGTCTGGGCTCTAACCGCTCGGAGTCGGCTCCTGCCGGTGATGTCTGGGCTCTAACCGCTCGGAGTCGGCTCCTGCCGGTGATGTCTGGGCTCGGAGTCGGCTCCTGCCGGTGATGTCTGGGCTCGGAGTCGGTGATTGTGTTGTTGGCAGGCAGTGGATTCTCGATGTTTTGTGTTTCAGACGACCGGTTCGGGCTCTACATCCGGCAGCTCCTGGGAGCCGAGCGCAGCGCCGAGAAGCAAAAGGAACGGCAAGCTGAGTAAAGGCATTCAGACGGGTAGGTTAGCAGAGAGAAAGAAGCCCCGACCCAATCACCATTTTCACGTATCCCGACACGCAGTGTTTGGTGCTTGTAACCCGCACAGAATGCGGCCCCTGAGGGTTTGTGTTGCTGGCGGCAGCCATATTTATAGTCTGGTCTGGATACCCCGCTCGGGCCGGACCCCCCCGTCCGGTAATCACAGATTCTGTTTGCTTGCCGTCATTCTCTGCAGGAGACCTCGAAATCGTGACCGGCGCTACCCGGAAACACACCAGAGACGTCGGCACCACCTTCCCCTCTCCACGTGGAGAGCAGCGGAGACCCAACGGGGAGCCCCCGGCGTCGGGACCCCCACAGAGCGATGAACCCTGGAGCCACCGGCCGTGGTGGGGCGCAGGACAAATACCACAAGGTTAGTGCGAGTGCTGCTCTCCATCTGAGTGTAGACTGCATGGAGTGAGGGTGATGGTTTCCATTCCCCGCCGCAGACATTCATTTTATTTGATCCATACATTATCCGGACGTTGCTCTTGCCCGAGGTAGAGGTCACATGAGTCTGTATATTGTTCGTGAAACGCTGTCTGTCCGCGTGTTGCCCGTCTCCATGAATATACAGGAGGCTTTTATCTATCCGGCCCTCCTTAACCTGCCGTAGTCCTCCCCCGCCCGGCGGCCGCTCCGTGGAGTCACCTTGATTCTTCACGCTCTGGTTATTGGCAGGTGTGAGCTGGTTCGTCCCGGCAGAGGATCTGAAATCGGCAGTGAAGACCGGCCCGGCCCCGGCTTGGTACGAACCGGCGCCAAACACCAAGCCCTGGCGGCAGCCCCTGCGAGAAAAGCACCTACAAGAAGAGTCCGCGGGGAGATCCGGTCGGCTCCCGAATGGGCCGCGTCGTGACACGGAGACGGAGAACAGGTCGCCCGCGCCCTTCGTAAAAGTAACCCTGCAGGTGAGACTCAGGGACGGTTTACAAGATTAGATAAGTGGAACGGCTTCCCAGCAGAAGTGGTAGAGGGTAATACAGTGAGGGGATTAGACATGGCTCCTGAATCGAGCGACTGATTAAGATTTGAAAGCAGGAGAAACGGGCGAGTAGACGGGGGCCGGCGGGGGCCGATGTGCTGGCAGATTCTGTGTGATGCTTTTACTGCTTACTTAACTTCATCAACGAAGCAGAAGAACGTGAAGCCGTCCGGATTTTTCTGGCGTCTTTAGACGTATCTGTGATTTTCCTAAGAATAGTGAATTGCCATGGCAACCTCCAGACCAACAGGGCTTTGTTAAAGACTGAGAATAGTTGTTCATATAGTTTATTCAGCGTCGGAAAGCATGGCGGTAACCGGCGTGACGCCGCCGTCTGTGTTTCCGGTAACCGGCGTGACGCCATTGTCTGTGTTTCCGGTAACCGGCGTGAAGCCGCCATCTGTGTTTCCGGTAACTGGCGTGACGCCGTCGTCTGTGTTTCCGGTAACCGGCGTGACGCCGCCGTCTGTGTTTTCGGTAACCAGGGTGACGCCGCCGTCTGTGTTTTCGGTAACCGGCGTGACACCATCGTCTGTGTTTCCGGTAACCGGCGTGACGCCGCCGTCTGTGTTTTCGGTAACCAGGGTGACGCCGCCATCTGTGTTTTCGGTAACCGGCGTGACGCCATCGTCTGTGTTTCCGGTAACCGGTGTGACGCCGTCGTCTGTGTTTCCGGTAACCGGCGTGACGCCGCCGTCTGTTTTCTAGGAATGGCTGGAGACGCGGCGGCCGGACTTCATCTTCCGCTCCGGGGAGAGAGTCAAACGGCTGCAGCTTCTGGCCAAGGAGCGGCGGATCCAAAGAACGTTCCAGAACCAGCGCGACGAGCTCTTCAACCCGCCGGCGACACGAGGGGACCGCCACCGCAGGGACGTCTATAACGGTAACGAGCGCAAGAGGGGGTCTACGGGAGCGGACCCTCGCCGCACAATGAACGCATTGTTATATTATCCCGGAGTAACCCCGTGACTGCCGCTTCGGTGACCGCGCGTCTCCAGGCGTAACTTTATGACTTCTCTCTCTTCAGGTGCGAAGACGAGGCAGAGAGACAGAGCGATCCCGAAGAAAGAGATGGTGGAGCGGTCTAAACGGTGAGGCGGGATTCCGGTCATTACTTACAGGAGCCGCCCCCTGTATAATGTATAGATAAATCCGTGACCGGCCCCCTGTATAATGTATAGATAAATCAGTAACCGGCCCCTGTATAATGTATAGATAAATCAGTGACCGCCCCCTGTATAATGTATAGATAAATCAGTGACCGGCCCCTGGATAATGTATAGATAAATCAGTGACCGGCCCCTGTATAATGTATAGCTAAATCAGTGACCGGCCCCTGTATAATGTATAGATAAATCAGTGACCGGCCCCCTGTATAATATATAGATAAATCAGTGACCGGCCCCTGCATAATGTATAGATAATTCAGTGACCGGCCCCCTGTATAATGTATAGATAAATCAGTGACCGGCCCCCTGTATAATGTATAGATAAATCAGTGACCGGCCCCTGTATAATGTATAGCTAAATCAGTGACCGGCCCCTGTATAATGTATAGATAAATCAGTGACCGGCCCCCTGTATAATATATAGATAAATCAGTGACCGGCCCCTGCATAATGTATAGATAATTCAGTGACCGGCCCCCTGTATAATGTATAGATAAATCAGTGACCGGCCCCTGTATAATGTATAGATAAATCAGCGACCGGCCCCCTGTATAATGTATAGATAAATCAGTGACCGGCCCCCTGTATAATGTATAGATAAATCAGTGACCGGCCCCTGTATAATGTATAGATAAATCAGTGACCGGCCCCCTGTATAATGTATAGATAAATCAGTGACCGGCCCCCTGTATAATGTATAGATAAATCAGTGACCGGCCCCTGTATAATGTATAGATAAATCAGTGACGGCCCCTGTATAATGTATAGATAAGTCAGTGACCGGCCCCTGTATAATGTATAGATAAATCAGTGACCCGCCCCCCTGTATAACGTATAGATAAATCAGTGACCGGCCCCTGTATAATGTATAGATAAATCAGTGACCGGCCCCTGTATAATGTATAGATAAGTCAGTGACCGGCCCCTGTATAATGTATAGATAAATCTGTGACCGGCCCCTGTATAATAAATGTGTTCTTTGTAACTCGGTGCAGAATCTACCAGCAGCTTCCGGAAATAAGGAAGAAAAAAGCGGAGGAGAAGCGCCGGTCGGAGTGCGAGGAGAATCGCCTGAAAGCTCAGCTCTTCAAAAAGGTTAGTCTTCTCCGGGAATAAATTCTAACGCATCGCACGCCGCTGCCCCCGACGCGTCCTCCTCCGCTGCCCCCGACGCGCCCTCCTCCGCTGCTAATAACTGCCCCGTTACCGCCCCGCAATCAGACCAACCGCCACATCCTGCCGCAAAACTGCCTCCCCCGTCTCTTTCCGGATATCGTTATCCCGCACGCTGTTCCCCGCCATAGTCGCCGTCGCTCTGTAGAATCTCGATATCTCGCGTCTCCAGCGCTCTTTATATTAAATGCTTTATTATTTCTCTCTGAAAGCAATTAGTATCTGCCCCCCCCCCCCCCCCCGGCAGGCTAATAACGTCTCATTCTCTCTTCTTTTAGAAAGTCACAAATCAAGTTTTAGGAAGAAAGACTCCGTGGAACTGACCAAAAGTGAGCCGAGCCCCTGTCCGCTTAACGGCGCGCCTTTTATGATATAGATCTATTTTGTAGCGCGTGACGCCGATGTGTTTGTAGATAATGCTTTTGTAAAGGTTTTAGATCAGATTTTTGATGTACATTGATTTTAATTATTTTTTTACACGCAGCAATGAAATAAAGTCTCTGAACCCCGTGTGTGTAACGTTATTTACAGCCCACGAGGGGTTAAAGGGGAAGTTCCTGTAATATACCACCCCCCAGCGCTGTATACAGTAATACAACCCCCAGCGCTGTATACAGTAATACAACCCCCAGCGCTGTATACAGTAATACAACCCCCAGCGCTGTATACAGTAATATAACCCCCAGCGCTGTATACAGTAATATAACCCCCGGCGCTGTATACAGTAATATAACCCCCGGCGCTGTATACAGTAATATAACCCCCGGCGCTGTATACAGTAATATAACCCCCGGCGCTGTATACAGTAATATAACCCCCGGCACTGTATACAGTAATATAAACCCCCGGCACTGTATACAGTAATATAAACCCCCAGCGCTGTATACAGTAATATAACCCCCCCAGCGCTGTATGCAGTAATATCACTCCCCAGCGCTGTATGCAGTAATATAACCCCCCAGCGCTGTATGCAGTAATATAACCCCCCAGCGCTGTATGCAGTAATATAACCCCCCAGCGCTGTATGCAGTAATATAACCCCCCCAGCGCTGTATACAGTAATATAACCCCCAGCACTGTATACAGTAATAACCCCCCCCAGCGCTGTATACAGTAATAACCCCCCCAGCGCTGTATACAGTAATATAACCCCCCAGCGCTGTATACAGTAATATAACCCCCAGCGCTGTATACAGTAATATAACCCCCAGCGCTGTATACAGTAATATACCCCCCAGCGCTGTATACAGTAATATACCCCTCCAGCGCTGTATACAGTAATATAACCCCCCAGCGCTGTATACAGTAATATAACCCCCAGCGCTGTATACAGTAATATAAACCCCAAAACAAAGAAATAAAGTGCTGCGCAAAATTTACAAACGACACCACAATATGTGCGGAAATGAAATTAAATAATACTTAAATTCATTAAAATGCATTCTTCAATAGGTTCCTCTGTTGGGAAGCCCATAGAGCCCCTTCTGGGGAATGGAGTTTCTTCTTTGTACCGGTGTACCAGAAAAGACCGGAGGAGAAAGAGTTAAAAAAAGTAGTAGCTTTAATATAAATAAAAAAATATAGTATCTTACATATAAGAACACTTTAACGCTCCCGTGGGAAGGACCGGAATAATGCTGTGTTATAGCAGGAACAGCTTGGTTCTCTCAGGATTCCTCTGTGTCCACTTCCTCAATGGGCGTATTCAGCACAACGCGTTTCACCAATCGGCTTCCTCAGGTGCACCTGCTGTATACAGTAATATAACCCCCCCTAGCGCTGTATACAGTAATATAACCCCCCCTGGGGCTGTATACAGTAATATAACCCCCCCAGGGGCTGTATACAGTAATATAACCCCCAGCGCTGTATACAGTAATATAACCCCCCCCAGGGGCTGTATACAGTAATATAACCCCCCCAGCGCTGTATACAGTAATATACCCCCCAGCGCTGTATACAGTAATATACCCCCCAGCGCTGTATACAGTAATATAGCCCCCCCAGGGGCTGTATACAGTAATATAACCCCCCCAGGGGCTGTATACAGTAATATAACCCCCCCAGGGGCTGTATACAGTAATATAACCCCCCAGGGGCTGTACACAGTAATATAACCCCCCCCCAGGGGCTGTATATAGTAATATAATCCCCCCCCCCCCCAGAGCAGATGCTTTATGTCAATACTAATGAAGTCCACTCCTCCATAGATGTTCCCGAGAGTCCAGCTGGGTGATTAAGACTGTGCGATATTTTTGAGAATATATTTTTAATCCGATGCTTGACATAAAAATGATTTATGTTCCCTATGTTCAGGGCAAAACCCTCAGCGGACCCCCCATCGCGGTGCGCAGCGAGGCCGGTGGGCAGGAGTGTTATTGAGTAGAATGTATTCGCCTCTCCAATGTCGGCGTTACGGCTCTGCTGCTACATTAAGGGCCAGGGGCCCGACAGAGAGCGGAGCTACAAAGTCACGGCGGCGGCCAGCTCCTTCTCCAGCGCCTGCGCAGCCTGCCGGCTGAGGAAGAGGAGCTGTCCCTGAGGCAGGAATCTGTCGAGGGTCATCTCGATGCGGTCGGCTCTCAGGAGGACGTTGCTGCCGTGCGCCTGGAGCTTCAGCGAGTCGGCCAGGAGCCCGGCCAGCGTCCGCAGGGTGCTCTCGGCCAGCGTCAGGTTATCCTGCGCGTCGCAGATCAGCGAAAACCCCACGGAGCCGACGGCCGCCCACAGCACGCTCTTCTCCCGGGGGAAGGGGTCCCCGGCAGCGAGGCCGTACAGCCCCACGTCGTCCTCCCGCAGCGACAGCGGCTCGTCTGGATGCGGCACGTAGTCGCTCGGCGGTCTCCCGCTCGCCCGTCGTCTCAATAGGCACATGGACTCCGTCTGCCTGCGGACGCAGAAACAGAGGGTGAGACGCGCCTGCGCTGGAAGAAGCCGTGCGTACGCAACGCGGACATTCACCTGTCCATCAAACGTATGGACGAAACCTCATCACACGCAGGGGGGGTTAAAACATCTCCCCACCTATTGGTTTCAGTGTGCGGTGGGGATATTACTTATCGACTTATATAGCGCCATCAAATACCGCAGCGCATCGCATAATTTGGAGTTACGGGAAAGAAAGGCAAGGAGGGTCCTGCGCGGATGGGGTTAATTCTCAGGCACTCGCGCGGGATACAGACTCGCAGGAGCATGATGGGATTTTTAGTTTACAGGTATTTTTTTTTTTACATTAAGATCGGGTTAAGATAAAACCCCATTTAGTTGATTTGCCCCAGAATCTCTGCTCATACAGCGTCCTCCCTCTGTACCAGGCATTGGGGTCCTCCGGGAACGACACAAAGGAGCCGGCCCCCGAGGATTAGGCTTTTTTGGGGGAGGGCGGCTGGTTGATTCTTTTGGCCACCAGTCCCTCCCTTCAAGGCTTCAGGGGGTCCCCAGAAGACCCTGCCCTCCCGCGACTTTGCTCTGGGAGGGAAGGGGCTGCATATCCGTTTGGGAGGATATTGGGGACCCGGCTTCCCTGTGGCCCTAAAACCGCTTGGAGCGCCAGTCACATTTTTTTGTTCTTCACAGCGGTGGGGGGAGCGGGGTTAACTCCAGGCTTCACGGCGAAAAAATTGGCATAACTGCTCCTTTCGTAAGGATTTATGAAGAGTTAATAATCCAAGAAGAGTTTGGAGGAGAGTCTGTGTCTCAGCTCCTCGGTTTCTCTATTATACATTATGAAGGGCCAACGGCAGGGAGCTGCTGCTGCACGAGCTTGGCTGGCCCTGTATAATGTATAGTTAAAAAAGAGCTATACCCAGCAATATAAAACAGCAGTAAGAAGTCAGAGCGAAGCATCGGTTACCATGGTTACCACCTTACCTCGCCACCGCCCAGATCTGTTCCTTCCTCCGCAGCCTCGCTTTCTCCAGCCCATCCGGCCCCAGCTTCTCGTCCAGAGCTGTGCAGCAGAACACTCGCGAGTACAGCACCGTGCTGAGCGCGGGGCTCCCGCCGGGACCGGGGCCCAGGGTGTGAACAACGAAAGCGTAAACCATGGCGGTGACCTGGAGAGACGCGGGTTACCCGGATTCAACGCCGCGCCGGGCAAAATAGAAGCCTCTGTATGGAGAAGGGCATTTAACGTATATATTCATAGATAGAGGATATACATTTACAAAGACGCATCAGCCAGAACGGAGGGAATTCACGACAGAGCTCGGGACAGTTGGTTCTCCATAGGAGTAATTGGGCAATACGGGGTGTTGGGGTATTATATATACAGGGGTTAGGGGACATCCTTTACACGCCATTGTTTCCATGTGTGGAATAATTAGGCTGACTTAGTTTATTGATTTTTATAGCGCCATCATATTCCATGGCGCTGTACAAACCGTAAACAACTTGGAAGGAAAGGTGAGGAGGGTCCTGGCCAAAGGAGCTCACAATCTATATTCTGAAGAAGGCAGAGAGTGTGAAGAGTTGGACATGGTGGCCCTCCTGGACAGGCAGCTTTTAATACCCGTGTATATTACGTGCCACCCCAGGCCTGACACCCCTGCACTGTGCCGGGAACCAGGAATCTGACAGAAGAGCAGCTGAGCAATGAAAGCATGATGGGAGTTGTAGTCCGAACACGTTAGACAGCCAGTGTGTACATCCAGTTCTCACCCTGCTAGAGGAGGGTCACTTCCGGATCAGGCAGCGAAGCATGCCGGGTAATAAGCCACTAATAGGGAACGGGGGATGATGAGGGACCCCGAAATCCGCAGGGAACACGTGACACCAGGACTCACACAGACGTTAAGAGCGTGGGCCGGAAGTGTTGTGTGCGTTCCAAGCCTCAGAGTGAGAGGCTGAGAGTCGGCATATTGTGACAGCGCGCCCTCTGCTGGCAGAAAGCAGGAAACGCAGCCGAATACAAGAAGACGTTTACAGTTTAATTACCGTATTAATTATTATTAATGTGCTGTTTCTTTACACATTATCGGGGCGTTTAGGGCTGCAGAACCCTGCGATCCCCTCATACCCAGCAAACATTCTGACCTCCTACAAAAGAGGGGCATCAGTGGAGGGACTGATCTAACTAAACAAGGGCATTTGGCAGCTATGTAATTTGGCAGGTATGTACATTAAGAACTCTGTAATAGGTGCGCCCTCTGTTAGTTGATAGCATCAGAAAAAGCTTTTCCCCTGAAAAAGTGGTAGGTAAGTGGAACATCCTCCCAGTGGAGGTGGTAGAGCGCGGCTAGACATACCCCAAGGAGAGAACGTCACGAGTCACATGAGGTTCTCCAAATTTGACTCTTAATGATCTCGGTGTGTCTGGGTTTTTTTTGCATGTTTTGGGGCGTAAAATGCCTCCTCACTGTCTTTGCAATTTTTTCTTATTTTTGTACTTTGGGAGCAATTTTTTTTATAGGTATTTCGAGCAGGAGGGCCACAAGGTGTTTGGTTCTCCTTATGATGTCATGGTGACATCACTGGGGTCTTTATTATTTTTACGTTTTATTACGTTTTTTATTTTTAAACTTTTCCTATATTTTTCTCTTTATATTTTTCGATATATCTTGTATAGTTCCAGGGCTCCGTTGCCCCGCGTTGCTGATTGCAGTATCTGGGATCAGCCTGCAGGGGGGAGCACAGAGGTCTCCTCCTGCCCCCTACATGTTTTTTTTTTATGCTGCGAGATGTACACATTGCGCAACACCAGCCGAGCTCCTCTATCCCCATGACATTTCCTTAAGGGGTTAAAGCACCAAAGGTAAGAGATTTGCCCCGCGTGGCACCGGCCCCCGGGCATTTGCCTGTTTAGCCAGCTGGTCGGCCTGGGCCTGCCGTGTCAGGGCGACTCTCAGAACTCCCGGGAACTATGGGTTTGCCCCGGAGTCTCTGGGGTTTTGCCCCAGTCTCAGGGTCTCGGGACAGATCCTCCGGGTCGCACAGTCTGACTCCTTCCTATTCTCTCCCCCACCCCTCCCCCGGTGGGATCATATAAAACACTCCCAATCGGTGCTTTTGCCCCCCAGTATGTTTTGGTCGATCTCTCTGCTTAAATGCAGGTGACTCTATTAAGTGTATCGTTATATAATGACAAGTCAAGGTGTCCACGAGGGCCGGTATTAGAGCCGTTTGAGTCACACATTTGGGGAGTCACTGCATAGAATCTCCACCGTGGGCTGTTAAAGGGTTAATGCGTCATCAGGGGCAGTTCAGTATCACTTTAGGGTTACCCCCGGCCCGTCACATACAGCAGCGGGACGCCACCATGCGCAGCGTAATGCCTGTGAGAGCTGCGGGGGCCATGAAAGTTTTCATGAGGTTTCTTTTTATAAACACATTGGGGGGGGTCTGCAGAATACCCCACATATGTATTTGCCCCTAAACCCCCCCCCCCGGCTACCTGTTCTGCAGGAGATGTCAAACCCCATGTGCATGCGCAGAAACTGCCCCATTCATTTCAATGGCAGAGTTTACCTGCTGGGGGGGGGGGTCAATCGGCTTCTACCCCAGGCATGTGCTTCTTCTTTATTATTAGAGGACTGTCTTGATCCTCAGAGGGGTGGCCCGGGGCATTAAGCTGTCCCTCTGACTTGTCGGTTCAGGTAAACAGGAAGCTGGGGCCGCTGACTGAAGCCCCAGAACAGCGTATTTTAGATAAAAGCATCTGTTTTTTTGCCAACCGCAGAGCGATGGAGGAAGGAAGTCGTTCAACGAACCGTCGGGAGACATCTGTGTTTTTCAAACCGAGCCCTTCCACGAGAGAATGAGCCACATCCACGACTGCCCCCCATACCTGCCAACCTCCCAAATGATCTGACCCTGGGGCAAAAACCCTGAGCCTTCCAGGGTATTCTGCCACCCAATAACAAAAAGTGATCTGCCCCCCCTAGAGAGGAGGTGATTAACCCTCCCTGCCCCATTTAATTACCCGACAGCGCCCAGACCTCGCTGGGTAAACGACTCCCCATAATTTGTCTTTTTTCTTTATCTCGTGTTTTTTGTTCATTTAATAAATTTTTAGTTTTTTATGATATACTTCACCCGAGTAGCTCGTCACTGCGTGCTTCACGTCTCTAATAGAGCCCTCAACCTTCCAGCACCACTTATTCCTCCCCCCGCCACTACCTATTCCCCCCCTCACCGCAGCACTGCTTATTCCCCCCCTCATGCGCCACTGCCTACCCACCCCACCATGGCACTGCCTCCGATACGCTCCTGTCTCCCTGTGCCGGTTCACAATAGTTTAGAATGGGCCCTTCCAACCTGAGGAGACAGGAGGAAGGGGTCACAGGGGTCGCACCGGGGGGGGGGGCTGGAGGCACGGGCCCCGTCGTAGCTGCGACCCCTGTAGTGATGCTAGTGTACCCGGGAACCCTCCAGACAACACATGAATCCTCCGGTCACGGGGTCCTGACACATCCCACTCCCCATCCATTTCCCTCTTAAACAGAGGCGTGTCCCGTGACATCAGCAGGAACACCCACTGAATGCAGCAGGTAGTCCTGGCCGTGGCCCGCAAGGGTAGGGTCCGGGTAGCCAGAGACCGAAAGCGGCAATAAGGAAGACGAGGGGTTAATAGAACGTATTTCGGTGTTAGCGTGTCGTAAAGTAAGCACGTGGAGGCAAGCGTGTCTCTACGTACCGGGGGTACCAAGCAGAAACACACCCCCCCCGACCTCTTCCCTGATCCCCCCGTAGGGAATTCTTTCTATCTTGCGACTACGGATTCCGGGCCGCAGAAAATTGGGGAAGATCCTGACCGTCCGTCTCCATGGAAACCTTTAGTAAAAACATCGCCGAGCGGACCGTGATCGCTATATAAAGCAATAAATAATAAACATGTCAAATTTTGGCTTCCAGAATTTCCAATGTTTAGCACTTAATTGTCATGTGACACAAAAGCAGGCACTGATAGGCTGTTGCTATAGAAACCGAAAAAGCTTCTTGAAAGTAGGTGTTCAGTAGTATTTTTGCTTTAATCGGGGACAGTTTATCTCCGGGGTCTGTCGCCTGGTGCTGGCGGACACCTGACGCTCTGCACAGTTAAACAGGAAGCGTTTATCGTTTTCACTTCTCATTAGAAGGCGACCCACTTCCTGTTTACTTCTTGTTCACTTCCTGTTTACTTCAAAGAGTTGGTTTGTTCTTCATACAGAGCTTCAGGGTCTCTGAAGGAGCTGTTAGCAGGAGGAGGCGTATATATATATTGGGCGGTTCCGCTGTTGTCGGTGGGTGGTCCTGCTGATTCAGTAGCGGTCCCTCTGATGTTACGCGCACGTCTAGCCCCAAATGCCATTGTTAGTGGGGAAGTGGGCGGGGAGTGGGAGGTGCCACAACGCCGCTCCCGCGACCCCCCGCACTTTCTCCGAGCGAATCGCTTTACGTTCGTCAATCAGAGTAAACGTCTCGGAGATATTTTGTATGAACGTTTCGCCGCGTGGAAGCTGAGGTCGGTGGCAGCCCGTGGCAGAACCAGCATTGTCCAATCAACTTCCTCTCCCTTCTCCTCAGGTCTTACGGGGTGAGCCGAGCCCGTCGTACAGCGCTGCGGAATATGATGGCGCTATATAAATGAATCCATAATAATATCTGCCCCTGCAGGCATCTCACAGCCCTGGGCAGCGGATGCTGGCTGAGGGTATTAGGAGGGTAGATTGTAAGCTTCTCTGCCAGGTGATTAAAGAATAAGCAGGAGAGAGTGTGACAGAACGGCAACGGAAAGCCGTGTTATCACCATAGCAACCAAAAGATTGTACATTTCTATTGCTATGGTGATAAAACCACTTACCACAAACTTTTGGAATAGTTTTTTTTTAAATAAAAAGCCCCCCAACCGTCCTTTATTTGTCTTCTAGGCTCTGCTTATTCGTTGATTTATTTCGCTGCCATATTCCGCTTATAAAATCTGAAGAAGGGGCTGCCGAGGTTTCAAAGCTCGTGTGATTCTTGCTCTATGAATGTTGGTCCATTAAAAGCTATCTTACCCGGGAGAGGACTGAGCTGTAGTTACCCCACTCCGTGCCTAGGGGGCAGCCCGAGCGCGGCTTTCTCGGGTGAGACGGACCATAGAGAGCTTTGGGTTGTGGCATGCGAGAGGTCCGCGCGATCAGCACTCGAGGGGGTATTTAATTCAGAGAGTGGCAGGTGTGGGGGTCTTGTTCATTCATGTGACGGTTCTACTGGGTGGGAACTTGATGAGCAGGTGATCTAGAACCTTTGGAACCCCATGAATTATATAACAGAGATACGCAAAGTTCCGGAAAGAGCCAGACTTGGCAGGAAGCGGGGTAAGTAAATAATTGCCCCTAGAGCTGTGGCTTAGAGGAGCAGAAAGCAGGGTGTCCAACTAGATGGAGCAGCTGACCTTCATTGGTTGACGCCAGAGGAGCCGGCAACCAATCGAGTCGCTCGCACGGACCTTTAACTCCTGGCGGGATCCTAGAGATTCCCGTTAACCCCTGCTGTGCCACGAAGACGTTAGGTAGGCCAGAGGTGGTGACTGGGGGGGGATTCGCTAGGAGATATTTACGAAGACGCAGGTTCTTCGTGTTGTGTTTCTTCGTTTATCTGCCGCCATATTACTTTACTCCTTTATTCGGTTTGCCGTTCTCCCGAATACGAATGCGGAGGGCAATGATAAGGGGTGAGAATCATACAAACGGCTGATAAACATTATATTTTGGGGTTAAAAGAGGAAGCCGCGCGCTCTTTCTTTAAAGGTATTTGTGATCGGCGGGGAGGAGATCCGGATCCGCTGAGAGAAATGGTGACACGCGAGGCCGCTTCGGGTTTTCTGGATGCCGACGCCGAGCGATCGCCTCGTAGTTTATCCTCCAAACACTGATGTTTTTACCCCAAACACGCATTAGTAACGCTTCTCAGGGAGAGGATTCCGAGGGCCGGATCCGGGCCCCAGAAACACAAAACGCCATCGCAGGAACCAGAAAATCCGGAAAAGTCATCGAGAGACACGGAACCTGCAGGCGGATCGGCCCCCTTCGGCCCGTCCTGTTTCTCCTGCTGTAACGACCCAAACCTTAATCAGTCGTTGGTCTCGTCTTAAATTCAGGAGCCGTATGTCTATCCCATGCATGTTTAATACCCTCACTGTATTACCCTCTACCACCTCTGCTGGGAGGCCGATCCACTTATCTACCACCCACTCAGTTAATTGCATTTGGGGGCCTTGCTGCGAATTATATAAGGTCTGTCACAATATAAAGCCGGCGCCGGTGCTGGGATGACATCATCCACAGGCAGACTGTTTCGGATGCCATGGCGGGCCGGCTTTTCGGCATTCTGCAGAGCGTTACCCCCCCCCGTTTAAAATGATTAGAGATAAAAGCGCTGCTTCAGAGCCTTCGGGCCCCAAACCGCCTCTCGCTGGAAAGTATGCGGGGCATTTAAACAACTCGATGACTTGGATTCCAGCCCCCGCTGCTCCGCGCCATTCCGGACTACTCCTTCCAGAAAAATTCCACCGACGATTTGCCGCGGGGTCGTCACATCGCTGCGGGTCTGGGGGGGACAGGGCTGTACAGACCCTGCCGGGGTCCCTGATGAGCTTCCTCCGTGGCTGGTCGCGCACGCTGTGATCAGGAAAGCTGGCTGATCGCTGTGCGATGTGCAGGGAGGGCGATGAGAGTCGGAGCAAAAAATGCTAAACGATGCGATTGCCCAAGAGGCTGACGAGTGTTTCCTCGCGTTGTTCCCGCACGCGGTTAACACATCGGGGGGAATAAGGAAGTCATATGATTTCCGAAAAGCAGCCCTCCGTGGCGCAACGGCAGCCAAATCTGTGATTTTCCGTAAAAAAAATATTAACAAAAAAAAAAATCTCTGTTTTGAAGAAAAACAAACGGAACGCGACGAGGACCCGAAATCCAGGAAAATAACATAAAAAACACAAAGAAAATAAAACCATGGAACTGAGCCGGCCCTCGCGGCATCTATACGGGACAGCCTCTCATTATCACTATTATTATTAGCATATTTTACTAAGACCACCTGATACATCAGGTAACGAGGGCTCGGCGCGTGAGCTTACAATCCAGGCTTTCCAACCATCTCCAAGGGCCGGACAGGTGACCCTCGAGGCCAGCGGCTTGATGTGTGCGGCCCCCACGCTACGTTTATACTCACGCCGATGGAGTGTGGGGGCCGAAGGCCGGTATGTGCCCAGAGTGCCGGATTGGGGCCAGATCTCTAAAGAAGGTCTGTACGTGGGGTCTGCCTTCTCCTCAGGACACTTCTGCCGCTCAGAGACTCAGATAATTGCCATGTGTCCCTGCTTAGTTTGTCCAGTCCCTTTCTCAAACGCCTGATACCCCTCTCTCCCCCCCTGATACCCCTCTCTCCCCTCCCCTGATGCCCCTCTCTCCCCCCCTGATGCCCCTCTTTTCTAGGAGGTCAGAATGTTTGCTGGGTATGAGGGGATCGCAGGGTTCTACAGCCCTAAACGCCCCGATAATGTGTATAGAAACAGCCGGAAACGGCTTTATAAATTAAACGGGGTAAATAAACCCCATTATTTTACTTCTAAATACCCCACCCAGTCACACTAATACCCCGCAGTGGGGCACAAAGGAGCATAAACCAAATCTTTATGCAGAATACAAACATTTCACACATTCAGGGGCTTATTTTTTATTTTGTAATTTCTTCTTTATTATTTATTGAATATATTTTATTTATTAATAACTATTAAAATCTAATGAATAAATATTAATAATATGTTAAAAGGGATTAATTAATTAATTTTTTAAACGGCTTGTTATATCCTTCCGGGACCCCTTTATGGGAATCAACCATAACTTGCTTTACCGCCCGCTGAAAAATAAAAGAATTCCGTCCCATTATCGCCCGTTTACATTAAACTGGCTGTCCGGTTATCAGCTCAGCCAATCAGCAACACCGCCCCCCCCCATGCCAAGCATTCCATCAGCTCTCATTAACATGTCAATCATCCTAAATCAGATAACGCCCCATACAATCTCTGACATACGCACCGTGATTGGCCATCAATTAAATGCGCAAGTTTAATGTCATGTGACCAAAGACACCCCCCCATTAAAAACAGCGGCAGATTTTTTCTTTTTTATTTGATTTATTCTGGTTTCTACAAATCAAAGATCTGCCAACCCCCTAATAGATTGTAAGCTCACGAGCCCAGGGCTCTCTTCTCTTCTGTATCAGACATTAATACTGACATTTTCACTCTTCTGGCGATATATAAATAAAAAATGTCATTTAATCTTTCAATTTTCAGTCAATTTCCTTGGAGACGTCGAAAAAAATGATTTACTTGAAGATTTAAAAAATCATCAAATCACCTTTAGTTTTAGAACAAGCCATTTTATTTTTTTCCCAGAAATTCAGATATTTTTAAGGAATTTTACGGCAAATACAGAAAGAAGCGTCACAAATAAACAAAAACAACATACGGCATACGAGATAACGCGAGGGGGGGAGGGGGATCCAACATAAAATATAGAAAAATGTTTACTATAGAAATAAAATTTGTATTTCCTGTATCCCTAAAAAAACTTAAAATTCCACTTAAAATGTGCAAAAAAAAAAAAAACCCCTAAAAACTTTGAATCAAAGGCAGCCAATCAGAATCTTAGAAACGGTTCCTGGACTACAGCTCCCACAACGCTCGGCCACGCATCACGGGAGTTGTAGTCCAGCAAACCTCGGCGAGCTATTTCATAAATTACAGAAGATAATAATAATAAATACGGATGACTTCAAAATGATCGGAATTACTGAAAAATCACTAAAAATTAATAATCGACATTTTTACTACAAATTCTAATCAACGAAACACCATCCGGATCGGGAAAAATATATCATTTTATATAAAAAATTCCAGAAATCAGTTAAAAAAAAATAAAAAATAGAATTGATTTTTTTTTTACATATGACACAATAAAATGATTCATAACGCAGAAAATCATCCAGTTATAAAATTATAAAATCTTGGACACGCAGGAAATTATTACAAATATTAAATAGAAGGGAAATTAGAGAAATCTCACCATAGCCGCTTTATAAAAATAATAAAAAAAAGAAAAAAGTGGCGAATGGATGGAAGTGCTACGGGATTTATCCTCTGACCGCGTCCTCGCCATCGGGGGCTTCCTTGGGACCCTCTCAGATCCAATCAGTGGCAAACAAAGTTTCCCGCCTATACAAAGCGCCCCTCCCCCAAATCTATCCCCCTTAACTCCCTTCCGACACCCGACGGGGTTTAAAGAGAATGAAAGTGATTAGCGGGATTCCGTGAGCGATGTCTCTTTAATACAGCGTGTATATATATATATTTAAAGCCCCGATGACATCATGTTCGCACTTTGCTGAGGTCACATGCGAGAAGAGGTTAGAGCCGCGCCAAACGCGTCTGATTATTATTATTATTCTTCACAGCGTGGCATTAAATAATAGTAATGATTAAAAGGTAAATATCAGGTAAGGGATGACGGCCCCCGGTGCAGTAACCATGGCCGCCGCTGCGTCGGATCGGTGACCCCCGTAAGACTCCCCCCCGTTTCTTAGACCCGACTCCGGTCTTCAGGACGAGGTTTATCTTAAAAGGGTCGGATTATCCTAACCGGGTGTCATTTACCCAAACCTGCAGATAACGGACACATCCGCCCCGTATAAACGGATCGTTTGCCCCAGCTCAGCCGGGGCCGTGAAAAATGTGCAAATGGGGGGCCGAGAACAAAGCTCAGGGGAGGGGGGGACAGGGCTCGGTGGTGCTGCGTGGGACCCGGGGGCAATAAACCCCGCGGACCCCCATATCAAGTCCTCAATCACAAAACCGAGACCCGGGACACCGATTTCGAAGACCCCCCCGGAGGCAGACCACGGAGGGGCAAAATTAGAACCCTGGAGGGGTAAATAAACAGCTATTGCCCAACTATTTATATACCGTCACCACGTTTCACGCACTTCCTGGATTTGGAGATTTCCCGAAGTGAATGTTTTGTGTAAGATAGGTTATTACATCACGTTTCATGAACTCCATGACACCTAATTCTTCTTATTTGAAAAGCGATCTTATTTATTGCTTCTTTATCACAAAATCAGCCCCGATGGTCAAGAAATAAAGCCGTTTTTTTAGAATGAATATCTATTTAATGTACTAAAACGATTGGGGGTCCGCCCCGCCCCTCCCCGCCCGATAACGCATGACATCATAAAGAAGCAGGGACGCGTATAAACAACGGTTAGAGGCACTGTGCGCGCGCATGCACACACGCACGCACACACATACACACACAGCTGATTGACTTTTTCGGGGAGGCCCGTCCATTGCCTTGGAAGCCTCCCCAGTGCTTAAGAGGTTAATAAAAGTGCAAGTGCAATAACACACACATTCGCAGGCAGACATACAGACATTCGCAGGCAGACATGCAGACAAAAGCGACAGCAAAGTCCTCTCCTCCGGCGTTAAGTTGATCCAGAAAGGAATTTGTCGGCGGGATTTTCCCCAACGTCCATCATAAGGATCTTCAAGTTATTCCACCCCGGGGGATGGGTCAGTGGCAGTGTACTCACGAGATCCACGGGGAGCAGGATCCAGCGCCTTTGTGGACCGGGTTCCGTTAATAATCCTCAGGAGTCCAATGAAAGTCATCGGCGGTCTACAGACTTTCCATCTCTCGCCCCAACAACGCCCGCTTTCCAAGCCGATAAAACCTCCAAAAAGAAAGGCTGGATCCCTGACGGCCCCCCCCCGCCAGGCCGCCGCCCACCGGGGCCCCTGAGCGGATCCGTGCGGCTCCACGCGGGATCTTCCTGGCCCGTCCTCCCGCGTTCCTCGCCTACAGGTGTTTCATGCGGCTGTACATCTCCCGCTTGCTCCTGTCCCCGGCCCACGTCCGGCTCTTGGAGCGGAAGAGTCTCAGATGCTCCTTGAAATCCTCGTGGTGCATGGGTCGGTACGCCTGGGGCTCGCAGTGGGACTGGGGGGGAAAAACAAACACGGATTTAAGGCATTTGGCTCCGAGCGAGAGAGAGCCCTGCGGTTCCGGGTCAGCTGTAGAAAGACCCGGAACGGGCGCCATAAACGCCGACGCGGGGATATGTTTTATCATCTGGTTTATGGGGGACGCCCCCCCCAGTACATAGCCCCCTCCTCACCTGGAAACTCGGGAAGAAGTCCTTGTAGCCCCCTTTCAGGACGTAAAGCTCCGGGTAGTGGAGTTTGGGGTATTCGTTTTTGTTCCGGTCTTGTTTTCGGACGAAGCGGCACCTGTCAGGAAAAAAAAACTGATTATCGAATGTGATATATTTTATCGGGGAGGAAAAAAGGATTCTTTCTACAATTTCGGCTGTTTTTTTTTTTTTTCTGGGGGGGTTCTTACATCTTGGGCCCGCGTTCGGAGGAGAACTCGCAGTGGAAGATGATGATGACTCTCTTGTCCTCGCTGGACGGTACGATGGGTTCCTTCAGCAAGAACTCCTCGATGTCCTGCTCCAGGGGTAGATTCACCGCACCCTGAGGGAAGCAAAGAATATATACATTCCGTACGCATGGGAATAAGTCGCGGGGCGGAGTCTCGTGGCCGCCACGGACAATCTATCGAACGCGCCGAGCCTTCAAAATCAAGTAAAAAAATCCACGCGCACTCTAAACCAATCACAATCCCCGGTGACCGGCTAGCCGGGGCTTCACGGGATCCCCGGAGAATCTCCTGGCGGTGTTTAGAGTGCGCGTGGCGGCTTTTATGACGGATCCTCACCTTGATGTGGCCCCCTTCGTACTCGTAGGGGTATCTGCAGTCCACGATCACGCAGCGCTCTATCGTATCCTTGTATCTGCCGCGCAGCACGGCATCCATCTGTCGGGGGGAAGGAGGGAGGGGGTGAGTTTTTGGCGATGCGGCGCGTCTGATAGGCCGGTTAATAAGGATTATTAAGCGACGACCGGAAGGCTCTAGAATGTGCGAGTCTTTGCTTTCCTCACCATTTCCGGAGTGATGTATTTCAGATCTTGGTGCTTCCCTTCTACCGTCTTCAATAAATACGTCTGCAAAATAAAGCGCGGGGTTAACGAAGCCTAACATGACACAGAGAATCAATGTGATGGAAACGACCAATCAGGTTACACTTTGCGTTTTAGAACCCCCCCCCGACGTGACGCACGCTCTAGGACCCCCTGTGCCGTGTCTATGGCGGTCTCTCACCTTGGTGGAGTCTCCGATCAGGTCTCTCGTGTCGCCGTCTAAGATCTGCTCGACGGTGGAGACGCACAGCGACTTGGACCTCCCGAGCTTCATCTTCTGAAAGGGGAGGAAGAAGAGTCAAAAAAATACTTGGAAGCCGAGATGGGAGGCAGCCGGTGGCAGAGCCAGCATTAACCCATCAACTTCCTGTCCGGACCGTCTCTCCCTTCTCCTCCCCCAACCAATCAGCCACTTCGTTACATGAAGGACACACACCGGTTGGTTGTCGGGAGCCTCGTCGCGGGGGGCGGCCGTCAGAATCTTGTGTCTCTTGGTCTTGACCGGCGTGTCCCCGTCCTCGGGCCGGTCGCAGCGTTTCAGTAGAGGCCGGATCACCGTGCTGGGCATGGAGGGCGAGCGGAAGAGCCGGCGGCATTTGCTTCTCATCACCAGATCCTGAGACCCAGAGGGAGGCAGAGAGGGGGGCATTAATAACGCGGCGGCATGCGGGGTGCCAGGTTTCTGGGGGTAATAAGTTTGGGGGGGCAGGTTTCTGGGGGTAATAAGTTTAGGGGGTGCAGGTTTCAGGGGGGCAGGTTTCTGGGGGTAATAAGTTTGGGGGGGCAGGTTTCAGGGGGGTAATACGTTTAGGGGGCAGGCTTCAGGGGGGGCAGGTTTCTGGG
Source organism: Spea bombifrons (assembly GCF_027358695.1). Classification (NCBI taxonomy): domain Eukaryota; kingdom Metazoa; phylum Chordata; class Amphibia; order Anura; family Pelobatidae; genus Spea; species Spea bombifrons. The sequence continues at coordinate 3,830,319 of NC_071087.1, read as the reverse complement.
GGTAATAAGTTTAGGGGGCGCAGGTTTCAGGGGGGGCAGGTTTCTGGGGGTAATAAGCTTAGGGGGCACAGGTTTCAGGGGGGTAATACGTTTAGGGGGCAGGCTTCAGGGGGGGCAGGTTTCTGGGGGTAATAAGTTTAGGGGGCGCAGGTTTCAGGGGGGGCAGGTTTCTGGGGGTAATAAGTTTGGGGGGGCAGGTTTCTGGGGGTAATAAGCTTAGGGGGCACAGGTTTCAGGGGGGTAATACGTTTAGGGGGCAGGTTTCAGGGGTGCCAGGTTTCAGGGGGTAATACGTTTGGGGGGGCAGGTTTCTGGGGGTAATAAGTTTAGGGGGCGCAGGTTTCAGGGGGGGCAGACTTACGGCATCGTTTGCATCTTCTTTATTCACGAAGGGGGCCGTGAGCAGATTCTCCATGCCCGACGGGACGTCCGACTCCCCCTGAAGGTCCAAAAAAGTCCATTAAAACACAAACTCGGCCTTAACTTCTCACTCAGGCTTTAAATCTACACCAAAAAATCTTCGACTGCCCCTTACCACCTCCCCTGGATGGCTGCACCATGCACCCACTACCCTGCCTTGTCCTCCATCCTTAAAACAGATCAGCCTATCACCATCTTAGTACCTTGGCTTCCTCCTCATCGTCCATGATCTCCATGAAGCCATCGTCCTCGTCGTCGTTGCACATGGAGTAGGTGAGCGAGGACTTGCGCAGGCGAATGGGGCTCTCGTCCTCCAGGTGGAGACCTTTCTTCTCTGGGGTGTAACACTGGGGCGGAAAAAAAAGCAAACTCCCGTCAGCTCCGAGCACGCGCCGTTCTAGCGATTAAAATAAACCGAGGCGATCGGGCCGCGGCGCGCGTTTAGCAGCACTCACCATGAGGGAGGGGGCAGAGATAGGCCTGCCAGAAAAGACGTCCTTTTCATCGCCGCCGTCAAAGACACGAAGTCTGAAACAGGCGAAGGGCCGGCGAGACGGCTTCTTAAACGTAAATATCTCCTGGAAAAGAAAAAAAACTTTCATTTACCTCACTGAGAGGGGGTGGATGCATGGAACAGCCTCCCAGCAGAGGTGGTAGAGGGTAATATAGTGAGGGGATTAAGCATGCATGGGATAGACATAGGGCTCCTGAATCTAAGACGAGACCAACGACTGGTTAAGTTTGAGTCTTTACTAGGAGGGCCGGATGGGGCCGAATGGGTGAGATTTGTCCCCGAGTGTGAGCTTTTGGCATTGAAAAGGTTAAACCTTATTTTTTTTGACGTGTGAAAGTCAATGAAACCAACTCCCTCGGCATTTACCCCTACACCGCGGGGTTAATTACCCTCCCGGGGGCACTTACATTTTCCTTATTGTCTTTAGCGGCTGCGAGGGGTCTGGGGGCTTCCAGGTCATCGGGGAGGGAAAACCTTCGTAAGGCAGGACTGCCTCCTTGAAGAGTCACCTGTGATAAAAAAAAAAAAGGGGTGAAAACTGCACTTACCCCCAGGGGCTTTTAATTTAATACCCTCATATAGAATCTGTCCCATCAGCCCCATCCCATTACCCCTGCTGTAAAGACCTTAATCAGATTCAGGAGCCGTATGTCTATCCCATGCATGTTTAATACCCTCACTGTATTACTCTCTACCGCCTCTGCTGGGAGGCTGCTCCACTTATCTACCACCTCAGCTGGGAGGCTGCTCAACTTATCTACCACCTCAGCTGGGAGGCTGCTCAACTTAGATACAGATCCTTCAAGTCAAACATTCACTAAAAGCCACCGATTCCGGCATTTAGCGTTAATACATTTAGCGCCAATACATTGCTAATTTACATATATATACATATTTCCCGACCAATCAGAAACCACCTCCTCAGCCCAAACGCAGAATATCTGACACACTTACCGGCAGAGAAAACACTCTCCGGATCGGCAGCTTGGATCTGGAAAGCGAAAATAACCGCAAAAAATCAGATGATAATAATAATAATAATAATACTATAATAATCATAATAATAATGAATGATAATAATAATAATAATACTATATAATAATATAATAATCATAATAATAATGAATGACAATAATTCTAATCATAACAGTGATAATAATGCTAATAATAATGATATATAATAATAATGCTAATAGTGATAATAATAATAATGAATGATAATAATGCTAATAATAATAATCATCATAATAATGATAATAATAATAATAATAATAATAACGAATGATAATAATAATAATGAATGATAATAATAATAATGAATGATAATAATAATAATAATAATGAATGATAATAATGATCATTGATAATAATAATAATATTAATGCATTACATCGGTGCTGCGTTCCCCACAGCGCATCGACCTCGCTGCCCTCTACCGATAACCAATCAATAAATCAATCAATGCCTTCTTTAAATAAATTAAGTAAAATATGTAAAAGTTGTAGATAAAATAAAGCCGGATTGAAGCTGCCGTTCCACTCACTCATTGCTCAGGATTCCGGCTTCTAAAATAGCTTTATGGAACCTGCGAGGAAAGAGACGGGAATTCAGTAACACGGCGGCCTATATATATATATTATATATCACCTATATATATCACCTACATATATTATATATATCACCTATACATACATTATATATATCACCTATACGTACATTATATATATCACCTATACATATATTATATATATATATCACCTATACATATATATCACCAACATATATTATATATATATCACCTATACATATATATCACCAACATATATTATATATATATCACCTATACATATATATCACCAACATATATTATATATATCACCTATATATATCACCTACATATATTATATATATATATCACCTATACATATATATCACCAACGTATATTACATATATCACCTATATATATCACCTACATAATATATACATATACATCACCTACATATATTATATATATACACACACACACACACACAACGGGCCAGCGGGACATACAAAGCTGTATGAAGCAGTTCAGCCCCTCCCGCTCCCCGTGATATATGCTGTATATATATGCCCTGTGTATATATATATATGCTGTATATATATGCTGTATATGTATATATAAAATGCATCCTTAATCCCGGCAGAAAGCAAAGAAAGGAGGCGATTAGGCGCAGAGTCCCGGACAAAAGCCTTTTGTCGGCGGTCTGTATAGCGCGTGCTGTGAGGGGGGGTCACTGCGGCTGCCGGGCACCGGGGTCACCGCCTGCCACCTGTATGCAAATGAGGGGCTTTGTCTGCCAGCCCCCCCGGCAGCCATATGTCCCGGCAGCTGTCTGCCTGCGTGATCAGGAAACGTGGCATTGAAACCGCCTCTAGCCTGGCAGCACGTCTGCCCCCATCCAGCACGTGCCCCGAGCCCCCACCGGCCCACTGAATGAGCAGGGGCCGGCAGATGGCACACACGCCCCCCCCCCAATTAACCGCAGCCATTCACTAAGATTATCATTGTGTTTTAGGACATTCACATTCTATACCCCCCTCTCCCCCCGACAATTACTGCCCCCTTCCATTCATACCCCAGCCAGTAACCCCCACCCCCCTGTATGAAGAAGTAGATTATTAAAAGGGGCCACGGTGGGCAAATAGCAATCAATGGCCACTGACCAATTCTAGCTGCCCCCCCATACGCCTATTCCCTCACTATATTAACCTCTACCACTTCTGCTGGGAGGCTGTTCCACTTATCTACCACACTCTCAGTAAAGTAAACCTTCCTTACATCTAAGCCTCTCATCCAAAATGCACAGAATGAAAAAGTGACTGCTGTGGCCTCTGGTCAGTCCTGTATTCACCCTATTTAACCCTTTAAGACACCTCTGGCAATGAAAGGGTTAGGCACACAGTACCCTTGTCCTTGGTCTCCAGCCGGGGTTGGGGGGGGTGAGGAGGTGAAGGAATTTGGGCAGATGTTTAATGTATTTGGAGCTGGGGGCAGGGGGGGGTATTTAGAGAAGCCCACCTGCCACACTGAGTCAGGGGCAGATGTGGGGGCGACAGACCCAGCTGCTGCTATCGCTCTGATAAGCGGGACACATAAGGGGGGGGGCAGAAGTTTGGAGAGCGGGGGGCATTAACAGAGCAAACACAGATAAGAGCCGCACCTGCCCCTGCAGGTATAACCATAGCTGCCAGCTGTCCTCTATCCATAAATCAAGATTAATAATGACAGCCGTTGGGAGAGCAGGGCTCGGCTCGGACTACTCTGCTGAGCTGAAGGGCTGACGGCCCTTTGCTTTATTACGTGCTGCTCTGGGAGCCGGACCACAATAACCCCTGCGCGGGCAGGAGACCCCCCCACCGGCCCAAACATTACGGGATTGCGCTGGGACCCCCCAGAAAAACCCAGAGCGCTCCAGACAACGCGGCAGGGAAAGGGTTAAAGCGTATTGCTGTGGGAATAGCCTCGTGCAAAGATCTGGCCCGTCCGCTCCCCTCGTCTGCCCCCCCGTCCGCTCGCCCCAGGGGTTTGTATGTTGGGAATAATCACAATGAGGAGAATCTGATTATTCCCCCCCGTGTAACGCGAGCCGGGGCCACAACAAAGGAGCCTCAATACCCGGCTGAATAGCCGCCTTCTTAGGGCCGCAGTTGTTATATCAGATTCCATCCTCCGCGCCTCACGCAGCAGCTGCCCCTACATTCCAGCGGGGGGCAGATGTATGGATATGTACCCCCGCCCCCCCCAAACACCTTAATCAGCCGCTGGCCTGGTCTTAGATTCAGGAGCCGTGTGTCTTTCCCATGTATGCATAATACCCTTGCTGTATTACCCTCTACCACCTCTGCTGGAAAGCTGCTCCATTTATCTACCACTCTCTGTAGAAATGTGTCCGCACAGCGAGGAAGACAATATTTCTTTGTAACATTTTTGTTTCTTGTGTTGCAAAAGTTTGCAAACAACAGGAAGCAGAAAAATAAAGACTTCACTCTGCTGAGTGGGTGGTAGATAAGTAGAACAGCCTCCCAGCAGAGGTGGTAGAGGGTAATACAGTGAGGGGATTAAACATGCATGGGATAGGCATACGGCTCCTGAATCTAAGACGAGACCAACGACTGATTAAGGGTTAATCTCCCGTTACGGCAGGCGTGGGAGGTAATTACCCCGGGGGCATTATGTTTGGCATCGGTTCCTGTAAACAGAAAGATCAGAGGCGGACGGAATAACGTATTTGGTTCATCAACTTGCCAAACAAAGTCCCTGCGCGCGCACACACACACATATACCTCACACCCGCACTCGCACTCACACACATACTCACTCAGACACAGACCCACACTCACACACATATACGGTACCTCACTCACACACACACATATACCTCACACCCGCACTCACACACACATGCACTCACAAACACACCTGCACTCACACACACACACCTGCCACTCACACACACACACCTGCACTCTCACACACACTCACACATATACCTCACACACACACCTGCACTCACACATTCCTCACACGCACCTGCACTCTCACTCACACATATACCTCACACACGCACCTGCACTCTCACTCACATATACCTTACACACACACCTGCACTCACATACCTCACACACACCTGTACTCACATACCTCACACACACACACCTGCACTCACACATATATCTCACACTCACTCACACATATACACCTGCACTCACACACACTCCACATATACCTACCACACAAACACACACTTGCACTCACACATATACCTCACACACACACCTGCACTCACACATATACTTCACACACATACACCTGCACTCACACTTTCGCACACACAGTCAGCAGAGAAGTGACGGCGCGGGGTAACTTACGTCTCGCGGGCGACACTCGGGTCCAGCGGACTCGGAGAATCCAAGCAGAGGCCTGCGGAGGCAGAAAGGAAGCGGTTTGTTTACGAGGAAGTGGAAGGACGAGCATGAGCAGCGACCCCGTCACCGTGACGACGGACGGGCCTCCCAATACACACTCTCACGCCATTTATTTACACGTCTCATTTTACTGTTTTATTTGACATTTTTAAATAGTTTCTGGGGTTTTCTTAATTTCTATTATAATTTAAATTACTTTTATAGTTTTTTTATTTATCATTTTCAAATATTATCTACATTTTTATATTTTAATATTTGCATTTTATTTGGAATTATTTTTTTATTTGATTTCTTTTTATTTTATTGTTTTTTTTTTATTTATTTAGTTTTAAAGCAATAATATAAAAAATATAAACTGTAAAATAATTGCCCATTTCTGCCACTGCGTTCCGCGGTTCCGTGTTAAAACCAGTAAAGGCCTCGGTGACCAGGGCAACGGGGAGGAATAACCATACAGATCCTGATAATAAGAAGTTATGGCTGCCCCCATGGTATACAGATGTGAGATTTGTGGGAAATGTGTTAATTTGATTAAATCCTAGAAACCTACCCGAGTCGGTGGAGTCCGAGGAGGCCGTCCGGGACAGAGACGACATCTTGCTCGGGAACGCCAGCCCCATTTTTCTTTTGGGTGTATCGGTTTGGCTGAAAAACAAAGTACGGCGTTCGAGTGATTTATTGATTGAGCGGATCAATACTCAACGGCTTTACATATTAGTCCTAAGAGCTTACAATCTAACACCAAAAAATGCATCGGGCCAAGGCATATAGTGATTGGCTATTGCCATGCGCCGAGTCAGAAGCAGCCACGGGGGTCCCACGCCAGCCGCATGTGTCGAATGGCTGGGGGGGGGACAATAAGGGAGGTGTTAGAATGAGAGAAGACCCCCCAGGCTCTGTCTGCCATCAATCTCACTGCTGGGGAGGGAAAAAAGGGCCCCTCGGGGTAAAGATTAAGTGGCAGGATAACGCGGATTAATTGGGGGAAGATAGCATTCAAGGTGAAACATTACACTTAAACCGCTAATCACAACTCGGCCAATCACAGGAGGCTAATCCCTGGTCAGCAACGGCTGGGCAACCAGCCCACCGGCCGGCCTCACCGCGTGCCGGGGGCTTAGGAATTAGGAAAATCGGGCCGGAATAATTCTAAAACAACAGGGAGTACCACGAGGCATGTTTACATTCCTTCTACCGCGTCTGCCGGGAGGCTGTTCCACTTATCTACCGCCGTCTCCGTAAAACTTCATAATAAATAAAATTCTATCTTTCTGTGCAGGTTAAGTAATTAACCCGGTACTTAGCAACGTGCCATGAGACCTCCGGGGAGGAAAAAACTCTGAAAGCCCCGCGTGACAATAGAAGGTGTTTGTTGGCAGGTAGCGGGGGGGGGGGCTGTTATCTGTAACGAGTGGAGGTCAGGAGGGTGATGCTTCTTACTGCTATGTGACCCGCGGGGGAATGCGGCACTCAAAGGGTTATTATTGATTTTTATTTATGTGCAGAGTGAAAATGATTGATGTATTTAAAGGATCCATAAGGTTACAGCCATAGAGAGTGCATCATGAGAGAGTGGTAGATAAGAGTAACAGCCACCCAGCAGAGGTGGTAGAGGGCGCATGTGCATTGAAGGAACTTGGCTAAAAATGGATATTTAGAATTTCCGTCATTTGGGGGAGATACGGGGTTCTTCTATCTCCTATACATGTAACATGCGCAGACCATCACTCCACAGCCTGGGCCCCAGACACTGGCCCTTCTGCCCCACGCGGGGGCAAAAAACACCGAGCCATACATCCCACATACATCGTTATTAACTGATTCACAAGAAAACTACATCTATAGATCTATAGTCACCAATAAAGAGGGCTTATAAACCTATACATACATACATAACATACCATACATACATACATACCATACATACTATACATATATACATACCATACTATACATACATACATACTATACTATACATATATACATAACATACCATACATACATACATACCATACATACTATACATATATACATACCATACTATACATACATACATACTATACATATATACATACCATACTATACATATATACATTCCATACTATACATATATACATACCATACATACATACATACACATCATACATACCATACATACTATACATATATACATACCATACAATACATACATACATACCATACATACACATCATACATACCATACATACTATACATATATACATACCATACTATACATACATACATATATACATACCATACTATACATACATACATATATACATACCATACTATACATACATACATATATACATACCATACTATACATACGTACATACATACTATACATACCATACTATACATACCTACATATATACCATGCATACATACACATCATACATACCACACATACTATACATATATACATAACATACTATACATACATACTATACATACATATCATACATACCACACATACTATACATATATACATACCATACTATACATATCAAACATACATACATACACACACCCATACCACACACACCCATACCACACATACTATACACACACCACATATGCATGCAATCAGACCTAAGGACCAGAAATACCAAAAGGCTGTTCTAGAGCAAAAGTTCTAGATGTGCAGAACCCGCATTCCGCTGTTTCCAGAGCGACTGTTCCGCGTTTAGAACGATGAGCCACAAATGTTTATAAAGACCCCGATCCAGCCCAATGCCCCCCTGGAATAGACCCCGATCCAGGCCAATGCCCCCCTGGAATAGACCCCGATCCAGGCCAATGCCCCCCTGGAATAGACCCCGATCCAGGCCAATGCCCCCCGGAATAGACCCTGATCCAGCCTAATGCCCCCCGGAATAGACCCTGATCCAGCCTAATGCCCCCGGAATAGACCCCGATCCAGGCCAATGCCCCCCGGAATAGACCCCGATCCAGGCCAATGCCCCCCGGAATAGACCCCGATCCAGGCCAATGCCCCCCTGGAATAGACCCCGATCCAGCCCAATGTCCCCCGGAATAGACCCCGATCCAGGCCAATGCCCCCCTGGAATAGACCCCGATCCAGGCCAATGCCCCCTGGAATAGACCCCGATCCAGGCCAATGCCCCCCGGAATAGACCCCGATCCAGGCCAATGCCCCCCGGAACAGACCCTGATCCAGGCCAATGCCCCCCGGAATAGACCCCGATCCAGGCCAATGCCCCCCGGAATAGACCCTGATCCAGGCCAATGCCCCCCGGAACAGACCCTGATCCAGGCCAATGCCCCCCGGAACAGACCCTGATCCAGGCCAATGCCCCCCGGAACAGACCCTGATCCAGGCCAATGCCCCCCAGAATAGACCCTGATCCTGCGTTCTTGCCCCGCAGATTATGCACTCTCGGCATGCAGCTGTGCCACCCTTTCCTGCCCAGGAATGCAGCATCCATATAATACCCCATCCTCCCCATCAGATGATGCCAACAGCCCCGAGGCAGTAAATACCCCCAGAAGCACGCACACAGGCCCCCTTACCTCCCAAGGCCGGTCAGATTGTTCATGTTGAAGGCCAGGCTGGTGACGGGGGACAATACCCCGGGGTCGGGCCCCAGGAGCCCCCGGGCCCCACTCAGAGCACAAGATAGTCCAGGGAGCTGGCAGGGCCGAGGGGCAGATTGTGCATGCTGGGGGCTGAAATCATTCAGCATGTGCTCCAACTCCATCCTCGGGGGCAAATCCGGCGCAAAAAAAAAGAATAATGCCAAAAAATACAAAAATGTAATTAATAAAAAATGTGCAAAAAATAATAAAATAAAGAATTAAGGAGTGCAAAGAAATGCAGAAGCAGCAGGGGCGGCGGGTCCGGGGCAGTTACTGGGGGCTCAGGGGGGTAAATGCAAGCAGCCGCAGCGGGAATTCTCTCTCCTGCACCCTACATAAGGCTCCCTGACTAATAGCCCCGGCCGAGAAGAAGTCACCAGGGGCAACAAGCAGCTGCCTCCCGCGAGCCCTCCGAGTCTGCCGGCCGCAGCTCCCTCTGCGCATTTATATTCGAAAAATAACAGAGACAGAGGAGAGAACAGGCAGCCAATGGGGGAGCGGCGAGGACACGGAGGGGTGGGGCATGTCACACAGAGGAGGACACGGAGGGGTGGGGCATGTCACCCAGAGAAGGACAGGGAGGGGAGGGGCCTGTCACACAGAGCAGGGGATAGGAGGGGCATGTCATACAGAAGAGGATGGAGAGGGGAGGGGAAGGTCAAGGAGGAGGGAGGGGCCTGTCACCCAGCGCAGGAGATGGGCGGGGTAACACGCGTTGGTATAGAGGGGTGATGCCCACAGGGGGCGAGTTCAGCTAAACTGGCAAAAAATATGTTTATCGTTTATTTAGAATTCCCTGCCCGAGACATACCTCCCAAGTGTACTGATATTAACCCTTCCAGTCCCATGCTCTGAACTGATATTAACCCTTCCACTTCCATGCTCTGTGCTGCTATGAACCCTTCCAGTCCCATGCTCTCTGCTGCTATTAACCCTTCATTTCCTATGCTCTGTACTGATATTAACCCTTCCAGTCCCATGCTCTGTGCTGATATTAACTCTTCCTGTCCCATGCTCTGTGCTATTAACACTCCCTGACCCATGCTCTGTGCTGCTATTAACCCTTCCAGTCCCATGCTGTGCGTATATTAACCCTTTCCTGTCCCATGCTCTGTGCTATTAACCCTCCCTGTCCCATGCTCTGTGCTGCTATTAACCCCTCCAGTCCCATGCACTGTGTTGATATTAACCCTTTAGTCCCATGCTCTGATCTTAACCCTTCCAGTCCCGTGCTCTCTGCTGATATTAACCCTTCAGCCCCATGCTCTGTGCTGACATTAACCCTTCCAGTCCCATGCTCTGTGCTGATATTAACCCTTCTTGTCCCATGCTCTTTGCTTATAATAACCCTCCCAGTCCCATGCTCTGTGTTGATATTAACCCTTCCAGTCCCATGCTCTGTGCTCATATTAACCCTTCCTTTCCTATGCTTTGTACTGATATTAACCCTTCCAGTCCCATGCTCTGTGCTGATATTACACTTCCAGTCCCATGCTCTGTGCTGATATTACACTTCCAGTCCCATGCTCTGTGCTAATATTAACCCTTCCAGTCCCATGCTCTGTGCTAATATTAACCCTTCCAGTCCCATGCTCTGTACTGATATTAACCCTTCCAGTCCCATGCTCTGTGCTGATATTACACTTCCAGTCCCATGCTCTGTGCTGATATTAACCCTTCCAGTCCCATGCTCTCTGCTGATATTAACCCTTCCAGTCCCATGCTCTGTACTGATATTAACCCTTCCAGTCCCATGCTCTCTGCTGATATTAACCCTTCCAGTCCTGTGCTAAGTGCTGGAGGGGGGTTTCTTGGTTAAATCTTCTATCTATATATTAATGCTATATACAGTAGATAGATAGAGATAGATGGATGATAGCTAGATATAGATAGATAGATAGATAGATAGATAATAATGATAGATATATATATAGATAGAGAGATAGAGAGATAGATAGATAATAGATAGATAGATATAGATAGATAGAGGTGTATGCGTTGTATAAACAACGTGTTCGGTGAGCGGGTCGGGGGAGGAATAAAGGTGTCTCGCACGTATATGTGAACGTTTAGCAAGACAAAGGTGTCGTTAAAAGGAAGAAGCGGGCGTTTCACGCGAGCTGAGCGGGTTTTACAAAAACCGGCAGAAACCTTCAGGATTTATTTACAAATTCCAACAAATAAAGATTTTCCCTAAAGAGCACCGAATAGTTAAACGCCGCGCGGAGCTCCACGCTTTACACGTCAGAACATTTTCTACATTTTATATATTATATAAATATATATATTTTTTTATCCCGAATGCACGCGGCAGATTCAAAACTAACGGGAAAAAATATATATTTTCCATTGTGGGTGAAATCCTGCGTTTTCGGGGCTAAATTTATTTTATTTTTTTAAGGATCAAAAGCGAGACTTCTTTTATTCTGTAAATTTGCATTTATTTTCCGGGCTGCACAGAAATTGATGTTCTAGTTCTATTGCTAGTTCCGGCCGGATCGGGGTTACGGACTGTCTCGTGTCTCGTGGTGCCCGTCTGGTATGATGGTAGATAGCGACACCATATTCCGTGGCGCTGTACAAAACAATCTGCTCCACGTTGGATGAATATTTGACGATTTCCACCCAATATATGATTTCAGTTGTGTAAGCTCGCGAGCGGGGCCCTCAGGAGCCCACCGTTCCTGCCAGGAGCTTTGATTGTAAGCTCACGGGCCGAGTCCTCAGCTCCTGTTGTATATTTATTATGTATCTGTTAACCGCCCCATATTTAAATTGTACAGCGCCGCGGAATACGTCAGCGCTTAATAACGACGTAATCCTAATAAACGGTATTATTGTTAAACATTAACCCCTTCTGGGACAGCCAGTTCCTTTCGCTTTGCCCCATACCTTAAAATACCCCCGCCGGTCCCTGCCTGCGTTCCCCACTTCCGAGCCTCTAATTGCTTCCATGTGCGGCGGGACAGGACGGGACGGAGTCTGCCGCGACGTACAATGAAATCCTTCTTACATCCCCGATGATGTCATAATTACAAAGAATGCAAAGAGATCCTAATTTACGCTTAGCTGGCGGTTCTGGATTGACTAACGTATGGGTCAAGAGGCAGACGGGCGATGTATCGGGGGCTAGTGGTATGGTAATTAGGGCAAGTATTTTTTTTGCGTTTGTAAGGAGGCATTGTGACATAACCCCGACATACAAGTCACCGACGGGGGGGGGGGCATGGGCGTCCAGCAATGCAAAGTACGCATGAATGTATGGATCAAATTCCTCCATTAGCATTCAGTAGGCGGGACACACAAATGCCATAGCGTGCAGTAAAAAATATTCAAAACATACATATTTATCACACGCGTGTACCACGCGGAGAACACGACACACGTAATAACAGCGAGGGCCAGTGGAAGAAGAATCTGGTACGCAAGAGCTTACAGTCTAAAATGGTAGGGGGGTTACTGCTAGCGGAGAGAAGACTTTCGGGATCGCGAGGTTCAGCTGGAAATCCACAAGCAGTTTGAGATTTGGGTTATGTGGGCATAAGATTCGTCTTCATACATGCCAAGTGTCCCGTTTCCACGGAATAACGCCCGCTAATTGTACCTAAACGTATAAAATGGTAAATAGTCTGAGAACGAGATCATTCACACGTCTTGAGTCATGGTGTGTAATAGATTGCAAGCTTTTCAGCCTATGGGGGTCTCATTTTCAGACGTTATAACGTAGATGTATCTCTAACTACAACGCCTATGATCCTCAGCTTCCAACTCCAGGATACTTCGCGCTGTGGCAACGGACTATTACCGACTATGCCGGCTTCCTGTATACCTGAAGAAGAGGCCCGAGTAGTCTCAAAAGCTTGCAATCTATACATCGGTGACATCATGTAGGGGCCACACGGCCCCTTCTGCGCTCCTGCTATGATCGCGGCTGGGGGCCTGAGCGGGGGTGGGCGGCCGGAGCAGGAAACCGTAGAGAAAGCGGGAGAATGAAAGGAGGGAAGCCTTTGTTCGGAGGGGCAGATCCCGGCCGTGTTTTGCCCCCCGCGTGTCTGAGGCTCGGGGTAATCGTCCCGCATACAATGACACGCGAAGCTTTCGGGGGATCTGACCGCCCGCCGGATAATTTTCGCATAAAAGCGACTCCGGCACCGCATGCACCATACGATTTAAACACGCGGGTCTCTTTTTTACCCAACTTGTAGTTTTTTGCCCCATAATATAATGTTTGTCAGCCGTTTGTATGATTCTCGCTCTGTTATCTGAGCCCCGATCTACTAAACACCCCGACTCCTTATCATACTGCCTGTGGGGGACAATAGAATGGCTCAGTCTTAATCACCCAGTCATCATTAATAATAACGATACCAATAATAATAACGATAATAAAGTAACTAATAATTAAAGCGATAATAATAATAATAATTATAAGTATTCTCTGACTGACCTTCCAAGCTAACAGATACGTAATAGCTGCAAAGAGCCCCGATACCCTGATACCCCTGGAGGCGCAGATAAGAGGGGAGGAACGCCATTGTCCGGAAGAGGTGCCACGCGGCAGCTGTTTCCAAAACACTTTCCTCTCTGGGCTCTCCTTCCATGCAGATCCTCATTAGAATTGCGATATTAAAAAGGCCAAATGCGCGGAGGCCGGGGGGAGGTGGTAATAGCAGCATGCCAGGGGTCTGTCCTAGGTGTCTGAAGCCACACCGACATCAAAAGTACAAAGGTGTCATTATTATGGCAGCTTTCACTGCACGGGGGGCAAATCTCCCAGCTCCCTGTAATACCCCGGGGGCTACTGGAATAACAGCGGCTTTATGATCTCCGCGCATGGACAGCGGCGAGGATTTTCACAGCGAGGCTTCCTATGTTATTTCACGGCCAACAGCAAAGCCCGGCAGAAATAATAAAAGCGCCTTCGCCAGCTGTTATCCCCCGTATCAGAATAAAAACAATAAAAAACTGCTAGTTTTCTTTTTTCACCCCAGTTTTTGCCCCAAAATATAATTATATAATACTAATTTTATTATAGTTCTCACTCTGTTATCTGAGCCCCGATCTACTAGACAACCCGCCCGACTCCTTATCATACTGCCTGTGGGGAACAATAGAAGGGCTCGGTCTTAATCACCCAGCTGGACTCCCTGACTGATGAAAGTCTATGGAGGAAGGGACTTCATTAGCATCGCCGTAAAGCATCAGCTCAGTGTGGCGGGGCGAGGGGCTGAGGCGGGTTACGCTGCCTGGAATTAGTTTATCTTTAATAATTATGATAAAGGTTTTAACGGTCACTCTGGTCACATGACCAAAGGGTCACAGAGACAATTCTCGTTTGAAACGTGGTCACCATAGCAACCAATAGAAAAGTGCGACAGTAAGGAAAAGCAAACCCCTTTTGTTTTAGGATTGAACCCCGCTGCTGGCTGTCCCTGCAGAGCATTTCACCTCGGAATACTCTGCAGGGGAGCGAGACGCGCCGAGGACTTCGTAGATTTCCTCTGAAGGAGTGGACAAAAAAAACATTATTTTTTAAACCCCGGGTTCTGTGTGAAAGCCTTTCTTCTCTGAGCTGCTCCTTCTGACTATTGATGCACCTGCTCTCAAGCAGGGCCAACCTGGCCTGTTTACGACCCCCTGCCTTGGACGCGTCTGATCCGCGTGAGACCTCTTTTCTCTGAATTAAGAGTTTATCTGTAATGCGACCGCACGTGGGGGGTTCCGCTCTAAGAGTGCACACAGACACAGTGCTATCGCCATAGCGACCAGTGCAGTGTTTCTTTTGATTGCTCCCCCGCTGTCTATAAAACAACATTTTGGCAAACTAGTGGTTAATGTGGGCAAATCCCCCTTTGCACCTTTGTGGGGGGGGGCAGTTTTTAGAGCGTCTGCACATGAAAAGAGCGGAGTGGGGGCAGGTGAGAAAGGGAAGGTTTGCCACCTTGATGATCACCCATTAACCTTTTACGTACCGGAGAGGTAAGAAGTACACCGGGGGTTACGCGTACGGAGAGGTTTTTCCACGAAACTGCTGCTCTCACCAGCATAGCAACCATTGGAAAGTTTCTGTTGGTTGGGGCACTCCATTGGTTGCCATGGTAATAACACCACTTTCCAAGCCCTTATATAGATCCTTTCTATAGGGCAATCAAGATACAAATATATATATAAATCATCCATTATTATTTATCGATTTATGTATCGCCGCCATATTCTGCAGCGCTGTACAATGGAACGCAGATACTTTCTCTTACTTTACTTATTTGTCTCCTATGATCCTTTAAATATGATATCTGGGCATCCCAACTGGTGCTTTTCCCCCTGCTTGAATGCAGGTGACTTCATTCAGAATATCTTATCGTAATGACCGTTATTAGGACCATTTTGGCTGCCATTGTAGTCAATAGGATCTGTGTGATGGGCTATTAAAGGGTTAAAAGGTGCCATTTGTAGGCCCCGACCCTGTCACTGTATAAAAAATACACGTTTAAATCTTAAAGATGTATTTTTGGACGATAGGCATAAAAAAAAATGACAATCCGTGCACACTTTTTTATATTATTTTATATTTTTTTATAGTTATTATTCCAAAATAATTGTCAATCATTGTCAGGTTAGGAATAGAAAAACTATGAAACAAACATAAAGATTATGTAGGGATTTTACTCCCCCCCCCCCAAAATGAAATAAATCATTTCTTTTATAAAAATAAAAAAAAAACAACTATTGAAGGGGAGGACGGTCGACCTCATTCCTGTTACTGTTACTTATGTTATTAAAAAAAGAATTATTTAATTAAAAATTATTATTAAAAAAAAACAATATCCCTAATACCTGTTACTATTTATTTTATTTAAAAAATTATTATTATTTAATTAAAAATTAAAAACTAAATATCCCTAATACCTATTACTGTTACTTATTTTATTAAAAAAAGAATTATTATTTAATTAAAAATGTAAAAAATAAATATCCCTAATACCTGCTACTGTTACTTATTTTATTAAAAAAAGAATTATAATTTAATTAAAAATGTAAAAAAATAAATATCTCTAATACCTGCTACTGTTACTAATTTATAAAAAAATATTATTTAACTTAAAAAAAAATATATATATATCCCTAATACCTGCTACTGTTACTAGCTAACTAAAAATAAAAAAATATCCCTAATACCTACTACTATTACTTATTTATAAAAAAAATATTATTTAACTAAAAATAAAAAAATATCCCTAATACCTGCTACTGTTACTTATTTATAAAAAAATATTTTTTAACTAAAAATAAAAAAATATCCCTAATACCTACTACTGTTACTTCTTTATAAAAAAAATATTATTTAACTAAAAATAAATAAATATCCCTAATACCTGCTACTGTTACTTATTTATAAAAAAATATTATTTAACTAAAAATAAAAATAAAAAAATATCCCTAATACCTGCTACTTTTACTTATTTATAAAAAAAATATTATTTAACTAAAAATAAAAATAAAAAAATATCCCTAATACCTGCTACTGTTACTTATTTATAAAAAAAATATTATTTAACTAAAAATAAAAAAATATCCCTAATACCTGCTACTGTTACTTATTTATAAAAAAATATTATTTAACTAAAAATAAAAATAAAAAAATATCCCTAATACCTGCTACTGTTACTTATTTATAAAAAAAATATTATTTAACTAAAAATAAATAAATATCCCTAATACCTGCTACTGTTACTTATTTATAAAAAAATATTATTTAACTAAAAATAAATAAATATCCCTAATCCCTGCTACTGTTACTTATTTATAAAAAAATATTATTTAACTAAAAATAAATAAATATCCCTAATACCTGCTACTGTTACTTATTTATAAAAAAATATTATTTAACTAAAAATAAAAATAAAAAAATATCCCTAATACCTGCTACTGTTACTTATTTATAAAAAAATATTATTTAACTAAAAATAAAAATAAAAAAATATCCCTAATACCTGCTACTGTTACTTATTTATAAAAAAATATTATTTAACTAAAAATAAAAATAAAAAAATATCCCTAATACCTGCTACTGTTACTTATTTATAAAAAAATATTATTTAACTAAAAATAAAAAAATATCCCTAATACCTGCTACTGTTACTTATTTATAAAAAAAAATATTATTTAACTAAAAATAAAAAAATATCCCTAATACCTGCTACTGTTACTTATTTATAAAAAAAATATTATTTAACTAAAAATAAAAAAATATCCCTAATCCCTGCTACTGTTACTTATTTATAAAAAAATATTATTTAACTAAAAATAAAAAAATATCCCTAATACCTGCTACTGTTACTTATTTATAAAAAAATATTATTTAACTAAAAATAAAAATAAAAAAATATCCCTAATACCTGCTACTGTTACTTATTTATAAAAAATATTATTTAACTAAAAATAAAAAAATATCCCTAATACCTGCTACTGTTACTTATTTATAAAAAAATATTATTTAACTAAAAATAAAAATAAATAAATATCCCTTATACCTGCTACTGTTACTTATTTATAAAAAAAATATTATTTAACTAAAAATAAATAAATATCCCTAATACCTGCTACTGTTACTTATTTATAAAAAAATATTATTTAACTAAAAATAATTAAATATCCCTAATACCTGCTACTGTTACTTATTTATAAAAAAATATTATTTAACTAAAAATAAAAATAAAAAAATATCCCTAATACCTGCTACTGTTAATTAAAATAATATTGAATTGCATTAGTTACTTAATTAAAAACTTTAAAAAAAATTTACTCCGCATTTAAAATAAAGCATGGGCTGTAAAATGCTAATTTTGTGTGTTATGCCGACAGATCCCCACAGTTTGTTTTTTTTTAATGTTAAATTTCAGCCCATGGTCCGGAGGGTGGTCCCGAATTTTTTAAATCCGTGCAAATTCCAAAACAGAGTACAGCTGACCAATCAGAGCGAAGCACCCCCCCTGTGAACGACGTTTCAGGGCGAATCCGGTAACATTACTTGGGTCACATCTAAAAAAGCCTAGTTGCCCGCTTCACGTACCTGTGCGAAACACCAGGAATTTTATTCCGAAACAAAGTGTTTTAAAAGAAAATTTCATGCCGGATGTGACAATGCTGGGTCCGGATTTCAATTTAAATTGCCGAAACATTTGATATGTAAAAAAGCAATTAGGAGACCAAAAAAGGCGCTTTTTACATGTAAATAGACACGCGTTAAATGACAACACGTGATAATCGCCGGTGTAACAGAATTCAAATTGTGTTTCAACAAGGACATTGGGAAATGAAATTTTCATTATTTTAGTTCAAAGTAAAAATAAAAAGCCAATAACGTTATTATAAAGTTCTAATAATCACTGTTTTTTATTATTTATTATTTTTTGCAATGTGACAGCGTTTCGGTGCAGTATACATCTCCTTCACACGGCGGCCTCCCAATAACTTTTTCCGGATGTATGATAAGATATCGAAATCGTTGAAAATTTAGGGTATAAAATCCTTTTTTTGGGGGGGCGGGTTAAACCAAGTTTTGGTGGGTGAGCTAGAACTTCATGAAGGTCATTCTTGTGGGTTGAGGAGCAGAAAATGTTCCCCGGAGGTAGAGCAGTGACTGTGAGGAGAGGCCAGGCAGCCCTCCCTGTCTCTGGGGTGGCTCTGGTGAACCCGGGGGGGTGATGTCCATTGGCTAAGGAAGCTCCCTAATTCCTGTTACTGTTGCCCCCTTTGGTCCATTTGAGGTGTCCCCAATTCTGGATGTCTCCGCTTGGGACCGTCCCTAACAAAAAAGCGGGGAATTCTGCTTAATTCACCATCTGTCCTTCCCTAGGGCCGCTCGGTCAATGACGGCATTCACCCTGAGGAGTGAGTGAGGAGTGAGGAGTGAGGAGCTTTTGGAGAGGTGCACTGATGGCATTGAATGGGCCTTTTAGTTATTACCCCTGGGCCCTAATTGTGTGCATTTGCTGGGTGCAAACAGTAAGGGGGCATATACAGTGATTGTCACGGAGGCGGCAGGATTGGCCTCAGCCGTCCATTATTTGGATGACTTTCTGTGCTTGGGGTCTCTGGAGTCCACGTGGCGCACAGTACTGTTGGCATCCGTCAAGCAGGCGGCCGGGGGTTTGGGGGTCCTGTTAACCCCCGTGGGGCCGAATACGGTGCTGAGTTTTTTGGGGATAGAATTAGATTGTGGCGATTGGTCGTTTCTTCCTCCATATCGCCAGATAGCTGGGATGTGCCGGTTTGTAGAGGTCACCCCCCAGTCGTTGTTGGGGAAGTCAGATTTTGCCTGCAGGGTGCTCCCTATGGGTTTTGGGAAGGCTGCCCATGGCCACGGCATACTCCAATCCCTCTTTGTTAGGTTGGAGATGGTTCCCCGGTTGAGGTGGTGTGGGGGTCGGTGGCTCAATATCCAGTCTGGCCTTGAAAGCGCGATCAAGGTGGCGGTGGTGGTGGGGGCGGCAGTAGGATACAGGGTGGTCACGTCCTCTGGCCGTGGCGGTGGGTGATGCCTGCATGGTGCATGGGTCATCCACCCATAGAGGTGGTATAACTCGTGGTGCAGCCATGTTTGTTTTCCGGCTATCATATACTATGATATATCACTATATAGAAACATGGAATCTGCCGGCAGATCGGCCCCCATCCGGCCCCCGTCTAGTCTCCCGTTTCTCCTGCTGTAAAGACCCAAACCTTAATCAGTCGTTGGTCTCGTCTGAGATTCAGGAGCCGTATGTCTATCCCATGCATGTTTAATCCCCTCACTGTATTACCCTCTACCACCTCTGCTGGGTGGCTGTTCCATTAATCTACCACCCCCTCAGTAAAGTAAAACTCCCTTCCATTCCATCTCAGCCTCTGTCCCTCTACTTTTAGATTCTGGCCTCTCGTTGGAAGTTTTCAGCCCTTTATGTAATTACGCGCCGATGATATTTAATGAGATTGCGCCGTGTTACTTTTTGCAGCATCAGCGCTAAGCACTTATCACTCGTACACGAGAGCGTTCAATCAGGGCTGTGAGATTTGACACGGGGGCAGTATGTGTCCGGGGGGGGTCTGGGGAGGGCACACAGGGCAGTAACTCTGAACTTTATTCACTAACGGCTGGTCGTCAGGAGAGAGAGTTTCCACTCCTTGACTTCATTTAAGAGAGCTTCTGCCGTGGAAGAGCCTGACGGGCTCCGTATAATGTCTCGTCCAATCAGTGAGGTTTTTCCTCCTCACCCATTGAACTATACATTAGGCAGGGCCAGCTCAAGTCTTCTTGCTGGAGGTACCCGCCATTATGAACGGTGACGTGAGGGGGTTGAAAGCACAACGTTGCATTATTCCCCCCCTGAAGCATGTTGTCTGCCCCGCTGCGTGTGTCTTATATGGTCATGGCGCATGTGGTGCTGTTGTCAGGACTGTTCTGGCGAATGCAGGACAGCTGGGAGCATGCCCCAGATGCAGGCTAAGGCAGGGGCCCTGGTAATTGTTGCGGTGTTAGAAGCCAGGCCATGATCTGAAGAGTCCATCGCGTGCCCCCCCACGACCCTCCATCGCGTGACCCCCCCATTCCCCGACCCGGCCTGACCTTTCCCTCCACCTCCCGCCCTCTCGCTGTGTGGCTTTCTCTCCCCCCTCTCCAGTCTCCCCGATCCGTATTCATCTCTCCTCTTCATCAGGTCCCAAAACACTCAACCTCCACTTCACGTAACCCTCCCCAAATAAATAAATAAATAAACACACTGGGGCATTTTGGGGTAAATGGGGCAGTTTAATCGATTATCAGATTCCAGCATAAATCCGCATATTTACAATAAACCAGTCACATGCCGCGCATTCACCTAAAATACCTAATATTATCATATAGATGAAAAAAATGACACTTTCCACGCAGCTGTTTTATATTTATTATAATTATTATTTTCTGTATTTATTATCGTAATAGATTAAATATTAAAAGCACCGCATTAATATTACCGTATTATGTACTTTTTATAGTTTTTTTATATTGTTAATAACACGGCTTGATCACCTATCTGTTGGAAACAAATAAATATATATACAGTATATAATTATATGTATATAGGAGAAGCTGTTTTATATAGCGCCATCATATTCCATAGCGCCGTACAATATATACTGAATAATAAGATGTTCTCATCTGTTGGGCATCAGTCACCATGACGATGATGTCATCGATGACGTCATAATTTATAATATTCCACAGACTTCATATAGGGTCCATGTAGGGGCCGTTGAGGGCCGCAGAGCTGTTATTCAGTAACCGCGGCTATTAACCATTTGTCAATAAACTGAATTTCGGAGCATGGCAGGCTGCTGGAGATGAGATTATTCCGGCCTCCCCCGGGAGAGGAGTCGCTGGGAGTCTCAGCTGGCAGGCGGATTCTGGACAGCTCGGCTAAAAGGGCCAAAGCTTCTCGGCTTGTTGCTCACAGATGATGCCGGCGGCGGGGCGGCGGGGCGGCGGGGCGGCGGGGGTAGGGATAACCGTTACTTTATGATTTAGGGGGCTGGGAATAACGCAGAGTAATCCAGGAATACAGAATTCCTAAACAAAGGCTGCAGGAAGGGTTAGGACACCTACGGGGTATTAATGATTTACCACTGCTGGTCGGTGGATCTATCTGATGGGTCCACAGCCCGGCCTAGGAGCGCAGGAACAGCCGCTTAGTATTTAAAGGCTGAAGAGTTTGAAATCAAAGGAAAATCAATGTAATATTGGCTATTATTATTATCAGTTGATTCATATAGCGCCAGCATATTCCGCGGCGCTGTACAATGTATACTGATAGATCTCGAACGTGCACCAATGTAGTTGGCAAAGTGGTTCTGGGTGCCATCAGAGGCAGCGAGCCGGCCCGCGGGCCTCCGGGCTTAGCCCGCCACAGATGACTGTCATTATTATTCATTGATATAGACAGATGGAGACGGGATAACGGCCCCTCTGGTCGGCCCTTTTCAATCATGTATTAACTCTTTAGGATCGCTTTCTACTCATCCAAAGCTTCCCTCATTCCCTTATTATGTTTGTCACTGGGAGTCTATTCCATGTATCTACTACACAAAGTAGATTTTTGCTTGCCCCCCTCGTGTTTAAATCACCCCCCAGGTATTGTTCTCTCACTTGCAATGTAGTAGTCTGCGTTGGCTCGGACCCCCTACCAGTGGCTTATTCTGGTTTAGGGTGGCAGTTCCACGGGGGGGGGGGGATCGTCCAAGATCATCCCGGGACAATATCATTATAATATGGATCTAAAACTCGACCCGGCCCCCGCGGCCCCCGCAGGCCACAAGCTCAGGGTATTTGGCCCGATGCTCCTAGTTATAGCAATAATATTTGGCTATCCCCTGGGATGGGGCTGCATGTGCTATGTGCGCACGCGGACCCCCGGGGGCCCTTCTATCAGCTACCAAACAATCAGTCAGCAGGGGGGCAAGAAAACCAAGGTGTTTGATATAACGGATGAATTTAACCCCTTCACACCCGAAGTCTGCGCTCCAAACCCCGAGGCTGAGTGCCCAGTCCCTCCCCGCAACATTTCTTTCATTTGTGTTAAATTTGGAGCCAATATTATTATTATTATTATTATTATTATTATTTTTTCAGGGAATGCTTAATTGTCACGGGATACATAGGCCAGACGCTGAATGCTTGTTGCCATAGACGCAGAAAAAAAAACATCTTAAAAGTTCTATTTTTTATTTTTTGATAAAACCTTCAAAAGTAAACAGAAGGACAGATCTTCTCGGGGTTCATCCTCACGCCACCTGCGGTCGCGCATATCCGGCCCCCGGCCCCCGCTCCGGCCCTGCCGCTCCACGGCTACTATTTTGACCGAAATCTGCCGTTTTACTGCAGGAATGTGTTTGCGAACCATTTAATAAGCTGCTAAAGGGAGATCATGGGAGGCGGCTGGGGGGGAATAACTGATGTTTAACCTTAAAGTAAGTAACCAAACGGGCATGTGATTGGCTGATGTGCGGGGACTTCCAATTGTTTGAGTATTTTGGCCCCCGGGCCCGGCCCTCCTGCCCCGCACACAATGCTATGTAAACGCCGAGTTCATCAGAGGCTGGAAGTTATTAGAAAGGCGCCTTTGTGTCGCCGGTAAGAAAGCCCCCCGAGAACAAAGCATTTCTCGCATGAGTCCCGGTTTGGAGCCCCCGTTCCTCCTGCCCCTGCTAAGCAATGACAATACTTATTGCCCTCATTCATCCCACCTGCCCCCGAACCCACCGAGGCCCCCGCTCAGGGCTGGTTAAAGAGTAGCCAAAAGCCACCATGAGAGATCTTAATGAACAAAGCGCTCGTTTCCTGCAGATTCCTTTCGTTATTCCGGCTGAAATTAGGAATCTTCTTTTGGGTCAATATTATCATTATTATCAGATAACCGCCGCTATCTATACGCGGGGGGGGGGATTCTCAAGTCCGTTGGAAAGGGTCGTCAATAACGGGACTGCCCTGCGGCGTCACCGAGACTGCCCTGCGACATCACCAAGACTGCCCTGCGACATCAGCGGGACTGCCCTGCGACATCACCGAGACTGCCCTGCGACATCACCAAGACTGCCCTGCGACATCAGCGGGACTGCCCTGCGACATCACCGAGACTGCCCTGCGACATCACCAAGACTGCCCTGCAACATCACCGAGACTACCCTGCGACATCACTGAGACTGCCCTGCGACATCACTGAGACTGCCCTGCGACATCACCGAGACTGCCCTGCGACATCACCGAGACTACCCTGCGACATCACCGAGACTACCCTGCGACATCACCGAGACTGCCCTGCAACATCACCGAGACTGCCCTGCGACATCACCGAGACTACCCTGCGACATCACCGAGACTGCCCTGCGACATCACCGAGACTGCCCTGCAACATCACCGTGACTGCCCTGCGACATCACCGAGACTACCCTGCGACATCACCGAGACTACCCTGCGACATCACCGAGACTGCCCTGCGACATCACGGAGACTACCCTGCGACATCACCGAGACTGCCCTGCGACATCACCAAGACTGCCCTGCAACATCACCGAGACTACCCTGCGACATCACTGAGACTGCCCTGCGACATCACTGAGACTGCCCTGCGACATCACTGAGACTGCCCTGCCACAACACTGACACTGCCCTGCGACATCAGCGGGACTGCCCACGATGTCACCGAGACTGCTCTGCGGCGTCAGCGGGACTTCCTGTCCGCATCCCACAAGGAAGGATTCTGGGTAGCCGGATGCCTTTAAGTTCCCAAGTAAAAGCATGGCGTGCGGCTGCGCATGCCCAGGCAGTGGCCACTCATCCATCACTTGGTGACCACAGGCCTTAAAGGGCCAAGATCTGGAGCTTCACACGGAGGGTTTCCCGGGGTTACGGAGACAGAAAGCTTCACGACTAAAAAGAGACATATTTTTGATTCCTCATAAAAGTTTGGACGGCCAACAAAATGTATTTTTTGAAATAAAAATGTATTATTATTATTATTTAGTGATATATATATATATATATATCGCCATCATATTCCACAGCGCAGTACAACGGGACACCAAGGATTTGTTTTCTTGTTGCACACATAGGGGGGGTTCCTTTACCCATAATATCCGTGTTTTCTAGAAATTAATAAAATATAGAAAAATAATCAATATTATGAACTTAACACCGTACCTAATTCTTCTTAAATGAAGTTTAAGTAATAATTAAGCAAAAACAGCGAATAATCTGACATTTAGTCACCTTTTATACCAATATAATAATCGAGGGGGGTTAGAACCCCCCCATACCCAGCAAACGTTCTAAGCTTCTAGAAAAGGGGGGGGGGTCGGGTGTTTGGGAGCGGGACTGGCCAAGCTAAACTGGGACACTCGGCTGAATACAGGATTGATTGTATCCCGGGAGGATCTGTGGCCCCGGGGGCTACCAACCTGTCTCTATTCTCCATCCATCAATCACACACTTGCTGCTTAACCTATTCATTCCCAGGCCTCGCGCATTAACCCTTTCAGCCCCTCCCCCGCCGAGAGGATCAGACGCCGCGTTAGTCCATTCTTTTTTACATAATAAAAGAGGGCGAAGCTCCGGGCAGCAGAAGAAGTAAAAGTAGCCGTAACGAGAATTCAATGGCAGCTTTACAGGGCGAAAGGGGGGCCGCCTCATAATGCCCCGAATACCCTCAGGGGCAGGAGCGGACCTATCGCCTAGGGGCCGAGTCTTGAACTTGGGTCCTTTCTTCTGGCTCATGAGTGAGAGTGGCAGTCGGAATCCACAAAATAGCAATTCAGTCATTATTTGTCCCAATTTAGAGCGTCTCGGTTATTAAATGGTGGGGATGGGGGAGTGCGGCAGAAGTAGAATGGTGGGGTAGGCAATCATTGGGGGCCACGTGTAGGTCATGGCTACTTGGTCGTGGACTTGGCTACGGAGATTGCCCCTCCAGTGGATCTCATGGCCATTGTTGTTGAGGCCTCGCGTTGGTCTGTGGTCATAGCGAGGGATTATGTGACATTATGACATCATACTTCAGCACCTTCGTTAGGACTTGCCGAGGCGATATCTCTGCTTCCATCCACCCAGACCACCAGGAGCAGCCACGGCTTCATCATATGGTGGGCCCGTAGGCCCTAAAATCTTAGCGAGATCCCAGTATGGATCTTCCGTGGCCCAGTACTGATGAGAAGCCGGGGAGCCGAGTCCGAGGCCAGAACAAAAATTCCTAATTCTAGATTTTAAAGTTTTTTTGGGGTTTAAAAGAGATAAACTGAGAGGCCGATGCTTTTAGCAGAGTTTCCGAGTCCTGCATTTCTCAGCAAAATTCCTTTTTTTTAATGAGCCCCCCCGAGCATCTGTTTAACCCATTTCTAACCAAACATCCGAGATTTAGCTGTGGAAGTTATTTAAGTGAATCGGGTAGTCATGGAATTTACACGTCTTCCAGACATGCGCAGCAGACACCCGCTCCCGCTGTCTTCTCGCCTATTGGCTGCAGCCAGGACCGCGCCACAACCCATCCGTTAGCCATCTGAGCGAGCGCCATTGGGGGGGGGGGACAGCAGCAATCCATTAAAAGGAACAGCCGTGTCGGAATTTTTGTTTTTACCATTTCTCTAATAACTAAAAATAAAAAAAAAGAATTAAGATCGCTATTTGAATTATTACATTTACTCAGTGACCCGGTACGTCACCGACATTATTATTATTATTATTATTATTATTATTATTATTATTATTATTATTATTATCATTATTATTATTATTATTATTGTTATTATTATTATTATTATCATTATTATTATTGTTATTATTATTATTGTTATTATTATTATTGTTATTATTATTGTTATTGTTATTATTATTATGTTATTATTATTGTTATTATTATTATTATTATTATTATTACTATTATTATTGTTATTATTATTATTGTTATTATTATTGTTATTATTAGTATTATTATATATTATCGTCACCAAAAAACTAAAATTAGGTGCAAGAGCTTCAGCAAAAGAGAAAAAATATATTATTTATTCTTTGATATATCGCCGTCCTATTCCGCAGCTCTGCATACAAATATGACTGATAGACTGTCAGCCCACCAGACCAAGGCCCTCGTCTTGCGCAGGAGCGAGTCTCACGGTTTCTGTATATTGGCAGTTTTAGCGTTTTTGCCGTTATTGCGCTACGGAGTCCACTGGCGTTCTATGGATAACTGGAATCTTCAGCTTTTGTGTCCGTGGATCATTCTCTCCGGCTTGAACGAAGCTCCCCGGTGACCACCTGCTGTCCGTCCCATTTATTGTAATGACTATTGTGTTACTTAACCCTTTGGTGCGTGGGTTTGTGTTCTTTAGGGGTCCTCATTGGCCATGTCAGTGGCGTCTCCTAATGCTTCATCACTCGAGGGGTTAAGCGTAGCTGGATAGATGAATAGACGGATAGAAGGTCGCCGTATATTCCGGGTCTCTCTTCTCTCCTCTGGAATGCTTTGTGTTGCTGGACCTGTTTATGGGAGACCGTCTCGTAAAGTTTAATTATGGCGCCCCCCCAGTTCATTAAACTTTTACTTGTTCCGTGCAGGAAGAGACCCCCTAATAGAAAGGCCATCAATAGACAGATCAATAGACAGAAAATGGTAATATTTGCGTCAGAGTCTCTGTTTATTAAAGCGGAAATCACTACATTTTTTTAATTCCTAATATTAGATTAAAAATTTGTTTTCAAAAATATCGCTCTGTTTTGTTTTTTACCCCAGTTGTAGTTTTTGCCCCATAATATAACGTTTTCAGGCAGCTGCATATCGGCCGTTTGTATGATTCTCACTCTGTTATCTGACCCCCGATCTACTAAACCCCCCGACTCCTTATCATACTGCCTGTGGGGAACAATAGAATGACTCAGTCTTAATCACCAACAGGACTAATGAAAGTCTATGGAGGAACGGACTTCATTGGCATTGCCATAAAGCATCAGCATACAGCGCTGGGGGATTATATTACTGTATACAGCGCTGGGGGGGGCTATATTACTGTATACAGCGCTGGGGGGTATTACTGTATACAGCGCTGGGGGTTATATTACTGTATACAGCGCTGGGGGTTATATTACTGTATACAGGGCTGGGGGTTATATTACTGTATACAGCACTGGGGGTTATATTACTGTATACAGTGCTGGGGGGTTATATTACTGTATACAGCGCTGGGGGTTATATTACTGTATACAGCGCTGGGGGTTATATTACTGTATACAGCGCTGGGGGTTATATTACTGTATACAGCGCTGGGGGTTATATTACTGTATACAGCACTGGGGGGGGCTATATTAATGTATACAGCGCTGGGGATTATATTACTGTATACAGTGCTGGGGGGTTATATTACTGTATACAGCGCTGGGGGTTATATTACTGTATACAGTGCTGGGGGGTTATATTACTGTATACAGCGCTGGGGGTTATATTACTGTATACAGCGCTGGGGGTTATATTACTGTATACAGGGCTGGGGGTTATATTACTGTATACAGCACTGGGGGTTATATTACTGTATACAGTGCTGGGGGGTTATATTACTGTATACAGCGCTGGGGGTTATATTACTGTATACAGCGCTGGGGGTTATATTACTGTATACAGCGCTGGGGGTTATATTACTGTATACAGCGCTGGGGGTTATATTACTGTATACAGCACTGGGGGGGGCTATATTAATGTATACAGCGCTGGGGATTATATTACTGTATACAGTGCTGGGGGGTTATATTACTGTATACAGCGCTGGGGGTTATATTACTGTATACAGTGCTGGGGGGTTATATTACTGTATACAGCGCTGGGGGGTTATATTACTGTATACAGTGCTGGGGGGTTATATTACTGTATACAGCGCTGGGGGTTATATTACTGTATCCAGCGCTGGGGTTTATATTACTGTATACAGCGCTGGGGGTTATATTACTGTATACAGCGCTGGGGGGTTATATTACTGTATACAGCGCTGGGGGTTATATTACTGTATACAGCGCTGGGGGTTATATTACTATATACAGCGCTGGGGGTTATATTACTGTATACAGCGCTGGGGGTTATATTACTGTATACAGCGCTGGGGGTTATATTACTGTATACAGCGCTGGGGGTTATATTACTGTATACAGCACTGGGGGGGCTATATTAATGTATACAGCGCTGGGGATTATATTACTGTATACAGTGCTGGGGGGTTATATTACTGTATACAGCGCTGGGGGTTATATTACTGTATACAGCGCTGGGGGTTATATTACTATATACAGCGCTGGGGGTTATATTACTGTATACAGCGCTGGGGGTTATATTACTGTATACAGCGCTGGGGGGTTATAATACTGTATACAGCGCTGGGGGTTATATTACTGTATACAGTGCTGGGGGGTTATATTACTGTATACAGTGCTGGGGGTTATATTACTGTATACAGCGCTGGGGGGGTATTACTGTATACAGCGCTGGGGGTTATATTACTGTATACAGCGCTGGGGGTTATATTACTGTATACAGTGCTGGGGGTTATGTTACTGTATACAGCGCTGGGGGTTATATTACTGTATACAGCGCTGGGGGGTTATATTACTGTATACAGCACTGGGGGGGTTATATTACTGTATACAGCGCTGGGGTTTATATTACTGTATACAGCGCTGGGGGTTATATTACTGTATACAGCGCTGGGGGTTATATTACTGTATACAGCGCCGGGGGTTATATTACTGTATACAGTGCTGGGGGGTTATTACTGTATACAGCGCTGGGGGTTATATTACTGTATACAGTGCTGGGGGGGTATATTACTGTATACAGTGCTGGGGGTTATATTGCTGTATACAGCACTGGGGGTGTTATATTACTGTATACAGTGCTGGGGGTTATATTACTGTATACAGCGCTGGGGATTTTATTACTGTATACAGCGCTGGGGGGTTATATTACTGTATACAGCGCTGGGGGGTTATTACTGTATACAGTGCTGGGGGTGTTATATTACTGTATACAGCGCGGGGGTTATTACTGTATACAGCGCTGGGGGTTATATTACTGTATACAGCGCCGGGGGTTATATTACTGTATACAGTGCTGGGGGGTTATTACTGTATACAGCGCTGGGGGTTATATTACTGTATACAGTGCTGGGGGGTTATATTACTGTATACAGCGCTGGGGGGTTATATTACTGTATACAGTGCTGGGGGGGTATATTACTGTATACAGTGCTGGGGGTTATATTGCTGTATACAGCACTGGGGGTGTTATATTACTGTATACAGTGCTGGGGGTTATATTACTGTATACAGCGCTGGGGGTTATATTACTGTATACAGCGCTGGGGATTTTATTACTGTATACAGCGCTGGGGGGTTATATTACTGTATACAGCGCTGGGGGGTTATTACTGTATACAGTGCTGGGGGTGTTATATTACTGTATACAGCGCTGGGGGGTTATTACTGTATACAGTGCTGGGGGTGTTATATTACTGTATACAGTGCTGGGGGTGTTATATTACTGTATACAGCACTGGGGGTTAACACACTGGGCTGCCATATTGCACGGAATACATTATTACTTCACAACTCAATTATTTATTTTTTTTAAGTGCTCCCTGAAAATCCCAGAGGCTCTTTTTAGTGGGAGAAGATGCTTTTCGGCCCCCAGCAATCATTGAAGACTTGAGAGGCCGCTCATCATTCCAGAGAAGCACCGAGAAGATCCAGCCGTCCTGTAGGCTCTGGTGGTGGTGGTGGTGGTGGTGATGGTGGTGACGGTGGTGGTGGTGATGGTGGTGGTGGTGGTGGTGGTGGTGATGGTGGTGGTGGTGGTGATGGTGGTGGTGGTGGTGGTGGTGGTGGTGATAGTGGTGGTGGTGGTGGTGGTGGTGATAGTGGTGGTGGTGGTGGTGGTGGTGGTGATAGTGGTGGTGGTGGTGGTGGTGGTGATGGTGGTGGTGGTGGTGGTGGTGGTGGTGGTGATAGTGGTGGTGGTGGTGGTGGTGGTGGTGGCATATGCCAGCGAGGAGGTCCTATTTCCAATTTTATGAGCACCTTTTTTTATGAGATATTTATTTACTGTAAAAAGGTAGTAATTTGGTAAATCTGACCTTTGAAATAGAAGATGCGATACAGGAAGCGGTTTGTTTTTATAGATGCAGACAGCATTAAAGAATGAGACGCGCCTCTCGATTACGTGGCCGGATTCTTCCGTTTACCACTCATGGTCTTCATGTTTTTTGTTATTTCTTAAATGCTTGAGAAAGCCCCAGCCATTGGCTGATGATTATTATCAGAAGAATAAGGTAACGAATCGTATTCCCACAAGAGTGAACATTTTTCGATGTGGCTTCTCTACCGTTGTCTAAACATAACATTAAAAGAGCAAAGGGAGCGTTGGGCCCCCGACACTAAGGCGCAACGCGTTGTCCACATAGGCCTTGGGCCCACCAGCTACAGGCTCTCCTGACCTCATTGTGTCACCTTGCGTCAACCTCATGATCTGTTGGTGGGCAGATTCTAGGTTCCCTGTTGTGAACATTTGGTTTGCCCTCCAGAGACGGGTCACCGGCCTGTGGCTTTATGTGGCTTCTCCAACATTTCTTCATCCCGTCAGCACCGACGTTGGACTCTCAAACTCAACGCGGGTCTCTCAAGTGTGAAAGATCCCTAAGAAGCGTCGAGCGATGGGTCACGGTGCATTTTCCAGATCTGGATGAACTCTCCTCAGACATCGGCTTGACAGCCAGGAGCCGGAGTCAAGCTTTACGAGCTACAGCGGGGGTTAAATGATCTGCCAATAATCTCCGCTGAGGCCATTAACTTCATTACGGCGGCTTCCCCGTGTAGGTGAGGTCTCTGGGAATGAGTTACAGGCTGTCAGGCAGTCTGACGGAGAGGAGTGACTCTGGTATGCCATTGTTCTACCGCCGCTGGGTGTAGTCTCTTCTACACCTACACACCTTCACCTGAATGTCAACAAGGTGTGCCCCCCCCGAGAATACTAATTATTGCGGCTGATTTTAGAGCCAAGCACAACAGGAAGGAGTTTTCTAGTCTACCTGCAACATCAAATAAAAAAAAAATTAAACACAAAAATGTAAAGAAAACCAGAAATTTAAACAAAATGCGGGTCCTTTCCACGCAGTAATATAAGATATTTAAATGTAGACCCCAACATTCTATAGAATGTGGCTACGAGGAGGACCAATAACTGTCACTCTTTCCATTATGTGCAATAATAATAATAATAATTGTTCATTTTATTTATGTTTTATTGATATGGATACATTAGGGAAAGGGGGCTCGGCCTGCAAGCTTACGATCTATTTGATACTGCCCGTCGTACAGCACTGTGGAATATGACGGTGCTGTATAAATCGATAAATATAGGTGTAAGAGAGGATGCGAAATGATTTTAACCATTAAAAAAAGACCTGTTTTGATCTCTACATTTGCTAGCGCTTTGGCCGGACTCCCCGCTCTAGAACGGAACTCGTATTCACAGAAGCGCTTTTAATGAAAAAGCCAGGGTAATCCCTTCAGGTTTCATCAGCGGAACCTGTCTCAGCTTGAGTGCAACTCGTGGCTTCCCACACCCCGAAGATTCACCGCCCGCCGGCGCTACGTAGATAAGTGATTAATAATAATAATAATAATGAGGTTAGGAGGACTTTGCCGCTTAATATTGCCTCTCGAATCCAATGAATGACTTTCTTTTGCATTTGAATACTTGGAGCGAAGAGACGCGGAGCCTTGAGGAGAGCGCCCAGAACGTCTCGCTCTGAATGAGAAGCCCATCTACATTTGGCGAATGCATGAAAGGAAGGAATGCACGTTATTTACACAATTACACAACAATCCGGAGGGTTCCGCGGCTGGAATGTCTCTTACGCTTTGAAGAAGGCCACCTCTTTTTAATTCTAAGGTCAGATACATCCGGCAACAATGAGGATTCCAGGGCAGGTTTAAGTATCTAGAAGAACCTGAAAGCCGCTGGGTTCATCTCGGGGTTTCCGTTGCCTTCTTGTGCTAAGTACGGCGCGGGGTCAAATTCCGCCGCCAAGCGAGCGGTCTGGCCACATGCCTCATTCACTTATCGCTATTACTCTTTTTCACGGCACATCCCAGCCGATGTGTTTCTAGCCGAATGTATTATGAGAAGGCTTTATTTTGCGGGCCGTAGAGTTATTAAAGAGATCGGGCGATGTTATATGTTTATTGTTGAAGCAGATTGTTTCTTTTATGCTACTTGAAGAATAGAATGTGGCGGGAGATCGGACTCGGTCCGCTGAGGAGACACTGACCGTAATCAGTCCTGAAAATGAGTTTTATCACTCGACTTGCCATTTGGTGGATCCCGGCGAGGATCGGTCTGAGAGAGATAACCGGCAGCTATAAAGCCCTACTATCTGGAGCCGGCAGTATGGCAGACGAGGGCCATGGTTTCTGGAGAACTCCATCGTTGAGTTACCCAACTCCCGGGATCTAACGGCGTTGTCTCCTGCGAGTAGCGGACCCCTTCCCACCATGCCCAGGCCATTCCTGAGGTTGTGTCGCCCGTTTCTCCTGCTGTAAAGACTCAAACCTTAATCCGTCGTTGGTCTCGTCAGGGGCCGTATGTCTATCCCGTTAAAATAAAATGAAGCTATTAAGCTGTTGCACGTCGGGTACCGAGATTCTTCTATTTTAAAAAGAAAAGCTAAAGTGTCTCTATGCGAAGAACAAAGGGAAGTAACGCCTTCCACCCATACATAAAAAAATAACGTTTCTGCGGTCGTTTGCGATGTGGTGACGAACGTGATGTTTCTGGAAACCGGCAGCTTTTGCCCCAGTTTCGTGCTTTTATTTGCCCCTGCAAAAAGTTGCCATGGAAGCCGGCCGAAAAACCCAACATTTGTCGCAGTAAATGGAAATTAAGTACTCGGGACAGAGGGACAAACCCATGTCTGTCTGTCTGTCTGTCTGTCTGTCTGTCCCTGGGTGGTCAGATCTTAGACAAAGCCATCTCCTGCTAGTGGTATCTGGAGATGTGAAAGCCCACCTACCCTAAAGCAGGCAGGAGTTTGGATATAGTATTATTAATTACGCTTTTTCAATTTTTATATTTTTTAACCCCTACTTTGATACCTGATACTGGTTATGTTACTATTAGATTGTAAGAAGCCCCCTATTCCTGCCAGGAACTTTGTATGAAAGCCTCATAAGGCAGCTCGATGGCAGCTTGTGTCTGTATGTAATCATATATATGTGTTATGTGTATTTGTTAAGCATCCGGTCTTAACATTGTACAGCTCTGCAGATAATAATAATAATAATAATAATAATAATAATAATTTAATAAAATAATAATAAATAATAATTTCATAAAATAATAATAATTTTATAAAATAATGCTAAATAAAAATAATTTTATAAAAAATCATTTAATAAAATAATGATAAATAATAATCATTTAATAAAATAATAAAGGGCAGTATTTAGGTGGGAAGAAGGAACTTTCCCTTCCCCATACAGCAGAATCGGAGCATATACAGGGACAGATGTCTAACCTAATTGCTACTTGGCCGAGGGAATCCCTTGTTGTATTCTTATTTCTATGTTTTCATGTTAATTCCGACCGCAGCGTCCGCCCAGCGCTACTTGATCTACAAGCCACAGAAATAATTAATCCCGCGTCGCGTTTATTCTGCTAAATGCGCTGGTTTTGGGACGCCCATCTGCTCAGTCTAACGGGACACTGCTTAATAAATTGGGACGGATGAATTTTCTTTTAAATATGATGTCATAATATGATGTCATGTACTGGAATCCTGTGGTAGATCATCAAGATTTTTAAAAATGTCTATATCCAGGGCACATATACATAAAATATTTCTATTGTATACATTTTACACACTAAAATTATATATATATACAGTACATATTCATATATATATATATATATAATTATAAAATAGTTTCTACAATGGGAATAAAATGAATAATATATATATATATATATATATATATATATATATTTATATATTTATATAATATTTTTTATATACATTAAATTATATATTATTATTATTATATATGCCGGTATGTATGAACCGGTCACAGCCCCGTATATATACGGGGCTGTGACCATTCTCAATGATCTCCTACGATCCCTTCTCGCTTCCTTAAAAAACATACAAAGTTATTATTGATCACGCTGTGCTAATTGTTTCGAGCCGTTTACCCGTTGTACAGCGCTGTGGAATATGATGGCGCTATATAAATCAATCAAGAACTCGACGCTCTAATATAATCTTTCAATTTAATGTTACGGAAAATATACATTTATTATTTATTCAGATTTGGCTGACATATAAATAACAGAGAATAACAATTCTAACATTAATCATAATAATGATAATAGAATATGGGGAATACGGAAACAATATATATATATATGTGTGGCGTTTTCCCCCCTATCCTGATAATGATGACTACTTCCACCGGTCCCGGTGGTGCTGCGGGGGTTAAATGCGGTGGGGTAATTAGAGAGATGCCTGTGCTGTTCAGGGCTCTTGTTGATTCCTCACTCACACTCAGCTCTCGCAGGTATGCAGGAACTTGTAAATCTCTCCATTGGGTCTCATAAATCATCTCCTTCCCAGGGACAGACCCCCTGCTGTCTCTCATACCCCAGACCCACTTCCCTCTCTGCCCCTCACACAGCTGGTGTGCACCGGCCCTTTAAAATATTAACTCTTTTCTTCCCAGCACATATATATATATATATATATATATATATATATATGTGTGTGTATGGTATGGATGGATATTATACACACACAGATGTACTCATTCTACCGTTCAAAGGTTTGGGGTCACTTAGAAATGTCCTTATTTTTAAGAGAAAAGCTGATTTTGTCCATTAAAATAACATAAAATAGATACGGCAGACGAGGTTAATGCTGTGAATGGCTATTGTAGCTGGAAATGAATCTCTTCATCTCCTTTATCACTCCCATCACTCCTGTGTTCCAATGGCCCTTTATCACTCCCATCACTCCTGTGTTCCAATGGCCCTTTATCACTCCCATCACTCCTGTGTCCCAATGGCCCTTTATCACTCCCATCACTCCTGTGTTCCAATGGCTCTTTATCACTCCCATCACTCCTGTGTTCCGATGGCCCTTTATCACTCCCATCACTCCTGTGTTCCAATGGCCCTTTATCACTCCCGTGTTCCAATGGCCCTTTATCACTCCCATCACTCCTGTGTTCCGATGGCCCTTTATCACTCCCATCACTCCTGTGTTCCGATGGCCCTTTATCACTCCCATCACTCCTGTGTTCCGATGGCACGTTGTGTTCGCTGATCTATGTTTATGTTTAAAAGGATAATTGATGGTTAGAAACCCTTTTTTTGTAATTATGTTACAGCCAGGAATGTCCTCATTTTCTATTAAAACAGCTCCGTGACCCCAAACGTCTGCATGGTGGAGAATATACTGTGTGTGTGTAGATATATATATGATACGTTTTTAAATTCAGATTTAGAAGGCACCCGTATGAATATTTGGTAAAGTACCTGGAGATCCCGCACTTTATTTTGGGGTCCGAGCTGTCCGATTTTGGCCCATACATTGTTGCCGCTTGCATTGTTTTTCTGGGTCCCGCAAATAGTTTGAAAGCTGGACCTGCCACCCCGTATGTAACATGCAGTGAAGCCATTCGTACCAGATATCCCCACTGCGATAGTGAGATAAACTTTCCATGGCTGGCTCATAGAACGTCCCCACTCTCTCCCATCTTGCGCATGTTCTCTGCCACCATCCACCAAGTCTACCTCGGCTCAGCTATGCGCATGCACAGTCCCAGACCACCGAAACACTTCGTAGGTTGAGCTAACCAAAACAATATTTAAGACCCAAACCCCCCTACCCCAAAATAACTCTTACTGGTTTATTTCCTTCAAGAAAACCCTAATTATTCTGTTTGTCCCAAAGACACGTTCATTCTGAGATAATCCTTGTCTCTCAAATCGAATTTGTGTCTTGGCTAAGACCTCACCATCTTGTCCATGGATGGAAATGCAAAGGCCCTGAAAGTACTTTGAGCACTGAAGACCATGGGTGCTAAGGACCATGGGTGAAGTACCTTGGGCACTGAGGACTATGGGCACTGAAGACCATGGGAGCTGAAGATCATGGGCGCTGGGGACCATGGGTGCTGAGGACCATGGGCGAAGTACCCTGAGCACTGAGGACTTTGGGCACTGAAGACCATGGGCACTGAAGACCATGGGTGCTGAGGACCATGGGCGCTGAAGACCATGGGAGCTGAGGATCATGGACGCTGGGGACCATGGGTGCTGAGGACCATGGGCGAAGTACCTTGGGCACTGAGGACTTTGGGCACTGAAGACTTTGGGCACTGAAGAACATGGGTTCTGAGGACCATGGGTGAAGTACCTTGGGAGCTGAGGACCATGTGCATTTGGGATACTTACCAACCAACACTTGAGTGTTTCATGTTTACAAACCTTTATCGAGTCGGGGTCATAACTCAAACAGCAGACGATTATCTGAGAAGGACCCCCGCCGGGAACTGTTTTCAGGATCTTTTTTTTTTACCATCCCTAAAGCCCGCCTGGCAGGAGGACAATCGACCTTCTGCTGATATTTGCTACGGCGATCCTTTGACTAGGAATCGTTGGACAGGGAGAGTAGTAGAAAATGAGGAATTTCAAGGCCGATTCTAAAAAAAAGAAAACAAAAATTGCGAGCTCGTTGTTCCCCTTTTAACGGACCTTCTGTAATGATCAGTCCGCTGATGACCTCCAGCCGTGAGAATCCCTGCCGTCTGGAGAGATAAAGCCTTCTGATGGAGCCTTTGTTATGGAGATTTTTCTTCACTGTTTAAAAGCAGAAGTCTCTTAAAAAGTTAATTCTGGAAGGGGGAAAAAAAGGAAATTGGGGGTTCCCGAAATATAACTCTTTTACTGCCGTCCCAAAGGACAAATCCTATTAGTATAATAAATGAGTAATCAGCGCGGCAGTAAAAAGAAACTACTGAGATAAAGGGTTAATGGCACGCAGAAAAACATAGGTTTACATATTTATTACAGCATGAAGAATGCCTGAGTCTTAATCAACAATTTTACGTTTTTTTTTTAAACTTTTTTTTTTTATATATATAGATATATATTGATATTTTGGAAATACTAGTAGTAAGAAAAATGGGCAGATCGGCCCTATTCGGCCCCCGTCTAGTCGCCCGTTTCTACTGCTGTGAAGACTCAAACCTAAATAAGTTGTTGGTTTTCAGGAGCCGTATG
The DNA here is from genome assembly GCF_027358695.1 of Spea bombifrons. NCBI lineage: Eukaryota > Metazoa > Chordata > Amphibia > Anura > Pelobatidae > Spea > Spea bombifrons. Next base: position 3,791,918 of record NC_071087.1, on the reverse strand, counting down.
TCTACTCCATGCATGTTTACATTCCCTCACTGTATTACCCTCTACCACTTCTGCTGGGAGGCTGTTCCATTTATCTACCACATGGTAAAATATACATATAAAGAGAAAGCAGGAATAGCAATCTCATGGGACTGAAAATGGAGACATTGGCTGGTCCTATTTCCTCTTATCAAGACAAAAAAAACATTAGAAAAAAAAACATTTAAAAAATAAATGTGAATTATAATATAATTGTTAAATTTTTGACTGTAAACTGCAAATCCGTGAAAAAAATCTTAATATAGGAAGTTTGCAAAGTAAATTTAAAATACAGGAGAGAATAAACTAATTGAGGCCTGCTGAGTAACGTCTGGTGTGACTTCTAGATCAGACGTCACTCAGCAGGCCGCCTTAGTTTATTCTGTCATGTATGTTAAATTTATTTAATGTCCCTTTAAATTGTCATCTCTATGGTGGTCTGCGTAGGGCTATGGATGGTAAGACTGCTGCCATCTAGTGGTGAAAGTGTGCTGGTGCGCTTGCCACGCTCACAGCTCTAAAATCCTACATTTCACAATCCTAAAATAAGCAATATATATATGTAGTAAAAAAAATGGGGGTGGCCACCTTAACCTCATGTTCTCAGGATCTGCTTGATTATTCCTCCCCATTGAGTTACCTCTCCTATTAAAGCGGAAATGTCACTTCCCCAATTCTACATTTTACAGCTCTAGACAGGGATTGCATCCAATCTGTGAAAAACAATGTTGGTTTATGGGATGTCGCGTAACGCGCGGTAGCTTTTGCCGCAAGTGCCTGCGCAATGTCGACGTATAAACATAATAGTGGATAGTATCCAAAAGTTCCCGAATGCATCACTATAGTTTCTACGTAATCCACACACAAGGAGAAATGGAAACAACGGGATGCAAAAATTGGTCCAAAGAGCTTACAATCTATGAATCTACTCTAGTGCGCTGGGAACTTTCAGAAAAACCTCACGGGGGGGGGCTGTCACGGCAACCTGAATTACCGGTTATAAAATGATCCCCAGCGGGGCGCCCTGTGCTCCGGACGGGCAGGTAGAGTATTTAGGGCACTTTCCGTGGGATTGTCTCCATTGTTTCCGTGAGAATACAAGCCTTTGGTCTTTCATGTTCGGGGTGGTTCACCAGAAATCCCATTTTATGCAAACACTCCCTTTTATTTTGATTTAAAACCTTTATTTATATCCCAAGCAAACGCAGACACATCAAACACGAGATTGGATGAAGGAGACAATGCAGGCCGGGGCAGGTTGGGAGTAATCCCCCCCCGCCCCCCACTGTATATGGGGCTTTTAGCTATCTGCCCGTATAACGTATCAACAGAAAAGTGAAGCCGTTCCCGTAGACAGCTCCTGACTGGCTGGTGGCTACCAGTAGTAGCGCATGGCCACCGGCTGCTCAAGTCTAAAACTGTAATGTGGGGGTCGCGTGTATCTCCGTGGGGGCTGCACGTATATCATATGCCAGTTCCAGGGCTGCCTTAGTCTCCCCCAGCCCTGCCCATAGATATCAGTGGCATATAGGGGGGAAGAAACTCCATCTGAAGAAGAGCCCTCTGAGGCCCACAAAAGCTGTATCCAACAAAGCAACTGCTATAGAACTAGTCTGGGTGTCAGACCATCACGTGTTAGCACAGGCCAGCCCAGGACTGGCCCAGGTAGGGGATACGTTACAAGTCGAATGCACTGGAGCTACGTGTCCAAGAAGAGCTATGTAGACAAGCCAATGCTCACAATCATGCTAGGCCATGATCTGCTTCATGAATCTCATGGCGGAAAAACATAATAAAGCGCTAGCTCTCCGGACTCCGTAGGACGTAAGGCGCTGCAGCAGCGCGTTTCAGGCGCCACCTGTGGCCACGCGAGGAATTACAAGTACATTATGCCCATTGTCGAAAAATATTCAAATAAAACCGAGTTCTAGAAAGTGGCCGGGAGGGGGAGGGGAATTGAAGAGATTAATAGAAACGGCAACAAAAAATAAATGTAAAGACTACTTGGACAGAAAATAAAATGTGTACCTATATTATATTCTTGTACTGAAATGCCAACATATATATCTGTCTACAGTAAAGGAATAGGGGGTAGGCATACGGCTCCCGAATCTAATATCCAAATTCACACCAACATTACAGGGTTAAAAGGATTGCTAAAAATATTTTCTGGGGTGTATAACATGCCCCAGCCCCTATAAAAAACAGAAAGAAAGATATATATATATAAGAAAGGGAAGGCTTTAAGGAAAATATGTTGTAGGTTTTTATGATAAAAAAGGTTTCCTATAAACTGCGAGCTCACAAGACCAGGGCCATCTCCTTCTTCTGTCCCGGTATGTATTAATGTAATTGTTTTAACGTTTTCGTTCATTTTCCTGCCCCTCCCCCCCAGCGCTATGGAAAAATAATAAAGTAAAGTCCTAAAGAAACCCTCTTCCACGTGAACGTTATCATACAGAACGCGTACTTTTGATCAGATGTTGGGAGAATTGATAGTCGGATTTCCAGTCCAGATGATGCAGACTTTGCTTGCGACGCGATCGACTCTCCGAATGGCCCCGAGCCCCCGACTCATTTACACGGGTTTAGGATTAGGCTAGCAGGTGGTCGGCGGAGACTTCCATTATCCTCGTATAAAGCCTATTCTTTAGTTCAGACATGTTTAACGCTGGAAGGAGGAGGTGTGCCGCCAATTATGAAAAGTAATATATAGATTTTCAAAGGTTTTTGTGCTGAATGAAAGGAGGGGTAATCCGCGCTCCCATTCTTCTCGGCAGGTTGTAATTGAGAAGACAAGAGCCTTCAAAAAAACCCTGAGATACAGCTAAACCGCCTCGGCCATCACGAGCGTTCCCTCAAAAAAGATTTAATAAGGACTTCCGTCAATGCTAGCGGTGGCATATCGTGGCCGAGGGCCACTAGGAGTAGGCATGGGGTGGCCGGTCTCCAGGGCAGGTTCCCCCAACCCCTCTATGTTATGTATTGAGAGAGCCGCACCTGTGAGTCGCGGTGTATTCTGGTGGAGGCCACTAGACCTAGCGTGGCAGGTTCAGGGGAGTGACAGCCCCTCGGGCAGATCTCCATGTTATTAACTCATTAGACCCCCAACCGCTCATTCAATGAGCCTGTCAGGGGGGGAGATCAGGAACCTGTCCGCCGCACGCACAGCATCCACAACGTCTTCTATTCGCATGGAGCCGTATGGCCCTAGGCCAGGTCCAGGGCAGCCCCCAGCCTGACTACACAACTGGCTGTAGGGTATTTGTGTGTGTCCCATATCCAGGGCCCCCTGTAAGCAGGGGCGAGCGGGGGGGGTCCTGGTCCCAGCATTTACGATGGGCCCCCAGTGCTCCCTCCCTTCCAGCTCATGGTCTCCGCATCATTGAGTGAAGTGGAGCATTAAGATATGATGTCATATCCCGGCACTTCTTCTCTCGTGGAGATGCAGGGGCCACAAGTGTGAGGGAGCCCTGCTTGCCTGGGGACAAAAGGGGCCCCACAAATACTATTCTTGTCTCGGAATCCACCACCTCTGCCCATATCACGGCACAATGAACAGGCCTTGTCCAGGGCCGGCCCGCGGTGAGCTCACCTCCCGCAGATCAGCCTGAATCCCACCTGCTATCCAGGTGCCCCGGGCTAATGATTAATCCACGAGGCCACGGCTCGGTGACAAAAGCTTTGCTTCCACTCCGTTTTTCCCTTTTCTTTTGTTTTTTATCACATGCTAAAATCTTATCCCAGGAACACAGAGAGACCCCTCTCCAATGCCCCGGGGGATGCTCTCTGAAGGGCGCTTGTTAAAACACATTGAGCTAATTGGCTTAGTAATTAGCTCTATTGGAATGTATGAAGGCCCGAATCAGCGCCATGCCAGCTTCTATACCTTTATCAGCCACCTTTTGCAATTTAGATAATGTTGGAAATGCCCGGTGTGAAACACATGTAAAGAAACCCGCAGGTTGCCTCTTTTCGCTCCGAAAGTAGAGCGACGGGGAGTCCAAAGCACGGCCCCCGTTAGAGGCTCTTTGTCTGTTCTCTCTAGAATCGTCCCCAGAAGCCTTTTGAAACGTAAACAGGAAATAGATTTCAGAAATCAGCTGGCCTTTCGCTATAAATTCTATCATTCTAAAAAGCTTTATTTAATTGAATGACCCTTTAATATTTCAATATATATATAAGTATAGACATATACGAATATACTGTATATATATATATAGATTGTAAGCTCCTGTGACCCGTGCCCCCCTCACCTGTTGTTTCTGTATGTCATCTAGTTATGTAATTTATTTGTCGTCTATGTACAGCGCTACGGAATCTGATGGTGCTATATAAAACAATAAATTATATATACCGGTATATATATATATATATATATATAGTATATAAATGTTCCTGTATATCACTTTAATCTGGTAAGTTTATCCAAAATTTGCTCTGGTTTTGCCTTAAAAAAATGCAAAAAAACCCCGACAATGCTTCTATGTAAATGTAAATATTGTAACGTAGCCCGGCGTTATATTTATTCCCGCTGTATCTGTGTCATGTATCTGAAAAACCCTGAATACATTTGTGAAAGAATCCCAATTTCCCTCGTACATGTAATATTATGCTGTCTATCTTTACTGAGAGGGTGGTAGATAAATGGAACAGCATCCCAGCCGAAGTGGTAGAGGGTAATACAGTGAGGGGATTAAACATGCATGGGATAGGAATACGGCTCCTGAATCTAAGACGAGACCAACGACTGATTGCGTTTTAAGTCTGGTTCGTGGGTGAAGCGGGCGATTAGACGGCCCGGAAGGTTCCTTTCTACCACGGAATTCTATGTTTCTGGGCATACCCGCGCATGTGTTATTTCAATAAATACCCCAGGGGTTGTAATGGCTTAGAGGGGAATGCTGTTTACACGGTCTCAGCTCAATGCTTGCATCTGCTCCTTTACCATTCATCACTAGACGGCCATTAAGACTTTAACAAGAGGGTCGTTGGGAAAGCGCCTGTTTTGCATTTTAAATACATTGTTTCCCCTCTGCACCCCGGACTCTTAGGCCGCTTAGCGCTCCATTCCTTTATGCGCTTTGTTTTAACGATGTGTAGTAAGACCTGACAACGGTGCGGGGGTTAAAGATGTTGTGGGGCTTCGATAAAACATTCATCGCCCTCTCTCTCATTCGCCCGCAGATAATCCTCAGCAGATGTGTCCTTTTATTTTTTTGGTCTTTTCCGCCTGAAAGGTTTCATCACACGTTAAAAACTCTTAAATGTGTTGTTTTCTAGTTACTATGGCAACCACCTATCGGCGCCTGCTTTTGTGACACGTGACAATTCCATATTCTCGTCAAAATCTATGAATGAGGAAAAATGTTCACGTGTTTAAAGAATTTCCGTTTTGGAAGGACCACGAATGAGGTTTCGAAGGTGGTGTTTAGTTAATTGTGTGCTCACCAGGCATGGGGTCCAGAGCTTGGTGATTTAGGATTAAGAATGAGTCATTTTCTCCAGAACTTCATTAAGGATCTTCTAGATCTGGTGCATCGGGTGGTGGTGATGGCAAAGCTAGTCGACCTTCTAGAACTTCTCAATGTTCTTCAAACCCGGTAATCAGGTCATCTCCAGGTTCTTCAAACCTGGTAGTCAGGTCATCTCGATGTTCTTCAAACCCAGTAATCAGGACATCTCCATGGCCTTCAAACCCGATAATCGGGACATCTCCATGGCCTTCAAATCCGGTAATCAGGTCATCTCCATGGCCTTCAAACCAGGACATCTCCATCGCCTTCATACCCGGTAATCAGGACATCTCCATCGCCTTCACACCCGGTAATCAGGTCATCTCCATGGCCTTCAAACCCGGTAATCAGGTCATCTCCATGGCCTTCAAACCAGGACATCTCCATCGCCTTCACACCCGGTAATCAGGACATCTCCATGTCCACCATACTTTCGACGCACGTCCGAACTGTCCAAGCCTTTGGCATTGGTTAGACATGATGGTGCGTGTTAAAATACTCATTGACATGCCTTAATCATTTCCATATGACCGTGTTGAATGGAGTTTGGTGGGGTGGGGGGTTGTTGGGAAGCCAACACTGGAAGCTGCATCAAGCGGCCGAGTTCCTAGAATGGAACGAGGTCACGCAGCCATTCGTTGAGTGTCGGGGCTGGGAGACGCGTCTAATTACATATGCTCTTTAAGCCTATTGTAAATATGAAGTCTGCTGCCAACACTACAGACTTGTTAGGGCCGAACGCCAGCTGTCCTCCGGTTCTCAAAGACCTGAAGTTTTCTATCCTTCAACAATAAGATCCCGGGGCTTCTAAAAGAAAATAAGACAAAAAAAACAGAAGCCAAAGCTTTCTCGAGTGTCCCACTTTTAAGCCCATACCACCTAGAGGAAGCTGTTAACCCTTTCATTCCCTGAGCCATGCATTGCGCTTCTGAATTAAAATTCAAATAATTTAAAAAAAATTCGGAGGTATCTACGTCGCTCAAAAATAACAATTTACATAATTTGATGCACAAAAAAAGAAATAAAATAAAATATATATATAAATAATATTAATTTTATTATCATTCATTCTAACATTTGTTAATGGCATATGTGGCCAAATGAGCATTAATTATTTTCTTGTCTTAAACTACTGCTTAGCCAATCAGCTTCCAGCAGAGCATAAATTATGCAAATTTGCTGACAGGTAGCTGGAATACTAATGAGATGGATTTCTAATGGGAGTAAACATTCTATTAAACCCGTAAACAACTCATACATAAACATTGCGTAGGTTTTAATGGCTAAAACTGTCTATTATTTTAGCATTTTAATTCAAATCTATTTTTTTATATAAAAAATGGCCTAAATACCTTTACATATAAGAAAGATTTGTGCATTTTTTTTTATTATTAAAAGTTATATTAATTAAAAATGTTTTATTGTGGCGGGGATATATAATCACCATACATTAATTTTACATAAAACTATATATATTTATTATATTTATTATATATATATCTGTATGTTTATCTAAACTTGTATCATTAACTGAACAATAAAGTATAAAGGGACTTTTTTTTTTTACGATGACATTGAATATTTATGAAAAAAGGTCTTATTCTAAAAATACAGACTTTTTATGGAAATATGGCGTTCAGAGCAAAGTATATATATATATATTGTACAGCGCTGCTGAATAGGATGGCGCTATATAAAGCAATAAATAATATTAATAACATATAGTCATTAATAATAGATCAGTGTACCCTATTAATATTATTATACATGGGCCTTTCTTTCATCCCTTGGTAACAGGTAAGAGTCCCTTGGTAACAGGTAAGAGTCCCTTGGTAACAGGTAAGGGTCCCTTGGTAACCGGTAAGGGTCGTTCGGGACGGGGGGGGGGTTCTGTACCCCAGAGCCGGTTAAAGTCCAGCAGACATTGGCGTCATGCCGGTTGGGGAGCTCCTCCATGGCTGAAGGTACGTGTTTTTTGGGCTCAGCGCGAAATAATAAGATAAAATGGGTAAAAAGTGACGTTTGCACTGTAGTTGCGTCACGGGAGGAAGGTTATCACGGCTGACACCTCTCCGCATGAGCCAAACTTCGGCAGCTGATAGAGGCCGCGAGGAGATAACAGACTGTGAGGGCCTCGCCCCGCCATGTTTACATCTTAAGACAAGCAGCCCACATCCTGACTCTGCGCTTCGCATACAAAAAACCCTGGGCCGCGTGATAATTTGTGTTTAATGTGTTGAAGGAATGTGCCGCTCGCGCGGCTTCTCCCGCCTTCTGAGTGTTTGCGCCCCGTATCATTAAAGGAAGGATCGGGAGAATGTCAGAGATAGCAGAGCGGAGGATGGGAGTTCTTGTGGGTTTTACTTTGGCCCCTGGGTTCCCCCTTTAAATCCCAGGGTCATTGAGATAAGAAGGAAACCCTAGACTGATCTGATGATTATGGACCATACCAAATCAGAATACTCCGGGGGGGGGAGGATTCCTAGCTGAATGGAAGAGCAGATTGATGTCATTTAATACCGTTATTATTTTTGTTAAATACCATTTAAGGAGCGCCGAAGCATTATTATTATTATTATTATGATTAATATCATTATTATTATCATTATTGTTATTAGCATTGTTTTTATTATCATTATTTAAATTATTATAATTATTATTTTTATTATACGGGGAGATATAAGTCATATAGAAAATGAACAATAACGCTAACACACGTCAAGACACACTAATACAGAAACAGGGCCCTGATCCTATAAGCTTACAATCTATTCAGATAGAACTCGTATATATATATCATGTTTTCTCGTTACAAAAACCATTAGACGGGCTCCAATTTTAACCAATTGAATGCCATGACCCAATAAACACGTTAAAGGGACAGCTCCACCGATGAAAACGTTATTTCTGTAATATGCATTCGCTACACTTTTGGCTGCTGAAAATAACAGGAGCACTTTCTGCGCATGCGCATGATGGGATCTCATTAGCATATCTAGGACGTTTCTGGCTGGCAGGAGGTCCGTCTGACGTTAGTGGGCGGTCCTGCTGATGGCGCGGGACAAATGCTAATTTTAATAGGAAAGTGGGTGGGGAGCTGGGGGCGCCGCAACGCCGCTCGCGAGACACAGAGTGACCCGGAGAACCAGAGACGTCACCCAGAAACTTCTTGGTTCTCCAGCTATGGTCCTGGGAGAACAGGGACACATGCATAGAGAGGGTTCTTATGACTCTCATCCCATGCAATGGGGAGGAAAAAGTGAATTTAAAGGGCAAACATGGAGCTATCATACATATTGATCTGCATGATGGATATTATTTTTATTCTTATTATGGTATTATTTTGTATATTATGATTATTATTATATTTATTATATCATTGGTGTTATTTTTATCCTGAAACCACCCCGTTTCCCATCCTCCGTCGGAATGCCAGAGTTGCTTTTTTCTCCCCAGCCTGTTGTATAAACAGGAAGGACTCCGTTTTCCAGCTAATGAGATGGGAACCAGCATTTGCCCCTGGCGGAGCCCGACTCAGGGGGGGACCGACAAACACAATAAGGGCAGTGTTCACTAGCATCGGGGCAAACAAACCTTACACCTTGTATTTAACCCTCAGAACGCCACCGCCACGTAGTTAGTAGAGAAAAAAATTATAATAGCTATTATTTCTGGTAAAATACCAATAAAAATATTAGGGAACGAGGGTCCCGTTGGTGAGAGGGCATCAAAAATATACACAAAAAAAGGACATAAATTGAGAAAACTGCATTTTGTTTATTTATTGGTAGTTTGCTGCTGACCCCAGTCCATTGTTGTGCCACACGTGACAGGCTGCGCATGATGGGCACGCTCTGCTGGGTCTGGCCGAGGGTTGTGGGAGTGGGATTTCACAGCAGGTAGCCAGTTACTGCCGTATTGTCTCGGTAATGATTAGCTCTTGGCACGGCGGAGGAGAAAGGGGAGAGAAGGGAGGTTATTATCTGCCGTTAATCGAAGGGCAATGTGCAGCGAGATCGGGACTGCGTGGGCCGTGGACTCTGTAACCTCTGAGACTGTATACATATTATATATATATCACATATATATATTATATATTATCATATAAGTCACAAACATATAATCATTTCACGAACAAAGCACCAAAACGCTCTGCATGCTGGGTTAAACTGCCAGAAGGTGGTTTTTAGGATATTTTTTTTACGAAGCAGCATTCCCCGGTATCAGTACTGCCCTGCAAAAACCAGGACACTTGGGAGCTATGTGATAGTTTTGGAGCTCCTCTTAAATTAAACAAATATACCCCCCCCCCGGGCCCTTTCTGCGTGTCCTGCAGAAAGGGCCGAACCGGCCAGCCGTGTTTAACTCGATTCCCTCTTCCTGCTGTTTCGATACACATTATCGGGGCTTTTAGGGCCGTAGAACCCTGCGATACCCTCATACCCCGCAAACATTCTGACCTCCTAGAAAAGAGGGGTGTCGATGGAGGGACTGGACTAACCAAACAGGGACACTTGGCAGGTATGTATACTGGGATACATTTGTTTGCATCGTTACCGGTTCACCAAGTTCCTCTATTGTAGGCGGCCAGAAAGAGGAGGTTTTTGGCCCAAATTGCTAAATACCCCACGCTACCCCGCAAACAGATGGACACAATCACACTGCCGAGTGCATCCTGACGGCCTCTGATTAGAGGAGAAGTAGTTGATACGAGTGGCTGATAAGCGGCCGCCGTCAGCCTCACGCACTCTGTATCTCCGGCAATCTGTCAGCAAGGAAGCATCGGCCGGTCCCGGGAGAACCGGCTGCAGATAACGGGACAGGCCTCAGCCAAGGGGGGGGGGGTAGGACAGGCCTCAGCCACGGGGGGGGGGGTGGATCCCCCACACGCTAGTGAAGTGGATTATTGGTTATTGATAGACGGGTGGGGAGAAGTGATTTCTTTAGGTGCATCGGGATTCAGACTCCGGACCATGCCCCCGAACATTGATGTCTTATTTATGCCGCAAAAAAATCATTAGTTCCAATAAACACCTAAAAAAAACATTTTCCGGCCCAAAAACAGAACTGTCTATGAATCAGCGCCCGACAGAAACGTAACTAAATGAAATGCGGTACGTCTGCCTTAATGCTGAAATATACAGTATCCATACGTCTACCGCTGGCCAATCGGGGTGCCAGGGGGCGGAGCTTGGGAGGTAGAGTGTCACTCAAACTAGGAGCGCTACTGTCCATGAGCACAACTTAGCGCAAACACCGGAGACTTAAATCATTACTGTTGGGGTCCTGGCCAAATCAGGACTGTCCTGCACAAAACGGGCCAGCTGGGAGGTGTGAGTATCTGAAAAGTGGGAACCATCTCTTTAATACACGCTTCCTGTTCTCTCCGTGAGGTAATTACCCGACTCCCACAACACGTAAGGTATAACTTCCCCTACTGGGGTAACACCGGGGAAGCAACCTGACCTTCTGCCCCCTTACCCAAATATACCGAATGTACGTCTACATTCTAATTGATATCATTTTAATGATAATAGTTCTGTGATCACGGCGGAGATTTCTGCCGTCTGCAAACGCTCCGACATCAGCGTTCCATAAAGAATTCTATCCGTCTATAGGGACGGCCGCAGCCAATCGGAGCGAAGATCCCGCCTTTAAGACGTATGGAGCGTAAACAAAAAATGGATCCATGAAAATGTGTTCTGGAGAGCGCGGGACGCTCGTTACTCTCTACAAAGAGACACCCCGGAAGCAAACGTTTGGAACTCCCCCCCGGGTTTCACGTTGTTAATTATTTAGGGATAACCTGGCCAGGGTTGCAGTTGAAGGCCTTCAGTGTCTTTCCCTGGAGACTCCTGTGAGCTCCTCGGCCTGCATCAGACCCAAGATATTATGAACCGGGCGAAACCTTCTCAACGCTGCTCCCACAATCACTGACCCCGGGACCGGTGTGCCTTAGGCCACGACACACATTGGGGACGTCTCTGTGTTACGGGAATCCTGCCCCCCCTGTTACAGCACCCTATATACCACATATATAGTGAAAGGTGGTTCTACACCGACTACGCATGGGGTCCCAACGGGCAACAAGACATCTTCCCCCCGTAGAACGGCCATTGCAGCCCTGTTTGCACGTACACAGAATCCTGCTGGGGCATTGTACATGTGTAGCTGCCCCCTTAGGCAGCTCCCTGGGGGTTCCTGGATCAGGCCCCCCCCCCCCGGCCGGCAAATCCCAATAGGTAGAAACTGGCCTGGTATCTGATAGGGGTGCAACACAAGCCTCCATAATGCGCATGGGGCATGCGCTCTACACCTACATACATGTAAAAAAACCTAGATGACATGCAAGTGACAGAGGGGGTACAAAACCCAGGAGGGGGGTAGGGGCAGATCACCGCACGGTGGGTCAGCACAGCCTCCATAGACCTCAGGTGCGCAGCCATACACGCCAACCAGGTGACTGGGGGCGGAAAAAGTGGCTTCCCGCCTTGGTCGAGGACATGGGTGCCCCTGGTCTGCTTGTACAGCGCTATGGAATATGATGGCGGTATATAAAACGGAGCATGAAGCACCCCCAGTGGCACAGATCTCATGCACCCTTAACACACAGAGATAAAAAATTCAGGTCCCTCAGACATTTAATAATTTTTTTTTTCATAAAATCATTTCCAAAAAATGTTAAAATTATTATTTTTTTCGACGTGAAAACAAGCTTTTCGAAAGTTCCCCCCACCCATTTTCACGTATATATGAGTTTATGTACTTTTTGCACTTCTTAACCAAAAAAAAAACCAAAAAACTTTAGGTTTCAGGTAATTAGACGTCTTGATGTCTTTGTTGAGGAAGCGTGGGGCACCTGACTTAATTCATCCAATGGGGCGGAAGAAGCTTTGTGCGAGAATTCCGTATTATCCCGGCAGTAAATTTCCAGCCATCTGTCCGTCCGGTAACACGTACCCGCAGGTTCCTTTGTAGAATTCGGTGTGTGTCGGGGAACGTCGTCCCTTCCTATCCAGCTGTTGTTTACCTCTTGCGTGGCAGCGATGGGCGTTCGGTTTCTGGAGATTAAAGCGATGGGGTTTCTTTTTACATCAAAGGTTCTCGTATTAAATGCTTTTCTACGGAGACATCACCTATGACCAGCTCTGATGGCTTTAGGAAGTCTCGATTCAAGGGGGGGGTTTATTTAGGGAACCGAGTGGACACCGAATGTGATAATTGTCCAACACGTTCACAAGTTGACTGAAGGACTCAACCAAACCCGCCAAAGACTTCACTAAACGCACCCATGGCTTGTGTCACAATTTGCCCACCTCGGAAGTCTAGCTTGGTGACCCCAAGTTAATAAAGCCAACTCAATATCCACCTTACATCAAGTATTTAGGCCCGTATCTGTGCATGGAGAGGTTCTTGTCTTTAGTCATGGTGCTATGACCATTGGGTTTAGAAGGTCTACCCTATTAGTACAAAGTTCCCCAAAGAAATACCTCAGAGAAACTATGGGTTCTCCACTAGAAGATGGGACCATACCCCTGGAGTTTTAAAGCATATGCTGCCCCCTAGTGTCCACATGCGGCCTTTCCAATTTTGGAGCAGGTTAGTAAACCCCAGCTTTATGGTGGAGGATTAACCCAGTTATCTGGAGATATACCAGCTTTTTCTGGCATGGAGGACATAGACCATAAAACATTGTAACATTTCAGAGAAACAGTGCATTTTTTTAAGAACTGAGTGGACGCCGTATGTGATAATTGTCCAACACGTTCACATGTTGACTGAAGGACCCAACCAAACCCGTCAAAGCTTGTGTCACAATTTCCCCACCTAGCTTGGGGTCACCAAGTCTAGCTTGGTGACCCCAAGTGGGTTTGAGCCCAATGTCTGGCTCTGTCCATCCCGTTAATAAAGCCAACTCAATATCCACCTTACATCAAGTATTTTGGCCCGTGTCTGTGCATGGAGAGGTTCTTTTGGGGCGAACTGGCCAGTCTTGTGCTCACAACCAGCCAACTTGTTTATACCCTTCAGATGTCCACAGCTTTATGACCGTTGAGTTTAGGGGGTCTACCCTATTAACACAAAGTTACCCAAAGGGGTGTCTCAGCCCAGAGCACCTATGGGTTCTCCGCTAGAAGATGGGACCATATCTCTGGAGTTTCAAGACACATGCTGCCCCCTAGTGTCCACATGCGGCCTTTCAGCTTCGATAAGTAACTTTCTTTTGAGAGCGATGCTTTCAAGATCCAAAGTGTTTTTTTTTAAATTGAATATTTTGATTTATTATTATTATATTTTTTACAGATGGTCACAGATCCAGTGTTGGGACAGTTTAGTAAAGCTCAGATGAATGGCGGAGAATGGACCCGAGTATCTGGAGGCAAGCGTTCACGTTGCCGTGTGTCTCTGGCAGGGAGGTCATAAACATTGTTTAAAATTTCTTTGGATTCTTCAAAAAGCCAGAATGTTTCGTAAAGTTTAGAAACACGTAACGGGGTAATTTAAAAAAAATATCAATTTCTGAGGCGTCATCACAAATCTTGTTAATTATGGTGGAGTGACTTGTTTAGACTTGTGGTTTTGACGGTTTCATTGACCCGAAATAGTTGATACATTGATCCACCCACCGCCGGGGTGGGGAAAAATGTATTCCCAGAAACTTATTTTTTATTAGAAAAAAAAAAAATCCCTATTAGCTCACCTGAGTCGTATGTTAGAGAGAACAGGATAGAATTCATTTGGAATATTTTTGCGAGTTTGACAGTCTTTTCGATACTCGCTTCCAGCTTTTGAGCTCCTTGTCCTAATTCCTTGAGTAGAGGAACAAAGCAAGAGCAAGAACTCAGGAGCTGACGCTTTGATATCCTCCATGTTTAACTGTCATCACTCCGAGCCATTGTCAGACAGACACCTCCTGCAAGGACCTCGCTGACTCGTCGAGGCGTCTCAAACCCCCGGGTCCGTGGTCCATTTGCATTTTAAGTGACTTTTTTTTTTTACAAAACCCCCAAAACCTTTATTTTTGTATAAATCTTGATTTCATTCTCTAAGCCCGGCAGAGCGTACACAATTCTTTTGTCTGCAGTGATGTCTTGACACCTGTAGATTAAGACGCTGGTCTTTATCTTGGCCCCCGAGGGCCGCAGACACTGCTCAGTGATTTCCAATGTGAAGATAAAAATGCTTCCTGCGGGATTACTAAGTAGAACTTTGAAAACATTTGAAATAAAGCAGAACTGAAACGTGCCGCGCTAGATGGCCACACTGTATATATATATATATATATATATCGCTTAGCCCCCCTACTTCAAAGTACCCCAAGTTTGTCGAGTCCTGTCTAATTTTTAGAGTTCATCATTTTCCTGATTTTCTTAATTATAATTATTTATATATATAGCACCATCATATTCCGCAGCGCTGTACTACACATTCTACACCCGCAGCCCTTCATAATCCAAAAATTCGGGAACCGTCTGCCTATCCCATACATGGTTAAATCCCCTCTATTAATCCCTACCACTTTTGCCGGGAGGCTTTTCCACTTATCAACCACCTGCTCGTTAACATAAAACCTCTAGAAAAGGTCCAAAAAGTTGTAACTGTATTTGTGACTTTATGGTAAATAGATATAATATACGCATTATACAAATAACTGCATTTCACTTTGATACTTCGGAGCTCGCACTCCCCGGCCGGTTAGGATCCCGAGTCCCCGCTGTACTCCTGTCGTCGTTAACATTCTCGCATTAATGTGTTGGAAGGGGGTTTAGGCGACACAAAGCAGTCTATTTACGGGGAGAGGTGATCGCTGCGATGGCTTCTCTGAAGTGCAGGTTTGTCAAAAGGCTCGTTAGAGGCTTAAGTGACGTCACAAAGACCCCTCGGCAGAGGCTGCGGGGTCTTCATGGCCTTTTCTAATTTTCACAGCTGCATCAGGAAATGGCTGAAGATTAAGGAGCCGTCACTGAGCAGATGTACAAGTCAATGCTTTGTAATTAAATGAAATTAATCATTGCGCGTAACGAGATCATGTTTTTATGGACTACAGGTGGACCTGGGAGCTCCGCAATTGGCCCCGGAGACTCCGGGTGAAGCGCCGCTTCGTATTGCACGCCCCACTCCCTTCATCAAGTTATTACTGTATACAGCACTGGGGGTTATATTACTGTATACAGTGCTGGGAGTTATTACTGTATACAGCGCTGGGGGTTATATTACTGTATACAGCGCTGGGGGGTTATATTACTGTATACAGCGCTGGGGGGTTATATTACTATATACAGAGCTGGGGGTTATATTACTGTATACAGCGCTGGGGGGGTTATATTACTGTATACAGCGCTGGGGGGGTTATATTACTGTATACAGCGCTGGGGGTTATATTACTGTATACAGCGCTGGGGGGTATATTACTGTATACAGCGCTGGGGGGTTATATTACTATATACAGCGCTGGGGGTTATATTACTGTATACAGTGCTGGGGGGTTATATTACTGTATACAGCGCTGGGGGTTATATTACTGTATACAGCGCTGGGGGTTATATTACTGTATACAGCACTGGGGGTTATATTACTGTATACAGTGCTGGGGGTTATATTACTGTATACAGCGCTGGGGGTTATATTACTGTATACAGCGCTGGGGGATTATATTACTGTATACAACACTGGGGGGTATATTACTGTATACAGCGCTGGGGGTTATATTACTGTATACAATGCTGGGGGGGTTATATTACTGTATACAGCGCTGGGGGTTATATTACTGTATACAGCGCTGGGGGGGTTATATTACTGTATATAGCGCTGGGGGGGTTATATTACTGTATACAGCGCTGGGGGTTATATTACTGTATACAGCGCTGGGGGGTTATATTACTGTATACAGTGCTGGGGGGGTTTATATTATTGTATACAGCACTGGGGGTTATATTACTGTATACAGCGCTGGGGATTATATTTTAACCCACTCAGAGGTAATGCCAGGACTGATGGTTCTAGCTGTAGATGATAAGGATAATATAAGTATTGCATTATAGGGCATTAATGTACGCTTCAGACAGGGCCATCTAACTCTATCAAACGCCTTCTCAGCGTCTAGTGAAAGAATTATAAGTGGAGTCCTTCTTTTATATGTAATGTCCAGAATATCAGTTATCTTTAGTTATTTGTGGTTGATATCCTAGGAATAAACCTTATTTGATGCATTAAATCCGGGATTATTAATTTGAATCCATCTATTAGTATAGAGGAGTACATTTTCTCGTCCACATTTAAAAGGGAGGGCGACGTGTAGTTTCTATTATCCTCTAGACTTTTCTCGATTTTTTTTTGTATCGATATATTTGCCTTTAATAGTTCTTACCGAATATGGAATTTATCAACTAAAAGTACAAAATATGTTTAATCCATCAGGGCCTGGAGCTTTTGGAGTTATCTTGTTCCTTCTCGTTAGATTATAATAATCAGTTTATGAGTCTAAGTGTTTCCCTATTTATTTCCAGATCCTATTTTTTATCAAATAACCTCTAATTGTGGGCTTGTATGGGCACGATACAGAGGATTCCGGAACGGTCCCAAAAATGTCATATCCATAATATATTTCCTGTATGATTTCATGGGCCATTGTTTATTTTAACGATAATAATAATCTGACCATGTTATTATTTTATTATTTTTATTATTACCTTTACATTTCCTAAATTTATTTCTATCCTAGAACAGGAATTATATGATACAGAGTAAGAAGTAAGATAGGAGATAGGCTCTTATACAATTTCACTTTTACCCGATTTATGATCATGTCGGCTACACAAATTTCCGGCTGTTACTAACATACCCTGGCGAACCTTATCAATTAGATAATTATTTGGGGATATTTATTAACCAATGTGTATAATATTCTGTTTAATTCATAAATCAACATGATATTTCTTGTATTATAGTCAACTTTTTTTTCTATTAATATAGCTACATTGGAAGCACTTAGCACTCTTTGAAAATTATTACATTTTAAAAAAAACAAAACTATTTTCCTCTATTCATCAATTAGAGGGAGAAAAAAGGAAAAAGAGTTAAAAATAAGTGTTAATTTTCAGAGTACCCTAGGTAAAAGGCAAAAGAGAGAAAAAAAGAAAGAAAAAAAATGTGCCGTTATTAATCTCAAATTAGTCCATTTGTATAATTCTGTGTAACTGATTGTTTTTGAAATCGAAGTGTAAATCTTTTGAATTATTTATTTTCTTCCTTTAAAATGAATTAACAAAAAAATCTTGATTTTCCCGATTATATGAATAAACCTATTTTTTTTCTATAATATTACCCCCTCCTTTTAAATAGCCTATAAGTGTTTTGGGCGTATATGATAAACCTTATCCCACTTAAGGAAGAAAAATAACTCTCTAAAGCACTTTGCTCCTTGATCTGAGCCGTTCATTTGCTTGATTCTTGATTTTCCAGTACATTTAAATTTTCATTATTATTATTATAATTCCCTGCTGTATTAATCAGTAATTCAGCAGGGAAACCCCATCTATAATTTTACACCCAGAGTAAATGTCCTTTCTTGTCCTCGTCTGATTTGGGAATATCCTGAAACCCTTCGCGTTACCGTTCACTGGGTCCGGTGGTGTCTCGTTAGCGGGAGCCGTCCGCGGGTCCTCCCGGTTCCTACACGCGCACCCTCACGAGCATCGGTAGATCAGAGCGGGGTGTGCGTCGTGACGAGCGGTCTGCGCATGCACGGACAGCTATCTCATGAATATTCAGTATGAAAATTAAAGGGACCTTTATTCTTTTTTCTCCACCCCCTAATTAGACGGATAGGAGAGTCCTGAAGCTTGGAGGGATATTTAAACCCTCTATTTGTGATCTAACATTGCCTGTGACAGTGCCTCTGTACTGCACTAGCATTTTCATTATCTCTGAACATTTGGTATTGACTCCTGCTTGTTTCCTGACTACTTCTGAACATTCGCCTTGAGTGTTTTATCCATTAAACTCCCACTTTGGATATACCGTCATATGGTTTTGTTCGATGCTCTGTTTTATTAAAAATACATTTCCAAAACCTTCTGGTCACGGAGTCTTGGGTTTGAGGCGTTTGTTGATAGCCTTAATTACTGGTTCTTCTTACCCTTTTGTATTACAATATAGAAAGTTTTCACCCTCCATGTCTGCAGTTCTGAGCCCGTCTCCAATCACTTCACGCTCTTGGTCCTAACAGGTTTTTTGGGGGCTTCTCCCTTTGCTTTCGCGGGTCTCTGCCTCGAGCAACGTTGGATGGCACGCCTGCTATGTCATCCCTCCCATATTTCTTTTATTTAGTGAACACAGATAATAATCTGAACACATGCAGAGAATGATGTCATTTAGTGCGACTATTATATAAAAATCAGAAAATAAAAAACATTCTTTACACTTCTCCCTGTAAAGCTTTATAAAATAATTTTTTTCATTATATACATGAAACAGCTTGTATAGTATACATTACTATAGTACAGAGTGAGAGCGTCCATTAGACGGCTAGAATGGGTCTCTCTCTCTGCGCGATCTTCAGAGGAGTCGCTACTCGATGATGAAATGGGAACGATGGTGTCCCAAGGTGTTGTGTCTGTCATTCTTCTGGTGCCGCATTTCTCTCCTTGATCGGTTCCCTTAGATTTTATGGTGCTAAAAAGAAAGAAAACATTAACACTGCTACAGGAATGTAATGTAATTTATGTAATTTTTGGGAGAGTTAATTTCTATAGATAATTACATATTTTATCATTAGTGGCATCCTCAGGTATCGCGTCCCAAAACAGGACCCATTTAAAAAAAAGAGCTCCAACATGAAGCTGCAGCTTCCCATGTTTTCTGGCTATTTTATTAAAGGCCCTATAATTCTGCGAAGGGTTCAGATGATATCTCAGCCCATTCTAGAAAGAATAAAATCGAGTCCTCTAAGCAAATTCCTTTTAATTATCTATAAGCCACTGGACCCAATCATTTCTCCATTAATACAGACTGCTTAACGATATAAGAGATCAAAAGTCATTTCCATCTGAGATGTTACAAGCCATAATCACCCCGATACCTAAACCAGATAAACACCCTGGCTTTGTTTCAAATTATCACCCAATTTCACCCAATTTCTCTATTAAACATTGACATCAAGATATTCTCCTTAATCCTGGCAGATTGACCCAAAGTGCTCATCCCGGAGTTAATATACTTAGATCAATCTGGTTTTATAATAAATAGAACAGGAGGAAACAACGTTCAGAAACTAACACATGTGATTCAGGAAATAAATATGAATCCTGCCCCAATGTGTCTTATTGCCTTACAATGCTGTAAGATCATACTTGATGCCAAAAATAGAATATTTGATGAGATAAAACTATCATTAAAAAAACCCATTAAAAGTACCAATAATAATCCTAAAAGAATACAATCCGTTATTATTAAAATGCGTATGGGGGGGCAAAAAAAGCTAAAATCTCGTTCACCAGCTTGACCAGAAAATGAGGTATGTCCTTCCCGGACGTTTTTCAAATATATGTTGGCATAGAAATATGTGAACCTTAGGAATAATTCTTGGTATATATATGAAAAAGATGCCTGTAATAACATTGACCTCCCAGCTTTTAAAAAGCTTAGAATAAACAATATTATTGTAGAAAAGATTCTATTTATCATATTCTGGGAGCTCCTATTGAGATTCTGTCCATTATGTCGAGAATTTCAACACAAATAAGTGGAGTGAGGTGGAAATAAAACATATTGGGAGGTTTTTTCTCTGTGGACCTTAAAATAAGAACCTTTCAACAGATGCGTGAAAATAAAGAAGGGTTGGAAAAGGAATATTTCTCCTACTTGAGAATCAGATGTTTCTTGAGTACTAGACTAGTAACTAAACACACTTTCCTTGATCCTTTATTCTCATTACAAAAACGACGAAACTCGTCTCCAAAATAAATAATTATATAAACAAAAATATGGAGATAAATTAAAAGCAATAATAAAGTGGGAGGATGAGCTGGGACTTAAGTTCTCTTTGGAGGAATGGCTGGACTCTGACTCTGCTAGGGAAAACAATTCTTTGTATAAATATCTGAAACTTTTACCAAGATGGTCCCGGCCAGCCTATTAAAATTTCACATTTCTGCAACCCATATATGCTGGAGATGTCTCCCAAATGCATCTACGGTGGGAATGTAGAGAGAACTTCTTTCTCTGAAGAATAAACCACTGATGTCTTGGCGGGAATTTTACAGGCCCCACTGAGGATTGAGCTCCAGCTCTTCCTATGCCATTTGGACATCCCAATACCTAAAAAATCTATTAAATTCCTAATCGTCCATATTTTAACGGCTACCAAGATTTGTCAAGATACTGGCTGGCGAACCTTGAAAACCTGCATATGTGTCGTATTTTATATTTTTTCCATTACTTGAAAATACAATAAAAAAGTAAAATATATAAAAAAATCATTGAACTCACAAAGTGCAAGCCGACTGATTTAAAGATAAAATGTATCTCCTGAACGAGGTTATCCGGATAGAGGGCAGTCAGTCCTCTCCTATAAGATGTGAATCACTGCGTTTCTCAGTCATAGGAGTCACCCTATTTACAATTTTTTGTTTTTACATATTATTTTTATGTTTTTATTCGTATTATTTTTCTAGGTTTATATGAATTTGTGTAGTGAAATATCATTGGCTGGGAAATATATATAGGCGGTTGGTATGTGAGATCATTTCATTGTTGTTTTCCATTCATCCGTTTTATTGGGACATTTTTTCTTCCCCACTGTTTTATTCCACGCTTGTTCGATATTATTTCCAACACTGTTATTGATCTTTTTTTTCATCAATTCCACAGGATTTTTTTAATTGCATGATTTTTACGTTACATTATCTGTATTTCTCTGTTTTAGGGGGCCATACACAGAGCGCTGTTTTTCCCCCCTTTATTGATATCATCATGAGTACCGCCTGATCTAAATGCCACAATGAATAAAATATCAAGTAAATTCTATCTGCCAACACTGTAGCATTCGAATTATTCCTGTCTACCCATCGTACAGCGCTACAGAATATTATAGCGCTATATAAAGCAATAAATAATAATAATAAAGTTTTACTGCAGTTATTTTTGTACGTAAGTACAAATGCAATAAAGCTGCAGAACATTGAAGTACAACTGTAGGTTTGCAATATAAAAAAAAGTGCACTAAATGTGCAGTAATACTGCAGTAAAAGTGCAGTATTGCAGTTTTTTCATGTCCAAAAAACTACAGTATTACTTCAGAAAAACAGCAGTAATTTTTTGTAAGGGATTCCCTGTCATAAGAGATGTTCAGTCACACTGTCAGTAAGAAGCTGCTTTATTGGTCACATGGTACAGTTAGAGTGAAAGCTATAGGGTGACAGTTACTGAGGGAATCCCCGCCCACTAGCCTGCTGCAGAGAGCAGACAGGTCACAGGAGCTGGCAGACATTTTGTGGTTGTCTCTCTGTGAATGCAGGTGGCTGTGTGTTCATACATGTGCACTCTGCCCCTGTGTGTCTGCATATCAGTGCAGTACAAGGTAACAGGCAGTTGCCATAACACATGGAGAGTTATCCTGCCTATTATAATCAATATCTATTAGATAAAGATATAAATATATATATACTGTATACTAGGTAATGTAACTGTATACAACATATATTATATATTTACATATACATGTATATTAGTGTAGTTTCAATATTTATATCAGATAGTGTAGTAATATATATTTATATAAGATAATGTCAGATAATGTAATTAAATACAATATATATACACAGATAGTGTAGTAATATATATATATATCCGATAATGTAATTATATGCAGTATATATATATATATATACACACACATGGATATTAGTGTAGTAATATATATATATATATATATATATATATATATATATTAGATAATGTAATCTTATATAGTATATATAGATAGTAATAACACAAAAGAATCCAACCACACTTTTCACAAATAACATGATGTTATAAATATTGTGGTATATATAAGGATCTCATCCTCAAAACAGGGAAACTCCTGAAAACTTGTATACTTGGCATGAAAAGAGTTCTACACAAGCCCTTATATTAAAATATATTATTTATTGTACAAAAACATATAAATAAAAAACATGTAGAATACTTCATAGTATAGACAACAGAGGTTTCTAGGAAACTAATCAGAGCATATGGAGGAAATATGGCTATATATATATATATAAAGTGTCTCCAGTGCATGTAAACCATCAAATAATAATAAATATAAAGATAGTGTAGTAATATATATATGAATTAGATAATGGAATTATATACAGTATATATATATATATATATACCCACATGGATATTAGTGTAGTAATATATATATATATGATAATGGAATTTTATATAGGATATATAGATATTAGTGTAGTAATATATATAAATTATATATATATATATATATACAGTATATATACATACACATATATTGTTGTCGTGACACAGATATCAATCTAGTTTTCTAACCTTTTAATATTATTATACCTGTTTACCTAACTCGTCCATGCCCTAAAAACTACATTTCTATATGTCTTACTAATCAAGTAAATTCCTCTTCTGACCCCAATACCCCTGCCACATTATGTTTTTTCACCTTTTTGTTGTTTATTTATATTTTCCGCACCATGATCAATATATAAATATGAAGAAGATTAATGAAATCATGAATCCACAACTTGTGTTTTGAATACGTATTTATAAAAATAAATGAAATGAAATATAATATACAATATACACCGTGTTACGCAAGGTGAAGAATTTGGAAAGTGACTGCTTGTTAGAAATGTCATTAAAGCTTAGAATATGTAGATAGATCAGACCCGCTCGACCCATCTAGTAGCCCGTTTCTTCCGCTGTTAAGACTCAAACCTTAATCATTCGTCCTGGATTAGGTAGCCATATGTCTATCCAATATTCCCTCAATGTATTTGCCTCTACCACTTCTGCTGGTAGGCTGTTCCTGGTACAGCCCTACCGTTCAAATCTATCTATATATCTATTTAGGACGTACATTAAATTTAAGAACGCCCCTACCATGGACTTTCTATGTTTCCATTCTGTCAAATCTTTATTATTAGATTCCATGTTTTATTATTCTGATGAAAGTAAAAATGCATATCTCCTGTTAGTATTCTTAGGTATTTGAATTGAATCTTTTGTAGTGACTCCTAATGTATATTTGACGCCTCGCTTAACTGAGTTGCTGTTTTGTTAAAATTTAGAATTACCTTACTGTATTGTAAAATTTCCGTTATATAGGCAGCAGTGTCTGCGATCAATAAGAATATTATGTGCATAGTGACAAATCATTAATTATGCCCTATTACCAGGAAATCCCTTAATTTTACAATTATTTCTTATATTATATTATATATATATATATATATGTATAATATATTATATATATATATAGCTAAGGTCTCCAGCGATATAATATAAAGGAGAGGGAAGCCCTGTCTAATACCGTATCTGATCTCAATCAGCGAATACATTTGTTCCTCTGATTCTGCCGGTTGGATCGGTATACATGGACATGATCGCTCGGGGCATTAACCCAGTAACCCCAGCAGCTTGGGGGTCCGGCTCATTTATACCCACCTGACCCTTTTATATAGCTTCCTCATCTAATGCCAGGGTCAGGAGAGGCGAGGATCTCCTATCTGCAAAATCTTATAATATTATAAAATATTTGTTTCTAAGATTGTTCAGTATTTCAGCAAATATCCAGGCAAACAACTCTGTATCTACGTTTATTAATGAGATTGGAAAATAATTAGCAAGTTCCATAGGTGGTTTGTCCTGTTTAAGAACTGGGAAGATATCGGGTCTGAGCATTTGATCCAGAATAAAAAATAC
This sequence comes from Spea bombifrons, assembly GCF_027358695.1. Taxonomy (NCBI): domain Eukaryota; kingdom Metazoa; phylum Chordata; class Amphibia; order Anura; family Pelobatidae; genus Spea; species Spea bombifrons. Next base: position 3,767,442 of record NC_071087.1, on the reverse strand, counting down.
TATATATATATAAATATATATAAAAAATAGGAAATTATTGAATGGTGACTTTACTGTTAGCTGCTTGGTTTATGGAGAAATGACTCGAAAACCTGTTTTAATAAAAAAAATAATATTAAAAATATATGATATTGGTTAAAACAGATGGACAATTTCTTTAGTATTATAAAAAAAATACTGAATCACTGAAAAAGTCTTCAAAGGCTAGAATGTTGCAGTAAAGCAGAAGAGGAGCAGGGTTATATATAAAATATATATTCTGTAATTCCAGGGGCGACTGAAAGTTATTGGGAGATGTGGGGTTTCTTCGGAATCACCGCAAAGCTTAAAAAAGGGTGTAAAAAAATTATTTAAAAAAAAAATATTGGTAAATATAAACTGCGAAATTTATAATTCTATCTTTAATATTAAAAAAGGACGTTAGCTCACAGTTAATAGTTTGGCTTTTAACCCACGCCTGACCTTTGTGACATAAGGTAGTAGAGAGGTCCAGCCAGACTGGACGATAGCCCGGAGACCTTATTATTATTATCTTTTATTTATATAGCGCTTAATACAAGAATTGACCGACTAAGACAAACCGATACATTAGGTGGAGAGAGATTGAAGGCAACCTCGGACTCTGATAATAATAGTAAATAATAATATTGTTTATTTATTATCCTTTATCAGATATTCTTATATTGGGAATAAAATGTAAAGATCTCTCAATGCCTGTTTCTTTAGCGAGTGAATGACTTCCGTTTAGTAGCATCCCCCAAATTAAGTGGACTAGGTCACATCCAGGACTAGTCTTAGGACATCGTCTTCAGGACGGGGCTGTGAGGACGCCGGCAGAGAAGGGCCGTCCGTTATCTCTGTTCCAGTATAACTTAATATCTGCGTTGATGAGCTGGGTCTGTAGCTTCCACAGTTGGCCGGATCTTTGCTGTCTTTGGGTATCACTATGATGAAAAAGATGGAAAGTGACATAAGCTTTTGGGACCTCAGAGGTCTCTTTTTTTTTACTTTTGTCTCTTTCTAATGGCGGCTCTGATCACATTATATATCATGTTGTACATGAAAACTCTGAACAGGACAGCGCAGAGGAGAAACGCAATGTTCATTATAGATGCCTCGGTCTGCTCTTCAGGACCCTCCTCATCTGCATTATTCGCGTCCCGCACATTTTCATTTTCTCTTCTACCTTTGGGTAATGGTCTCGCGCCCGAAAACACGATCCAACAATGCAAAAATCACATAAAAGACCCATTTCTTTATTTCAGTTAGAGATCCTTAAAAACAAACCGCGCCGTAGAGAGGACATATAGACGTGGAAAGACTCAATCCTATAAACCTCTTTCTATGTATTAATGTGTAAGGAAGCAGGAGCGCTCACAGTGCGGGTCTCACTCTAGTTAGCCGCTTATTCCAGTTTCTCAATTTCTTATGTTTCAGATTTGAATCGTATAACTCTAGCTTCTGCCGTCTTTCTCTGGTAATTTATTCGTAAATTAATCCCAATTTATCTCCCTTTGTATTTTCTGTTTTCTGGATATTTTATAATTCTGTCAGTTATTATCACAGAGGGTTCAGATGGAACGATGGCGTCCCACGGTGTCCCGTCTGTCATCCCTCTGGTGCTGCAATTGTCTACTCGTTTGTTTCCCTTGGATTTTATGGTCCTAAAAAGAAAGAGAACATTGAGATTGTTACGGGAAGGTCAGTGATCGATCTTCAGGTTTATGACTGAGTGAAGTCCTCATACAGGACAACCGCAGATGTTCCTTCAAAGTTATTCCGGGACTAGGTCACATTTTATAAATGACTCTCCTTAGGACATCGTCTTCAGGACGGGGCTGTGAGGGCGCTGGCAGAGAAGAGCCATCTGTTATCTCCGTTCCATGTTCAGGGCTGGTCTGTGGAGACTCACTTTCCGGTGGAATGGAGACAATGGTGTCTGGTGGAGCAGAGTCTCTCGTTGGTGCAGCATCCGCTTTCTCACCTTGACCGGTTCCCTGACATTTCCTGGAAATGATGAGAAACAAAACATTTCTATTCTAATGAGATGATCGCTGATGGAGCTGCAGGTTTCCCAGTAACATTGTAATATTCTAGATTGTAAGCTCTTGTGCACAGGACCCTCTTTACCCTTTCTAACTCTAATTGTTATGTGATGCTACTTATAATGTCCGCATTGTACAGCGCTGCGGAATATGATGGCGCTATATAAATCAATAAATAATAATATCAGCCAATATTCCCAAGTGACTCCTTTCCTTCTAAAGCCCCCAGAGGTGCTGCTGGGGCCTGCAGTCATATGACTCTATTTAACATCTGGTGACCAGGCCTTGAAGGATGCCCCGTGTGGGGTGATGGGGGGGGGCAGCCTGATCCCTGCACATTGAAAGGAAATATTATTATTGCTATCAACTAACTTTCTGCTTCAGGGAGTCTTTGGCTGCAGTTGATCCCCTTTATGAAGCCGAAAGAGAAAAAGATGGAAAGCGACATACGTTTTTGGGACCTCAGAGGTCTCTTTTTCATATGGAAACTTACTTTTGTCTCTTTGTAATGGCGGCTCTGATCACACCAAATATCAGAATGCACGTGAAAACATTGACCAGGACGGTGCAGAGGAGAAACACAATGTTCATTATAAACGCCTCGGTCTGATCTTCACGATCCTCCTCCTCTGCATTATCCGCGTCCCGCACATTTTCTGTTCTATCTTCGGGTAATGGTCTCGTGCCCGAAAACACGATCAAACTCAGCAAAATAAGCGCTAACATGGAGCTGCAGCTTCCCATGTTTGCCGGTGATTTGCTTCACACTGAGCTCTGCGCAGAGCGTCTCACTTATTATTAGTAGGCTATTATGACATCATCATTCCTCTTGGAATTATGTCACAATAGCCAGTTGCCTCTAACTCTTCTCTCTGGGACATGAAACCATCTACTTAAAAAGTTTATATCAAAAGTAAACAGTGCAAACTTTTTTTATTTTAACCAAAGAGAAGCCCTATTCTGAGAAATTTTTTTTATCTGTTTTAATATCTATCATTTTAAAGTTTTTTTGTCTATTTCTAAAGCATTTTTAACTCGCTTGTTATCTTTCATATATTGTAATCTTTCCTGGTATTTTCCTCAATCTTCTGTTTTCTGGGATCATTTCTTTACCTCTTTCATTAGAAAGTTATTGAACGTTTAAGTTCTCTCTTATCTTCATTTGTTTTCATTCTATTTCCTAATAAGATTATATTTTGTTTGATTTCTTTGTAATTATTTGAAATCTATTGTTTTATTTGTTTAAATTGTAAGTTTAACCAGGCGCTCCAAAACGCCCACACATTTAGTACACGGTGGCCCTGGAGAAGTCCTCATACAGGACAACTTCAGTAAACACTCGGCCCGATATTCCCAGAGTCGAACACATTTTATAAATGACTCTCCTTAGGACATCGTCTTCAGGACGGGGCTGTGAGGACGCCGGCAGAGAAGGGCCGTCCGTTATCTCCGTTCCATGTTCAGGGCTGGTCTGTGGAGACTCACTTTCCGGTGGAATGGAGACAATGGTGTCTGCTGGAGCAGAGTCTCTCGTTGGTCCAGCATCAGCTTTCTCACCTTGACCGGTTCCCTGACATTTCCTGGACCTGGCGAGAAATAAAACATTTATATTCTAATGAGATGATCGCTGATGGACCTACAGGTTTCCCAGTAACATTGTAACATTCTAGATTGTAAGCTCCCTCCGTTCATCCTATCTACCCTTTCTCACTCCCTTCTGCCCTATCTACTCCCTTCTCCCTATCTACCCCACCCGTGTCTCTATGTACCCTCTCCACCCCCGTCTCCCTATGTACCCTCTCTCTTTCTAATGGCGGCTCTGATCATACCAAATATCAGAATGCACATGAAAACCCTGATCAGGACGGCGCAGAGGAGAAACACGATGTTAATTTTAGACGCCTTCTGCCTATCTATCCCTTACTCACTATCTACCCCCCTTTTCCCTATCTACCCCTTCTCCCTCCGTTCATCCTATCTACCCTTTCTCACGCCCTTATATAGACGTGGAAAGACTCGATCCTATAAACCTCTTTCTATGTATTAATGTGTAAGGAAGCAGGAGCGCTCACAGTGCGGGTCTCACTCTATTTAGCCTCTTATTCCAGTTTCTCCATTTCTTATGTTTCAGGTTTAAATCCTATACCTCCGGCTTCTGCCGTCTTTCTCTGGTAATTTATTTGTAAATTAATCCCAATTTATCTCCCTTTGTGTTTTGTGTTTTCTGCTTTCTGGCTATTTTATAATTCTGAGGATTCAGATGATATCTCAGCCCATTTTAGGAATAATCATATCGATGCAGACGAGTCCTCTAAGCAAATTCCTTTGAATTACTTCATTTTGAGAAAAAAACTCTTTTCCATGTAATTTCTTTACAACGCCCCCATATATGAATACGGGATCCTCGTTCTAACTGGCGTCTCCAGCAAATATCTCTACTGCAGTTCTATTTGGGACATGAAACCATCTATAAATCATTTATAAAACGTTTCTACCAAATTTAAACAATGTGTACTTTTCTCAACTTTAACTGAGAAATCCCATTCTGAGATGATTTTTTTCTCAATAAATTTTTTAAGCTATTTATCACTATTTCTAAGGCATTTTTAGCTCTCGTGTTTTCTACTATGTTACCAAATACGCTTCCATTTTAATCTCATTTTTCTCTTCATTAAATTATTATTGGAAAACCCTTTGACTCTCCTAGAATTAAAAATATCCGTTAATTATTCTGAACTTTATTTGCAGCTGGTTAAAGGGGCTGCATTTATCTTCTTTGACGAGATCTGAGATATAAATGATGCCTTTATCTTTCCAAATTTGTAAATTAAGATTTTCAGTAAGTAATGTTATTTCATGTACTTAGGCCATTTTTGCTATTTTATCCTCACACCCTGTTATTTTAGGGTTCTTTGTGTGCGTTATATAAATGCCAGATGATTTAAGAGGTTTGCTCCAAAGTCTTTTATATTAGAAAGGCCCAAGACGCCCTTCTCCACTTTCCTAGATAAAATAAGTTGCAAGAAGGAAATTTGAATTAGATTTAACCTTGTTCTGGTACGCTTAAAGGAATAAAGTGATACAAATACAACCATTTAGGTGATAGGTAAGATTTTATCACGTTAATCCTTCCCTGCCAAGAAATTTTTTTAAGTCTTTTAATTTTTTTATTTGTTAGTTTTTAACTATTTTAATTGGATCTGGTGTAATGTTAATTCCAAGATAATTTATCTCATCCATTTAAATCTGTAGTGCCTTCTTGCAACATCTGATTTTTTAGGAAATTCGTTAGATCAAAATTGTTTTTGTAGGGTTACTAATTGTAACGAAGATATAATCTGAATACGGAGTTTTAATTCCACATCTGCAGCCCCTATCTCTCTTGTTTTGTTCTTATCTCTCTGGCTAATGGTTCTATTGTTAATATGTATAGGAGTGGAGATAAAGGACAACCCTGTCTAGTTCCATTAGAAATTTTAAACCACTCAGAGGCTATGTTCCCTCTAATTTTTCTTAGGTGGTGTGTGCACAAAATTTCTCTTGTACAAAAATTTTCCCGGAGCCAAAATTTTGTGCGCACAATATGCTTCTGCAAATGTTAAATTTAAATTGTTATTCTATATTTTTGGTACATCTCGCTCATGGTTAATAAGACTACATTATAGTGTGATAATATAGTATAAGTTACACAACAGTATTACTTAGTGTAATGTCATCCTGTCTGACAGACAAGCCTCTCTCCTAATGTCCATTTTGCTCTGTCACAGTCCATATAAAGCTAAGTTGGTGGAGCTGAAAAAATTCACATTGCAAGGGGATGGAGCAATATATTTCCACCCCTTTTGACTCCACTTCCATGGTCTATTTTAAAGGTGAAATTCTCACTGTACGTCATGTCAAATTGTTCAATTGCCATCATTATGGCCAAAGTATCATTGATAAGTAAATACACCAACTATGCATATGTACTTTGTTCAATCTGTTGTTCCATTAAGTCACACATGAATGTGTATTTGTTACTTTTATGTAATGCAATGTGAAAATAAACTAAAAGCAGACCATTCATTGCACATTATATGTTTTTATTAAACATAGTTCTCAAAAGATATACTTAAGGTTAAAGAGGACAAACTGTTAACCTCAAAATTGCATTTACTTTGCAATAACAGTACTCTTTGCAACAAGGTTTACAATGTCAGGAACTTAGAAACATACTGTGTGGAGTATATTTTTCTCTGTCTACTATTGTAATAGTGCTCTGGAATCTGTGAGCGCTAAACAAATAAATGTAATAGAATACAATAGAATATAATTCACAATTAAATAAATGCTTAAAATCCCATTTGTAGAATTTTGACAAAACAAAATTAACTGATTTTTTTTTTTCTTGGACAAATATTTCTGTTCTGATTATGTTTTAAAGTGTATAATTGTATATTTTTTGGTATTCAACTACATAGATCTCGTAGCAAAACATTTGACTTGATATATATATATATATTTTAGCTCCTTATGAAAACCAGCAAGGAAACTTCAAACTAGGTGTTCTGAGGACTCTTATAAGATCTTCCATGCATAAAAAAATAATAACAGTACACGTTAAGAATAATGGTCTACAGTGGCCTCTGCGATTTCCTTAAATGTAGCCATGGTCTACACAGGTGTCTACTGCTGTTGCTTTCAAACCAGTCAATGAAGCCAGATGTTGTTGTAGATGTTAATGCAGAATTGCATTTGCAAGTGAATCATATGTTTAATTTATGCAGCCAGTGTTGGGATTCCTAATAATTTTAATCTTTGCAGATGAAGCCAATCTTTGTATTGTAACTTGGAAGCCACTTGGATTGCACCAGTCAAATCAAAATCAAAATCTTTCTTTTTTTTTTTTTATTTATTATTATGAAAACATACAAAAATACATACATACATATAAATATTCCATACAAAATATAAAATATATAACTTAGTACATTATATTAATAATGCTTCCTTATTTCAGTTATATAATATTGTTACTTAAGAACATATTATACTTTCAAAAAAGGAAAACTAAGTACACTAAGTTATCGTCTGTTAATATTTTCCACGTCACATTTATTACCATTCATCTCAAATATATAAAATTGGTATCGTTTATAGTTTTTGAGACATCTACTTATTTTTAGATATATATGTTATTTTTTTTTATTTTTTTTTTATTTTTTTTTACCCAGAATGTGCATATTTCATCCATGGAGACCAAATTTTTAAATATTTCTTATATTTAGATATGCTTATATAGAAACCCTCTTCCATTTTGCACTGATATTGAATCTGACCGACTAATTCATCACATGATATCATTCCAAACTTCTTCCAATTTCTTGCTATAATTAGCTTACAAGCTAATAAAAGTTGGATTATCAAATTTTTTGTACGTTATTAAAATTTGATAGTCCCATATGGAAGATAAATATTTGAGGTGTTATATCAAGTTTGCATCCTAATATATTATTAATGATTCGTGAGAGATAGGTTATAATTTTCCCTATTTCTTCACACTCCCACCACATATGGTAGATATTACCCTCTTCCTTATCGCATCTCCAGCATCGATTAGATATATCTTTATTATATTTTATTATTTGTACTGGTGTCCTATACCATCTGTGTATAATTTTGTACTGTAGTTCAAGCATACCTAAGCAATGTGTATATTTCCTAATCTGATTATATGGTTCCAACCATTCCTCCAATTGGTAAATTACTCCAATATCTTTCTCCCATTTTTCTTTATTTGATAGAGGTTCTTCTAATAAAAGACTATCTTTTAGTACTTTTATTTTATTAATTATTCTTGATTTATGATGTTTATTTAGAAATTCCTCCACTCTCTGGGATCTCGTGATTCCTATTGATTGCAAAAAATATTTTATTCGTATATAATTGAAAATATCAGAACCCGATAGATTCCATTTCTCTTTGAAGAGAGGCCAAGTTAATAAAGTATTTGTATCGTACATGTCTGATATATAATTTATATTAGATCTCCTCCAATTTCGTAGATCTAAATTACTTATGTAAGTTGTTAATATCTCGATTGGGGTTGAGTATAGGAGGCCCTTATCAATTTTCATATACTTTCTCCACTTTTCTAAAGTTATTATTGAATCCTTAATCACAGCATTGCCGCAATTTACATATTTAGATCTTTCGTGATTTAACCAAATAATATTGAAAGGTTGTATAGGGTCTATTGCTTCCTTTTCAATTTCAAACCAAGCAGTGTTGTCATTTTGTGATTTATCCAATGCCAAAGTATGAGCTAACATGCAGGTTTCATGAATCTCATTTATATATGGCAGCACAAGCCCTCCTGTTTGAAGACTTCTGGTTAAATTTTTAAAAGCGATTCTAGGAGTCTTATTTTGCCAAGCGTATACTGAGATCAAGCTTTGAATTTGAGAAAGTATGGAGTAGGGAACTCTCAAAGGTATTGCTCTTAATACATATAATATCTTAGGAATATAGTAGGAATTTAGTACGTTGATCCTCCCCAGCCAGGAAATTTCAAGGCCTATTTTATTTTTATACCAAGGTAATCCAATGTTTTATTTCCCCAGTCTACATTAATATATGATTTCATTAGATTAGCTTGTGCCTCTGTTTGATAGAGTGAAATGAGCTGAGTTTTGTTAATGTTTAATTTATAATTTGAAAAATTACCATATTCATTAATGATATCGAGTACATATTTTATCGATCTATCAGGGTGTGAGAGTGTTAATATGATATCGTCTGCGAAAAGAGTTATTTTATATTCATTGTTTTTAATTTTGATTCCCATTACCTCTGCTGAATTCCTTATAGCTCCTTATTCCTTGAGCCTTTAGCTCAATCGATAAGGCGTAAAGCAGAGGGGCTAAGGGGCAACCTTGTCTTGTACCGTTACCTACATCAAATCTATTTGATGTAAAAAGTGGTCCTGTGATTTGAGCTGAGGGATTTTTATACAAGGCCAATACATTGTTCTTAAATTTACCCGAGATGCCAAAAGCTTCCATTACTTCTGATAAAAATTGCCAATCTACCCGGTCGAAGGCTTTCTCTGCGTCCAGCGCTAGAAATGTAGTGTATGTTGAACCTTTATTGACCATATCTATAAGATTTACTATTTTACGGGTATTATCCGTTAATTGTCTTCCTATAATGAAACGCGCTTGATCCATATGAATTATATCTGGAAGATATATTTTAAGCCTTTCGGCTAATATCTTTGAATAGATTTTGATGTCAATATTTATTAAAGAAATAGGTCTATAACTAGAGACTTTACTCGGGTCTTTGTCTGGTTTTAAGATAGGGCATATTGATGCTAATAACATCTCCGGTGGGAAGCTTGATCCTTTCATCACTTCATCAAAAGAATTAAATAAGATTGGAACAATAATTTCCTTAAATCTCACATAGAACATTGCCGTATATCCATCTGGGCCTGGAGCTTTCTTTTTTTCTAAATTCTCAATAGTTTTTTTTATTTCTTCTTTACTTATTCGGGCATTCAAAATTTCTAGTTTTTCTTTATCCATTTTTGGTAACTTAAGAGATTGCAGATAATTTTTAATTTTTTCATTTGATTTAGGTAGTCCTGTTAATTTATAAAGAGATTTATAATATTCTTCGAAGGATTTGGCTATTTGTTGTGGATTTAAATAGATATCTTTACCCACTATTATTTTTTTAATAATCTTTTTTTTTGTTCCTGTTTTAATTTATTTGTTAAATATTTTCCAACGCGATTATTCCCATAATACCAATTCTGCTTTATTCTTAGAAGTCCTCTATTCACCCTTTCTTGTAATCTCAAATTAATCTCGGTTCTTATTATATTAAATTCTGATGTATCTGTGGTAATGGGATTTTGTTTATTTAATCTCTCTTTTATAGCTAAATTAATATATAAATCTGCTAAACATTGGCCTTTTTTCTTTTTCATATTATAGGATGCTTTTATTAAGCATCCCCGCATAAAACATTTGAATGTATTCCATAATGTCAAATTTGATACTTCTCCATTATTATTATTCTCCATAAATATGTTAGCTTGTTTATGTAGATCTTTCACAATCTCTTCTTTATTTAGAATAAATTCATCTAATCTCCATTTTCTATTGATTCTATAGTTTTGATTATCCCTGAATTCAATGAATACTGGGGCGTGATCAGACCATGTTATTTGTCCTATGTTAGATTTTATTATAGAATTAAGATTGTCTGATTCTGTTAGTATATAGTCTAATCTAGAGTAAGAAGTATGTGATTGAGAAAAAAAAGAAAAATCTTGTTCTGTAGGATGGAGAACTCTCCATATATCAAAAAGAGAATTATTTTCTAAAAATGTTTTCATATTTCTTGCTTCCATTTTTATTTTTGGGTCTATTATTGATTTAAAGGGTATTTTCTTATCTTTTACTAAATCAACAATACAATTGAAGTCTCCTCCCATATATAGTATACCTTTTTTCAATTCTTGTACCCTATTATAAAGTTTTTTCGTATAACTAGAGGGATTAATATTTGGTGCATAAATATTTACTATTGTATATGTTATATCGTTGATTTTACATATCAAGATTTGGAATCTACCCTGTAAATCATTTTCATGTAGGATAAGTTCAAATTTGACTTTATTAGAAATTATAATTGCTACCCCCCTTTTTTAGCAGTCCCATGTAAATTAGAGTAAAATATTTCTGAGAAATTTTTATATCTCCATATTCTATGAGGGTCTGATATCCAGTGAGTTTCCTGAATTAGTGCAACATCTTTTTTGAGTTAGCATGTCTTTCAAGTAATTTCTTTTTAGTGGTGAGTTTAGCCCTTGCACATTCATAGTAACTAATCTTAAAGAAGTATCCATTTTTGTATATAAAATACATACAAACATATAAATACCAATTTTAAGAAACTCATAGATTATATATTACCAATAGTAAAGAACTAGGCTTTACCAATAAATGTAAATAATTAATCAATAATATAAATTATTAATCAGCTTAAATAAAAAGATAAATTCCATAAGTTTTCCATTTTAATTTCATTAGGGGAAGATAATAGAAAAAGAGAGAGAGAAAGAGAGAGAAGAAAGAAAAAAAAAAATATGTATATTCATAGTGTTATATTATATTAAGTGATATTATATATTTCCCAAGAATTTAGTGAGGTGTAGCTATTAAGGGAGAGAAAAAAAAAATCTAAATCTTTCTATAGGAAGTCAAACTGCATCACAAAATCTCCAGTATCTCAATAGAATGTTAGTCTGCAGCAATAAATGCCAACTATTTTAGTAGAATCATATAATTAGCTTCCTGTACAGGGACTGGGCCCTCACTGCAGCAGAGTGGTTTCCTGTACAGGGACTGGGCCCTCACTGCAGCAGAGTGGTTTCCTGTACAGGGACTGGGCCCTCACTGCAGCAGAGTGGTTTCCTGTACAGGGACTGGGCCCTCACTGCAGCAGAGTGGTTTCCTCTACAGGGACTGGGCCCTCACTGCAGCAGAGTGGTTTCCTGTACAGGGACTGGGCCCTCACTGCTGCAGAGTGGCTTCTTTTACAAAGACTGATCTGGAGGAGGAACGTGCCAGTCTTTGTAAAGGAAGCCAGTCTGCTCCAGTGAAGGCCCAGTCCCTGTATCGGATGCCTCTCTGCAGCTATGAAGGCCCAGTCCCTGTAAAGGTAGCCAAATTGAAGCAGTAAAGGCACAGTCCCTGTAAAAGAAACCACATTGAGGCAGTAATGGCACAGTCCCTGTAAAGGAAGCCACATTGAAGCAGTAATGGCACAGTCCCTGTAAAGGAAGCCACATTGAAGCAGTAATGGCACAGTCCCTGTAAAAGAAACCACATTGAGGCAGTAATGGCACAGTCTCTTGCAAGGAAAACTTGAAATCAGTGAACTGTTACCTTATTATCAGCTGTTAGAATGGTATTTTTTACATAGGACACTAACTTCTGCATTCCCAAACATGAAGTCACAATTTGCAATTAAGGATGTCTCAAAAACTGACCATTCTTGCACCTCATCTTCAGGAAACCTTTCTTCCAAATGAACACAAAGAGAATTTATAAAATTCGTCAGGGGACGTGTATCTACTTTTTCTTCTACTTGGCTTAACAAAAACTGAACTTTTTCACTCCATAAAACATTATCTCCCAAATACTGCTTTCTGATCTTGTTTATTTTGCCGCGTATAAAATGAAGGGCATCAATTGGTGTCAGGCTGGTCTTTTGCAGAATTTTACACAGGGCAGCCAGTTGTTCAAAGACATCACTTAAAACATGTAAAGCTATTTTATACGTCATGTTTGTCAGTTTCTTGTAACAGTATTTTGTGACCGGGTCATTTGACTTATCTTCTGAAAAGTATTTGATAAGTCCATCATCATTTTTTATTATTGCCAGCAATGCAAAGTGTCTAGATAACCATCCGACTTCATTGAGTGGTTTGAAAGCAACAGCAGTATTTTCAGTGGCCTCTGCGATTTCCTTAAATTTGCATCTTTTAACAGATGATCTTGAAAACACTGTATAAATCGTTCTCATTAAAGTATCAACATCTCTTATTAATTGTACTTGTTTCCATGCATCACAAATGCCCAGATCTTCACGATGAGCAACACAGTGTTGCTGAACTAAGTGTGGAATGCTCTCTTTTAGTCGCGCCGCGACACCATTAACTTTTCCCAACATTACTGAGGCACCATCGGATGTAAACGTCCCCATTTTATGAAGGTCAAGTTTATTTTCTTTATAAAACTTCTTAATTGCCAAAACAATAGAAGGAGCATCGCACGCATGCCAAAGAATAATTCCACCAAATACAGTTTTATACACATTACAATGTTTAGATCTGAATTTGAAGTAAAGAATGAGACGTTTGGTGACAGATATGTCAGTGGTTTCATCAACTGTTAACGTGTGAAAAGCTGCTGATGCTACTTCTTCTAACGTCTTTCTGAACAACATAGTTGATAGATTCAAGAAATTCAAACGCATAATTTTTACTCCGCCAGCTATCTGTCGTTTGCACATACTTTACCATATGTTCATTAATGTGTTGAACTGAATTTAACGAGCTATTCGTTTTACCAGCCAACAACACGTTGTCTATAAGAACTTTGATTTTATCTGGGTTTGTTCGTTTTCGCTCTTTGTCTTCGGCACTTTCACGTAGCATGCGTAGCACGCCTGTAGCGGGTAGTGACTGGTTTTGTTGTCGAAGCTTCAATACACCCTCCATATGTGATTTACTTGCTAAATGTCGTTTCAAAAAGTCAAGCTTCCAGCTATCATCCCATTTCTTACCAGTAGCAAAATCTCCAGGAACTTTTGCATCATGACAATACAGACATCGAAGTCCATTTTCTAAATCATACAAGAAAACTTCACGCAGCGGTATGTTCATAGCCTCAGGGGCTTTTGGGGTAGCTGTTTCTACAATTTCATTTAGCCATTCTACTTTAAAAGAACTTGCTGTTCTTTTGCGCTTTGACATGACTGAGTCACTTAAATGTATGAAAAAAACTGAAATAGTGAATGAACAATGCAAGGCTAATATCAAAACCCAGCCTATGACAATTTAGGAGATCCTGAAAAACCTGTAGTTGTCCAAGTTGCAGTAGATCAGGCAGACAGGCAAATGATGCACTAGACAGGGTGGCTTGAATGTTCAGGTTGGTCTCTTGGTCAGGCAATTGAGGGCTATTTCATTTAACATCAAACGGCAATCTGCAGGACAGTATTTTTATATATTAATGTTTCTTAAACATTAAAAAAATTATGATGGAAAATCTGCAAATTATCCAATAGTAGTGCTAGACTCACCCATGAAAACACATTTCCTTTCGATGCTGGTGGCACTGGCTGGCTAGGGGTTCTGTTCTGTGGCTGGAAGTCTGGAACAGTGGCTACAAACGTAAAGACAATTGTGGCGTCTTAATGATTATTTTTATAGGCAAATGGACGCCTATAAACCTGCTAGAGCGCTGGGGGAGGATTGAGGTGTTAATAAATGAGGCCTGAGCTAGAACGCCCTGAATTCCCGCCAAACGGTCAGCATACTCACTTGGGGGGGGCGGTCAGCATACGCACTTACTAAAAACTCAGTAAGTAAAAAAAAAAAAAACCCAAAAAAAAAAAAAAAAAAAAAATCGGGAAATCGGAGGTAAATAATAAATGGTGTGTGATGCAGGGCGCGGGAGAGGAATCACGCGGATAAGAGACCAGAGGAGCACAATAGAGCGAGAGTACTCACCAAGAATTTACCTGCAAAACAGAAATTCACCAGGTGCACGAGGAAAGCGGTGCAGGAAGACGCACTGTGACGGGAAAAAAGCGCGGGATCGCCTGCCCCTCTGCAACACTCGGCGTCTGCGTCCTTCAGCTCTCTCCACGCCTCTGCCTCTGCAACGGACTGCCCCTGAGCTTTTAAGAAGACAGACGTGTGACGTCACGACGTCGCGTGTCTGTCTCACAGATTGCGGTTGGATGGATGACTGCCTGTACGAATTACGGTAAAGGATTTAATTTTTTTTTTTTTTGTCAGGGTAAAAAGCGTTGTGCGCACAATTTTTAGTAGTGGTTTAGTAGCCACCGTGCTAGCAGGGGAACACCAGTGGCTTCAACGGATAATTTATTGCAGCAGTACGCATACCATGTTTGCCTGCAACGCCACACAATATGTTTAAAAGTTCCTTGATCCTGGTTACATCTCCATCATAAGGAAGAAGCACTTTGGTTACCTAACTTGGATTAAATGCCAACGTTGCATAATCTTGTAATGTAATTCTATCACGTTTAGACGATGGGAAACTCTGTTAATTTCTAATAAACTAGTTATCCACTGATTTCGATCTATCTGAACTCTAAGGTCCTTTTGCCAGGATTCTAAAGCTATTATATTAATTGGGTTTTCTATCCCTTCCAACAGTAAGTAGCATTTCTTCAAAATAAAGCTTACTTTTGAGATATATTTATCAATGCGGATTTTATTAATAAAAGAGTTTTCAATGTAATTAGATGGTCTACTGTGATAGTGATGTGTGGGTCCTTTTCTTACTATATGTCAGAAACTGTCATGACCTCTAACCATATCCGCATCGATCGGTCGCTAATCCTAAATCCAACATGGGCCCTAAACGTCTTTCTTATAAGCCAGTACACAGAGATATTTTATGGCAGTTTAGCACTTGGTTCTCTGGACCGATTCCTGGAGAACGTACACCCTTCCCGACGTCCACCCGACACGTTACTCAAGGACATTTGGATGAGATACTTTAAGCGTTCATCAAGGAACCCAAAGAAGAATCAGCATTATGAATCTGTTTTTAAGACCCCTCTCCGTAACTGATCTGGAAAGGAACGGATCATGGTCTATCGTAGCTTTTTCCTTGGCTGGACATTCTCCTCGGGTTTATCAAGCGGTAGATGTTTTCGTTAATGCACTAAATTCAATGCTTTTATCTCAAAACACAAAAATACCGATGAAATTATCAAATACAGACATCAGGTAAATAGTAGTGTTCAAAATTCAGATATACTTTCCTATAGTAAAAATAAAATGGCATTTATCATTGTATATATCGGTGTGGCACAGGGATGTCTAACCAGGGACCTTGATGGCCAGGTTCAGGTTTCTTGGCGTTTAATTGGATTCACTTTGTTATTTATAAAGCCGACTTGCAATTAGGAAGATACCGATATTAAATATTAAATATACAAACGTTCCTAGTAGGCTATCTAAAATTGTCTTGTCGCTTGTCATCACTGTATTGCTATACTTCTGTATTGTACAGTGCTGCTGAGGTCCCAAAGAGCTGGTTCTTGCTGTCTCTGTTGCTCGTCCTACCTGACAGTTGAAGTTTCGTGTTCCCGGTGGCCATGTGAAGAAGGAAAGATCGTCTGGCGGGTGTACCCTGTTAGGGTACAGGTTGTTCCCGTCACAATTATTACTAAATCATTTTTTTTTTTTATACCATTTTTAAATGTTTTCTTCTTTTTTTTACATTTAATTTGCTAATCACATTGTACCTGTATTCAACCTGCAGGGGAGCCCAGAGTTCTCAGAAGGATTTGGAGAGACTACCATGAGAACTTGTTTATTTTTTAAAGGCGCCGCCATGTTGCGAGAGGCAAAAACCCTTGCTTGTGACCACGTGATTGTTGTTATTGCTAGTTCTCGACTTCACAACTAGTAGTATGTAAACCAATTTGATAAATTATTAACAAAATGTAATTGTTTATATTATCTTTTCCAGACAGTAAAAACTGCCTAAAATGTCCTGACAATGAATAGACCAACCAGAAGAAAGATTGGTGTATTCCCAAGCTTGAAGAATTTCTCTCCTATACTAATGATGTAATTGCTATAATGTTTATATTCCTATTTTTTATTTTTTTTTTCTGACACTTTTTATATTGGGAATTTTTATTTCATATGAAGACACACCAACTGTAAAAGCCAATAACAGGAACGTGAGCTTCCTTCTCCTGGCCTCCATCATGCTGAGCTTCCTCTGCGTGTTTCTGTTACTCGATCGTCCTGCGGATATAACCTATATTATGGGGCAGAGTGGCATATAGGGAGGTAAAAGGCATATTATGGGGCAGAGTGGCATATAGGGAGGTATAAGGCATTTCAGGGGGCAGAGTGGCATTAAGGGGGTTAAAAGGCATTTCACAGAGTAAACCTTACTGTGCCGATGGCATTGTTGTTACCTCAAGTGGGAGAATTACCATCTAGAAGGTTGACTGTGAAGGCACCTATGTTTAAAGTGGACCAACCGCGCATGTGTATCTTGGTGTAAACATTGTTTGAATAATTGATTATACCGGGCATACAGTATGTAGAGAATCACTGTAAATATAAAACTGAGAAAAATGTTGTTTTTAGACATTTTTTATTTCCATCACCAACAAAATAATGTCTCACATTTCTGAATGTAAATACTGATTGATAACGAGGAACATTACGGCTGAACAGACACAGTAAATACATGAAAACTCCTCCGGTCCTGTAGTGTCAAAGAGTCCTGGTCCATAATGGGTTAATAAGCTCAGTCCCAATAGATGTTTAGTGACCACGTACTTAGCTGCTCCAGCTGCTGTCATTCTGGTGCCGCATTTCTTTCCTTGTTTGGTTGGCTTGGATTTTATGGTCCTACAAAGAAAGAGAACATTTAGATTGTTACAGGAAGGTCAGTGATGGATCTACAGGTTTGTGACTGAGGGAAGTCCTCAATAAAACATTTATATTCTAATGAGATGATCGCTGATGGAGCTACAGGTTCTACCCCTTCACACTCCCGTCTCCCTATCTACCCCTTCCTCACTATCTACCCTCCCCGTCTCTATATCTACTCTCTCCACCCCCCGTCTCCCTATGTACCCTCTCCACCCCTCCGTCTCCCTATCTACCCTCTCCACCCCCGTCTCCCTATCTACCCTTTCCACTGTTTGAAGTTCACTTTCCTTAGAAGTCCTGCGGTGGGATCGCGAGGCCTCTGTCTCCCTGCTCTGCCGTGGCGCATGCTGCTTCACTGCTGAGCGCCAGAATATGACGTCATATTCCGGCGCTCAGCATGAAACGCCAGCACCGAGACAGAGGCCAGTGAGAGGTACCGAGCAGTTGCTGAAAACTTATTCTTGAGCACTCGGCACCTCTCTCTCTCCACTCCGGCTGCGCAAAAAAAAAAACGGCGTTTCAATTGGGGGGGCACAGCATAATGCAGGGGGGCATGCCCCCCCCCTGCCGTCGCCACTGGAGTCACTACTCGATGATGAATCGGGAACGATGGCGTCCCACGGTGTTGTGTCTGTCATTCTGGTGCGGCATTTCTTTTCTTGTTTGGTTTCCTTGGATTTTATGGTCCTACAAAGAAAGAGAACATTTAGATTGTTACGGGAAGGTCAGTGATGGATCTACAGGTTTGTGACTGAGGGAAGTCCTCAATAAAACATTTATATTCTAATGAGATGATCGCTGATGGAACTACAGGTTCTACCCCTTCTCACTTCTGTCTCCCTATATACCCCTTCCTCACTATCTACCCTCCCCGTCTCTATATCAACCCTCTCCACACCCCGTCTCCCTATGTACCCTCTCCACTGTTTGAAGTTCACTTACCTTAGAAGTCCTGCGGTGGGATTGCCAGGCCTCTGTCTCCCTGCTCTGCCGCGGCGCGTGCTGCTTAACTGCTGAGCGGCGGAATATGACATCATATTCCGGCGCTCAGCATGAAACGCTAGCACCGTGACTGAGACAGAGGCGAGTGAGAGGTGCCAAGCCGTTGCTGAAAACTTATTCCTGAGCAACCACTCGGCACCTCTCTCTCTCCACTCCCGCTGCGCAAAAAAAAATGAGCGGCGTTTCAATTGGGGGGGCACAGCATAATGTAGGGGGGCATGGCCCCCTCTGACCCCCCCCTGCCGACGCCACTGGAGTCGCTACTCGATGATGAAGCGGGAACGATGGTGTCCCATGGTGTTGTGTCTGGTGCCGCATTTCTTTCCTTGTTTGGTTTCCTTCGATTTTATGGTCCTACAAAGAAAGAGAACATTTAGACTGTTACGGGAAGGTCAGTGATGGATCTACAGGTTTGTGACTGAGGGAAGTCCTCAATAAAACATTTATATTCTAATGAGATGAGAGCTGATGGAGCTACAGGTTCTACCCCTTCTCACTCCCGTCTTCCTATCTACCCCTTCCTCACTATCTACCCTCCCCCCATCTCCCTATGTACCCTCTCCACCCCTCCGTCTCCCTATCTACCCTCTCCCTATCTACCCTCCCCCCTCTCTACCCTCCCCGTCTCCCTATCTACCATTTCCACTGTTTGAAGTTCACTTACCTTAGAAGTCCTGCGGTGGGATCGCGAGGCCTCTGTCTCCCTGCTCTGCCGCGGCGCGTGCTGCTTCACTGCTGAGCGCCGGAATATGATGTCATATTCTGGCGCTCAGCATGAAACACCAGCACCGAGACAGAGGCCAGTGAGAGGTACCGTCTCTATATTTACCCTCTCCACACCCCATCTCCCTATGTACCCTCTTCACCCCTCTGTCTCCCTATCTACCCTCTCCACCCCGTCTCCCTATCTACCCTCCCCCTCTTACTATCTACCCTCCCCTACCTACCCTCCCCCTCTCCCTATCTACCCTCCCCCCGTCTCCCTATCTACCCTCTCCACTGTTTGAAGTTTACTACCCTCCCCTCCGTCTCTCTATCAACCTTCTCCACCCCCGTCTCCCTATGTACCCCCTCTCTTTATAATGGCGGCTCTGATCATACCAAATATCAGAATGCACATAAAAACCCTGATCAGGATGGCGCAGAGGAGAAACACGATGTTCATTATAGATGCTTCGGTCTGATCTTCAGGATCCTCCTCCTCTGCATTATCAGCGTCCCGCACATTTTCATTTTCTCTTCTACCTTTGGGTAATGGTCTCGCGCCTGAAAACACGATCCAACAATGCAAAAATCACATAAAAGACCCATTTCTTAATTTCAGTTACAGATCCTTAAAAACAAACTGTGCCGTAGAGAGGACATATAGACGTGGAAAGACTCAATCCTATAAACCTCTTTCTATGTATTAATGTGTAAGGAAGCAGGAGCGCTCACAGTGCGGGTCTCACTCTATGTAGCCGCTTATTCCAGTTTCTCCATTTCTTATGTTTCAGGTTTAAATCGTATACTTCCGGCTTCTGCTGTCTTTCTCTGGTAATTTATTTGTAAATTAATCCCAATTTATATCCCTTTGCGTTTTCTGCTTTCTGGCTATTTTATAATTCTGTCAGTTATTATCACTGAGGGTTCAGGTGATATCTCAGCCCATTCTAGGAATAATCATATCGATGCAGGCGAGCCCTCTAAGCAAATTCCTTTAAATTACTTCATTTAGAGAAAAAAACTCTTTTCCATGTAATTTCTTTACAACGCCACCATATATGAATACGGGATCCTCGTTCTAACTGGCGTCTCCAGCAAATATCTCTACTGCAGTTCTATTTGGGACATCAAACCATCTATTTAATCATTTATAAAACGTTTCTACCAAATTCAAACAATGTGTACTTTTCTCAACTTTAACGAATGAGAAATCCCATTCTGAGATGATTTTTTTTTCTCTATAAATATCTCTTTTTAAAGCTATTTATCACTATTTCTAAGGCATCTTTAGCTCTTGTGTTTTCTACTATGTTACCAAATACGCTCACATTTTAATCTCATTTTTCTCTTCATTAAATTATTATTGGAAAACTCTCATAGAATTAAAAATATCTGTTAATTATTCTGAACTTTAAAGTAGTAGGACATCGGCTAGACTCTAACTGGTTTTTAATTAAAAATGGAACCCGACAAGGTTGTCCCTTAGCTCCGCTGTTATATATTCTCAGCATAGAGCCCCTGGCAGAACTGATAAGACAATCACATAATATTCTTGGGGTCCATATTAAATCAGACATGTATAAAATATCTCTTTATGCAGATGATGTACTTCTGTCTTTGACAAATCTCACTTCCTCTATTCCCGCTCTTTTTAAGCAAATAGATCAATTCGGTTCATTCTCTAATTACAAAATTAACATAGGGAAAACACAGGTCATCACGACCTGTTTCAATCAAAAAGATAAGGATGAACTTGGGTCTCAGTATGGTTTAAATTGGAATGGACATGCCATAGAATATTTGGGAATTAGCATTACAAATGATGTATCTTTACTAATTCAGTATAATCATAAAACATGGAAAAAATAAAGATGTAACTCTTTCGATGGAGGAACCTAGAAATTTCATGGTTAGGTCGCATAAACCTTATAAACGGATACTTACTTCCAAAAATACTTTATTCTTTTAGAACAATTCCTTTGAGAGTGCACTCCTATATTTTAAAACAGTATCAACAAATTATTGATCAATTTATGTGGCAGCAAAAGAGACCAAGAATAATGCATAACATCTTAGTGAAAAAAACAGAAAGGGGGGAAAATCTTATCCAAACATTAACAATCTCCGTGAAGCAACAATGCTGACCCACTTCTTAGCTTGGGATAAAAGATCTAATAATCTACCAAGATGGCTACAAATAGAGGGAGCAGATATTAGGAAAGGAGAATTATATTCATTATTTTGGGCTGATGTAACCCGACTAAAAGATATAATTAATCCGAACCCTGTAATATATGATACGCTCACAACAACGCTTAAATTCAAACAAAAAGTAAAGATAAACAAATCTCTCTTTTCCTGTACTTCTCTCGAGGTTATTCATTATTTTATAAGAGATATAGATCTGTCCAACTGGTACACAAGAGGTATCTCTTCCATTGGTAATATTTTAATCCAAGACTCTCTTATGCCCTTCTCCCATATTAGAGAGAGAGCTACTCCTTACCATCCTCAGAACTATATACATATCTAAGAATTAAGAATTTTATTAACCGAATAGGAATACAGAAAAATTTGGCTATTGAGCATTGGCTGACACTACACATGGGGCATGGAGTTCCGTTTGGATCAATGGCAACAAGCTCTTCTAATAACAAAAAAATATGTGCATTCTGTAAATTTAATAGAGACCTATATTAAGGTGACATACAGATGGTATTTAGTTCCATCTAGACTTAATAAAATTAACCAGTCAAATTCACCTCGATGCTGGCGCTGTTGTGCTAATATCGGCACTTTTTTCCATGTGTGGTGGGAGTGTTCCCAATTATTAAATATTAAAAATAACATCTCACAGATGTTGGGTTCACTTTTCCACTCACAAGATCAACTTAATCCACAGATGTTTTTGTTCCATTTGGGCCTAGAGAAATATAACATAAACCAAAGGATTCTCCTTATGCATATCTGTCTTGCTGCAAAGATATGGATCGCTAGATATTGGAGAAACGTGGGAATAATTAACTGGGAGATAATCGTTAATCAAATCCATTACCAATATATAATGGAAAGAGGCTATTACTCTAAACTTGGCAAGAACGATAAGTTTGAAAAAATTTGGCAATCATGGAAAATATATCGAGATGCACGTGTAGACAATGGAGACCTCTCTAGTTAATGAGTACCCTCCTAAAATATAGCCCCTGGGCGACACAGCACATAACACATGGGAATAAATAGCTTCCTCGGAAGAGATCTCTCAGCTCCCCTCTATGTGAGTATGTTGCAGTATGAATGGTAGAGAATACGGTATCGTCAGTTATATGAACGTTATTAACTATATTTATAACTATTTTTTGTTGATTAATTCTTAAATTTTTCTCATATGCAATGGATGTTGTAAACATTTTCCTTTTGTGTTTCTCTTAAGTTTGATATATGTCGATGTATATACTGTATTGTTACTAAATCTAAGAATGTTGTATGGTTAAAATTTGTTCCTTTTTAATTCTAAAATTAAAAAAAAAAAAAAAAGGAAATTTGAATTAGATTTAACCTTGTTCTGGTACGCTTAAAGGAATAAAGTGATACAAATACAACCATTTAGGTAATAGGTAAGATTTTATCACCTTAATCCTTCCCTGCCAAGAAATTTCAAAACTTTTTAAGTCTTTTAATTTTTTTATTTGTTAGTTTTTTACTTTTTTAGTTGGATCTGGTATAATGTTAATTCCAAGATAATTTATCTCATCCATTTAAATCTGTAGTGCCTTCTTGCAAAGTCTGATTTTTTAGGACATTCATTAGATCAAAATTGTTTTTGTAGGTTTACCAATTTAAGTAAAATATAATCTGCATACATATGGAGTTTTAATTCCACATCTGCAGCCCCTGTCTCTCTTGTTTTGTCCTCATCTCTCTGGCTAATGGTTCTATTCAGGGCCGGCCTTAGGGGTGTGCGACCTGTGCGACCGCACAGGGCGCTATGGTTGCAGGGGCGCCTGACCGGGACTTAGATTAAAGCATCGTTTTTTTTTGTTTGTTTTTTTTTAAACTTTATTTAACATCATTGATGTTAAATAAAGTTTAAAAAAAAACCGATGCTTTAATCTAAGTCCCGGTCAGGGGCGCCGAGCGGTTGCTCGTGAAGTTCTCGGCAACCGCTCGGCGCCCCTTACTCTCCGTGACTCCGTCGCGGTGCCAGCATCTGATGTTGAGCGCCGGACTATACCGGCGCTCAACATGAAATGCCGGCAGAGCGAGAAGACGGATGCCTACCTCTCTTACCGCAGGACTCCGGCAACAAGGTAAGTGGGGGGGGTAGTTTGAAGAGGCAGAGGGGGGGGTAGTTTGAAGGGGCAGAGGGGGGGGTAGTTTGAAGGGGCAGAGAGGGGGGGTAGTGAGGGGGGGCGCCAGAGGAGTAGTCCGCACAGGGCGCCACAACGCCTAAGGCCGGCTCTGGTTCTATTGTTAATACGTATAGGAGTGGAGATAAAGGACAACCCTGTCTAGGTCCATTAGAAATTTTAAACCACTCGGAGGTAATGCCAGGACTGATGGTTCTAGCTGTAGATGATAAGGATAATAAAAGTATTGCATTATAGGGCATTAATGTACGCTTCAGACAGTCCCATCTAACTCTATCAAACGCCTTCTCAGCGTCTAGTGAAAGAATTATAAGTGGAGGCCTTCTTTTATATGTAATGTCCAGAATATCAGTTATCTGTTTAATTCATAAATCGACATAATATATCTTGCATTATAGTCGACTTCTTGATATTTCATATTTACTTCTGTATTTTTTCATGGAAGCACTTAGCACTCTTAGAAAATTATTAGATTTAAAAATATATATATATATATTTTCCTCTATTCATCAATTAGAGAGAGAAAAAAAAGGAAAAAGAAAGAGTTAAAAATGTGCTAATTTATATTTATATCAAATATATTATTTTCAGAGTAGCCTAGGTAAAAGGCAAAAGAGAGAAAGTGGGAGAGAAAGAAAAAAAAATGTGCCGTTCTTAATCTCATATTAGTCCATTTGTATAATTCTGTGTAAATCGAAATAACCCTATTTTTTTCTATAATATTAACACAGAGACCCCCTCCGTTTAAATAGCCTATAAGTGTTTTAGGTGTATATGATAAACCTTATCCCACTTAAGGAAGAAAAAGAAAACTATAAAACACTTTAATAAGCTCGTTGATCTGAGCCGTTCATTTGCTTGATTCTTGATTTTCCGGTACATTTACATTTTAATTATTATTATAATTTCAATAATTCAGCAGGGAAACCCCATCTATAATTTTACAACCAGAGTAAATGTCCTTTCTTGTCCTCGTCTGATCTGGGAATATCCTGAAACCCTTCGAGTTACCGTTTGCTGGGACCGGTGGTGTCTCGTTAGCGGGAGCCGTCACCAGGTCCTCCCAGTTCCTACACGTGCACCCTCACGAGCATCGGTAGATCAGAGCGTGCGTCATGACGAGCCGTCTGTGCATGCGCGGACAGCTATCTCGTGAATATTCAGTACGAAAATCAAAGGGATCGTTATCCATTTTTCTCCACCCCCTAATCAGACGGATAGGAGAGTCCTGAAGCTTGTTTGTGATCTGTTTGTGATCTAACTTTGCCTGTGACAGTGCCTCTGTGCTGCACTAGCATTTTCATTCTCTCTGAACCTTTGGTATTGACTCCTGCTTGTTTCCTGACTACTGCTGATTGCCTCCTGCCCTGAATTGTGTTCTGTGACCCCCGACTACTCTTCTGCCTGACCCGTGTTTGTTCATTATCGGTTCCTGACTTCGGCCTGGCTTCTGACCACCGTTGGGGTTTGGTTCTTCTGCTCTGTGCCGGTGTCTCCTCTGCCCTTGCTGCACATGTATTACATTTAGTTCCATCTGTAGCAGTACCTTCTGTCGACCACAAGGGGCAGCTTTCTCCATCCCCTGCAGCGAGGATCCTCCTCTACATCTGCCTGAGAGCTACACTTTGTATTGTAATATTTGTTCTCTCCGAGCCTTGATTATCGCTTCCTTCATTTTATACAAATAGCAACATATTATCACATTTGATAAAGTGTACACAACTACTGTCACCGATTTCCCGTCTAAAAACGTGTTTACAAAAGAATATCTTCCAGCTTAGTTTTAGAAATTGGACTAATTTCAGAAATAAAAGGATTAGAGATATTATGGTTTGGAAAAATATAAAACCTTTCTCTAAGTTTATGGAGGAATTTAAATTTAACAATCTAGAATTCTTTAATGTTTTTAGGATTAGGCATTATTTGAGCTCTCCTTAATATATATTGGAAAAGTCCGCACTAAGACAACAGATCAGCGAAATGTTTTCTTCAGAAATTATTACTAAAAGCCTGAAGAAATGCTGCTTACTGTTGGAAGGGATAGAAAACCCAACTAATATAATGGCTTTAGAATCCTGGCAAAAGGACCTTAGAGTTCAGATAGATCGAAATCAGTGGATAACTAGTTTATTAGAAATTAACAGAGTTTCCCATCGTCTAAACGTGATAGAATTACATTACAAGATTATGCAATGTTGGCATTTAATCCAAGTTAGGTAACCAAAGTGCTTCTTCCTTATGATGGAGATGTAACCAGGATCAAGGTACTTTTAAACATATTGTGTGGCGTTGCAGTATGATCAGGCAAACATACCATGTTATGTGTACTGCTGCAATAAATTATCCGTTGAAGCCACTTGTGTTCCCTTGCTAGCACGGTGGCTACTAAACCTTAGTAGCCTTATGACCGGGGCACCAGGCCCGGGGAGTGTCTGGCATCTGCACCTGTTTACCGCTAGGCCTTGTGCGTGGCGGATAAAATCGCGGCCACTTGCTGTTTTGCATAGAGACAAATTATCTCAAATTATTTGCATAGAGCACAATTATTTCTTATAGCTAAAGGCTCCAGCGGTATAATATAAAGTAGAGCTGCCATAAATTTGCTATGATTGTGGCAGTTGGATCGGTATACATGGACATGATCGCTCGGGGCATCTACCCAGTAACTCCAGCAGCTTGGAGGGTCCGGCTCCTTTATACCCACCCGACTCTTTCATCTCCTAATGTCGGGGTCAGGAGAGGCGAGCATCTGCTATCAGCAAAAGGTAAAATATTAATTAATCTTCCAGCAAGAACTCCATGTAATCTACATACATAATAATCAGAAGATCCTTCAGTCTTTCGGCCAATATTAAGGCAAAAACATTCTTGGCTTGTCCTGTTTAAGAACCGGGAAGATATTCAGCCTGAGCATTTCATCCAGAAAAGTCCCTCTTTGGATTATACGTCATATGTTTCTGTTCGATGTTCTATTTTATATGTTTTGAAATTGGTTCTCGTTAAATATTCGTCTATATCCAAAGCCTCAGATGGAAGATTACATCGTTTTTGATAGAAGACACTAAATGTTTTAAGTATTTAGTCTGGAGTCCTATATACAATATATAATATAATAAACTCAACCCGGTGTATTCAATCCTGTCATTGGAATATTATTTCTTCAGCTAGGTCTCTTTTATTCTCAGAAGACAAATTAGAAAAAGAAATATATATACCGTATTGGCTCGGATATAGGCCGCCCCCGTATATAGGCCGCACCCTAAAAGTTTGGTGCTTTTTTAAAGAAAAAGTTTTTTTCTTTAAAAAAGCACCAAAAAAAAAAAAAAAACCATTCTGCCACTCTGTCTCCCCCCCCCGAGATATGCTGCCACTGTCCTCCCCCCCGAGATATGCAGCCACTGTCCTCCCCCCCCGAGATATGCTGCCACTGCCCCCCCGAGATATGCTGCCACTGCCCCCCCCGAGATATGCTGCCACTGCCCCCCCCCGAGATATGCTGCCACTGCCCCCCCCCACGAGACATGCTGCCACTGCCCCCCCCCGCGAGATATGCTGCCACTGCCCCCCCCACGAGATATGCTGCCACTGCCCTCCTCTGCCCCCGATATGCTGCCACTGTCCTCCTCCTCTTCCCCCCCCCCGAGATATGCCACTCTGCCCCCCCCCCGACTTACCGGAGCAGACTCCCGGGTGTCTTGCGGGGCCGGCGGGGGGCATCTACGCAATACGCGTATACAACCGGAAGTTGTATACACGTATTGCGTAGATGTCCCCCGCCGGCGCCCCGCAAGACACCCGGGAGTCTGCTCCGGTAAGTCTTGGGGGCAGAGGTAAAACGCATCGTGTGGACGGTCACCGGCTGCGGCGATGCGGGTAAACAACCCGGAGGCTGTTTACCCGCATCGCTGCAGCCGGTGACCGTCCAGACGATGCGCTTAGACAACGTCCCGTGCCGGCACCCCCCCCGTGGAAAGTGCTGGCAGGGGAGGCTGTCTGAGGACATCCGAGAGTAGGATGCAGGTCCCCTGCACCGTTGCGGGGTATCTGTATCCTAACCCCGCTGCCTGCCCGGCGCCCGGGACTGCATGTCCCGGGCGTCGGGCACTAGACCCCGAATATAGGCCGCACCCCCACTTTAAAGTCTTAAAGTGGGGGAAAAAAGTGCGGCCTATATTCGAGCCAATACGGTATATATGTTAGGTAATGTAATTGTATACCATATATATATATATATATATATATATATATATAGATATAGATATAGATATACACATATATTAGTGTAGTTTCAGTATATATATCAGATCATTAAGTAATATAAAGATTAGATAATGTAATATACAGTACATATGCAGATAGATATTAGCATAGTAATATATAATATATCCGATTATGTAATGCAGTATATATATATATATATATATATATATTAGATAATGTAATTTTATTTAGGATATATAGATATTAGTGTAGTAATATATATATATCCGACAATGTAATAATATACAGTATATATATATATATACACATGGATATTAGTGTAGTAATATATATATATATGAGATAATGGAATCTTATAAAGTATATATATAGATATTAGTGTAGTAATATAAATACATTAGATAATGGAATTATATACAGTATATATACATACACATATATTGTTGTCGTAACACAGGTATCAATCTGGTTTTCTAACCTTTTAATATTATTATACCTGGTTACCTAACCCCTCCATGCCCTAAAAACTACATTTCTATATGTCTTACTAATCAAGTAAATTCCTCTTCTGACCCCAATACCCCTGCCACATTATAATGTTTTTTTTTTTCACCTTTTTGTTGTTTATTTATATTTTCCGCACCATGATCAATTTATAAGTATGAAGAAGATTAATGAAATCATGAATCCACAATTTGTATTTATTAAAATAAATGAAATGAAATATAATATACAATATACACCGTGTTACGCAAGGTGAAGAATTTGGAAAGTGACTGCTTGTTAGAAATGTCATTAAAGCTTAGAATATGTAGATAGATCAGACCCGCTCGACCCATCTAGTCACCCATTTGTCCCGCTGTAAAGACTCAAACCTTAATCAGTCGTCCTAGATTAAGTAGCCATATGTCTATCCAATATTCCCTCAATGCATTTGCCTCTACACTTTGTTTTCTGAGTTTTACAGGGACAGCCTGGTGCTCCGTACAGCCCTACCGTTCAATAATCCACGTTTGTAAGAACTTAAACACGTATTCTGTAAAAAAAAATTAAAAATCTAAATCTATTTCTATATGTTTTTAGGACGTACATTAAATTTAAGAACGCCCCTACCATGGACTTTCTTCATGTTTCCATTCCGTCAAATCTTTATTATTAGATTCCATGTTTTATTACTCTGATGAAAGTAAAAATATAAATCTCCTGTTAGTATTCTTAGGTATTTGAATTGAATCTTTTGTAGTGACTCGTAATGTATATTTGACGCCTCGCTTAACTGAGTTGCTGTTTTGTTAAAATTTAGAATTACCTTACTGTATTGTAAAATTTCCGTTATATAGGCAGCAGTGTCTGCGATCAATAAGAATATTATGTGCATAGAGACAAATCATTAATTATTACCTATTACCAGGAAATCCCATAATTGGTCTGCTTAAATAATGCTGGGGAGAACAGGAAGTTGTAGAGGATAATACCGAGAGGGAATTTAATCCTGACGGGACGATCCGAATTGCGCATTCCTGCGCTAAACCCCGAAAAAGTGCGGTCTATATTCGGGCAAATACGGTAATCTAGAGATGAAACCGGATTTCTGATAGTAATCAAAACATCATCCGCATATAATCTTAGATTCTGTAGTACTTGATGTAAAGCCCTTTTTTTCATTATTTCTTATATTTATGGAAAGAGGTTCAACGGACAGAATATATAGGAGCGGAGACAGCGGACATCCGTGGCGGATACCATTCCCTATGGGGGAATATATATATATATTGGGACCGACTGTTCTTGCCAGCAGGTTGTCATATAAAGACATTATTGCTTCTTTCAGTCTCTTGGCTAAGATAGAAGAGTCTATATTTATTAATGGGATTGGCCGATAATTTACTACTTCTGTAGGTTGTTTATTAGGTTTTATAATTGGTTGTATATTGGCACCAATCATCTCAGCGGGAAAATTCCCCAACTGGACAATGTTATTAAATGTAGAAACTAAATGAGTATTTCATTTGCTTCTAAACACTTAATAAAACATATTTCTAAAACCATCAGGCCTTGGAGTTTTATAATTCTCCAAATGGAAATGGCTCTATCTATCTCTAAAAACGGTATTTGGGATATTTAATCTATCTCGCAGCAAATCTGTAATTGCGGGGATATCTGTTTTTTTTAGAATATAGTTTATATAGTTTTTTTGATAATATTCATTAAACGCCTTGCCTATACTCTCGGGTGATATCTCGTTGCCTGCAGCTATTTTGGCAATTCTATTTATAACTTTCTTTTTCTGTAATTTCTCTGTTAATAGTTTGTCTACTTTATTGCCCCTTGTGTAGTATTTCAGTATTTAAGGCTTTTCTAACCGCGAAGTTGTATTTGTTGGTTTTGATGCCGTCCTCAAGCTTTTTCCTGAGTTGGATTAGTCTTCTTTTCAGAGGACGCTCTATCGAGCAAAATATAAAGTTCTGCTAGTTCGTGTCCTAACCAATTATTAGAAAATAATCTATCTGGAGCTTTATTTCCGTTAAAAAAAAAATGTATGGCTTAACGATTCTATGTTATTTTGAGATCTTAGTAGGTGATCATTAATTTTCCAAGTAGATCTCGGCCAATATGAATTCTCATCTCTAAAATATTAGCATAATGCTATGATCCGACCAAGTGCTTTCTAATATTGTGCATGATTCTGTTATATACAGCGTCCGCGTTCGCCCAAATCATGTCTATTCTAGGGCATGAATAGTGAATCCTAGATAGATGTGTAAAATCTCCTTCTACTCCTTCGTGTAGTCCCCCAAAAATCGTATAAATCATAACTGTTAAGGCATTTTGTCCAGATATGAACGTTTTATCTATAATGGCGTCTAAAACACAGTCAAAGTCTCCTGCAATTACAATATGCCCCATCCTAATCTCTTCCGCCTTTCTTAAAGTTGTAGACTTCCAACCGGTTCTTGGTTTGGTAAATAGATATTTACCAAGGTAAATATCAGTGTAAATGTCATTGATTTCACATAGCAGGATCATGTAACGACCTTCTGGGTCCAATGTTTCATGGGCTATCTTTATATTTATATCTTTGGAAAATATCATGGCTACCCCTGTTTTCTTTTGAGTATTTGATGCATTTATAATATTCGGGAATAATTTGCCCCCATTTAATTTTATCCATTTGCCTCCAATGTGTCTCTTAGAGGAATCCAATATTCACCTGATTTCTCAGAAGGAATTTATATGCCGTGATCTTTTCTGAGGTGAATTAAGGCCTCGCACATTGACCGAAGCCGGTCTAACCATAGTCATCAATCTCCGGGCCATCGTCCTCCCTCCGCTTCCACCAGTTGCTATCTGTTTCCCTATTACAGTACATTCTTTTTTTAATAGCTCACGGCTCACATTATTTACATTTTTTTTTAAATCAAAAGACGATAAATGACAAGAAACAACAAATTGTGTTTTGAATATGTATTTATTAAAATAAAATCTATAGATTGTAAAAACAGTATACAAAGTGTTATATAAGGACACTAATAAACAATCTGGAAGATGACTGCCTGCTCTTTGCATAAGAAAAACTCCATTAAAACTTAAAATCTGCCTTCAGATCTGCCCCATGTTGCGCGTTTTCCTAATAAAAAGTCTTATAAGCATACCTGGGAACTCTCCGGGTAAGCGCTGCTCCTCCGGTTCTCCGGGTCAAGACCCGAATCCTCCTGGTTGCGGGAGCCGGGTCTTGCCACGCCCCGCTCCCCACCTATTTGCCCTGTGAATGGGGGTGTTTCCCTCTGCTGTCAGCAGGAACGCCCCCGTCGTCAGCGGGAACGTCCCCGACATCAGCAGGAAAGCCCCAGACGTCAGGGGGAACTCCCACCGACATCACAGGACCGCCCACTGATATCAGTGGGCAGTCCTGGCCACGTCCTGCAAGGGAAGGCTCCGGGTAGCCGGAGCCCAGAAGTTTCCAGGTATGCTTACAAGGCAGGTGCCATGTGCCTAACCCATGTATGTTTAAATTCTACCACTTCTACTGTAGTGTTCAATTTATCTACTACCCTCTCATCACATAATCCCCCTTTCTGCATTCAGACCCCCCGGAGCTCTTGTCATATATTTTTTTAATAACATGTTCATGCGCCGGTAAATACACGCATGGAAGCTCTTCTCCAGAACTTCTTATTTGTGTAGCTTCTTATTTAAACATATGGTTACCCTATATACACCCAGATGACACCATACCTCCAAATGGCCCTGGTTTTCATAGGGCAGTCCTGGCAATTGAAGATTATTAGGTTGAGGCCACACGCCTAAACATAGGAGTATTTTTTAGAGTATTTAACACTCAGTCTCTGTAATTCTCATTCGTCACAACCATTTAAAACGCCTGCAGTCATATCGTGTAACATTATCCAGTATAACAGCGCATGGGCACGGCTCCCAACGTGTCCTCATCGCAGCACGAGCCTCAAGATCAACTTTGATCCTAAAACAGAGATTTAAGACAATTGTGAGAGATCTCTACCAAAAGCCAGTGTTTTATTATTTATTTATTATCCTTTATCAGATGTTCTTATATTGAGAATAAAATTTAAATTTCTCTCAATGCCCGTTTCTTTAGCGAGTGTCCAGAGACACAATGTGAAGTGGGCGTTCCCGCTGATGCCGGTGGGAGGTCCCATGGGAAACGCCCATTTAAAGGAAAAATGGGCGGGGAGTGGGGTGTGTCAAGACCGCGCAACCCGGAGGATCCGGGTCTTGAACCGGAGAAGTGGTGCTTCACCCGGCGATCTCCAGGCAAACCCAGAGACTTCCCAGGTATGCCGATTAATGCAATCACGGAAAATGGAGGACATTTTTGAAATACTGTAACTTGGATGATAAGTGAAAATCGCAAGCAGCAAAAAAAAACAAAACAGAACATTAAATAAATAATAACACCAAGAGTGATGGATAATGTTACTGCTGCGTTCAGTTATGGCTCTGTGTCAGATGGGACAGTTCCTCTATAAAAAATTACATTTAATATACAGAAAAGGAGAGAAATCTGTGGATATTGTCTATAAATACACATTAGATGCGTTGATACGTACCTCCGCGGTCCCCTTCTCCATCTCAAACGAATCCATTTCTGTCTGGATTTTATATTTTTCTTTAGACCTGAAACATAATTTTATTTATGCCCATGTAGTCCGTGTTCTGTGCGGTATAATGGGTCAGAAAAAAGTGACAATTTGGTGATAATATATTTAAGTGATTTAATAAAAAAAAAACATAAATAATGACAGACATCATAAGAAGCAGATTAGGGCACTGGATGGTCATGGACATGGGGGATCTCAAAACTACCAGGCCCCGGGAGCTACTGATTGAAATGCTCTTCCCGTGATTGATAAGGAAACCAAACGATACATTTTTGCTTTTGTTCTCCTCAAAGACACGCCACGTACACCGTGTTTGGGAGGATCAGCCTGAAACTTTGGTGGATGAGAAGACCTTTCAGCCACCGGCTTGGTCTGGTAAGAAACCATGGCAGGTTTGGCCATTAGAGCGCATGTATGGCCCTTGTGGATAAAGCCCTTATGGTGGTCAGTAGTGACGCTTAGACACCATTAATGAAGTAGAATCCAATTGCCAGAGAAGAAAGAATGGCTGTGAAAAATAGGTGAATACTTACTTTATCCTGTACAGAATCACAGCAATGGCGCCCATCAGAATAATGATGCATATTATGGCAATACAGGCCATCACCTTGTACAGTAACGCTTCCCAATCTGCGTGGAGAAGAAAGACACCACATTCAACACAAAACTTAGGCTACTTTTTCAAAAATTCTGTTTTATCAACATGAATGTAGGTCGGGTATCTCCTCAGAAGCTTTAACCCCTTAAGGCCAAGGAGCGGTCCCTTAACCCATTGAAAACAATGCATTTTGAGCCCGTACATGTACAGACTTTGTCATTAAGGGGTTAAAGCTAAATGGAATGTCTGAGATCCCATTAAGCGATACATTCCACAGATCCTAAATTTGAAATACGAAATAAGTAAATAGTAATAAGAAAATGTAACACATTTTACTCACTCGTAATGCTGAAAGTTATGGTTGACTTTGTGGCACCTAAAGAATTGTTAGCAGTGCAGACGTAGCTTCCGGAATCTTCCGCTCCGACATCCCTTATCTCCAACCTCAGGTAGTTGTAAGATGAAGATGACCAGAACTTCTGCCCCTGGTCTGCCTGAGTTAAAACGGTGCTGGCCAGGAGGACATCTCTGCTGTACAAGCTGATGACGGACGGTGGGACGCTGTCAGCGCTGCACACGATGATTCCTCTCCTTCTACCATGGGTTTCCAAGAACGAGGTCATCACCAGCTTCCTGGGGCCATCTGTAAAAGATCACCCCTGTAACTATTAGTAATGGAGATAATAAATGTTTCACGTCCTAGAAATATCTCTGGAATCACAAACTGGTTTATTCGGGATAGGTATTTATAAATGGAAGGTCTTCTAGAAGCAGCTAGTGGATGCCATACGTGACATTCCTTCAGCGGCGATCGGGTCAAAGCCTGTAGGGGAGTATATTATTTAGGGAAGAATATTTAGGAATAAGGCTACCCTAGAGAAAGTCGGTGGATATCTAGACATACGGCGTCACCATTTTCAGTTATTTTGATCTAAATGAGAAACGCATTCTACGGTCAGGGTATGGCATGTCAGGGATGGTACACATGGAGAGAAATCGGTGGTAGGGAAGATGCTTTATGCATGGTGGGCTCACAAAAAGAGGATATAAGGAAAAATCCGAATGTGAAACAATTGGGGTGAAAATACCGAAGGTAAACAGGATGTTTGAAGTCTTAATGATATTCTTAAACTTTTTTTCCAGTAGGAAGAAAATTAACTCCAATTAACTTTCTATTATAAAGACCTAACCCTGGTCAGCTTTTCCAGTGGGAAGGATTGAACCAGCCTTGTACAAGGTATAGTTAAATCAGTGAGACGGCCCTCTACAATGTATAGTTAAATCAGCGAGTCTGCCCTGTACAATGTATAGTTAAATAAGTGAGCCCACCTTGTATAATTTATAATTAAATTTATAATTAAACCCACGAGCTGGCCATATTTTATGTACCTATGCACCAGGGAATCGATGGAGTAAATAGGAGAAGTAACATTTCCTTGCGGTCTGAAATAAAACAATTCCTTACACAGGACCGTTATTCCGATCAGCGATGAGATTCTGCATTCTCCCGAGTGCTCGGCCACACAGTGGTAAGAGCCGGCATCGGAAGCGGAGACGTTGGGCAGCACTAAGGAGGCACCAGCCCGGTCCGTCAGCCAGTTATTATTCCGGTACCAGGTATAGTTCCCGTTGCGTCTCGCCGTCCTGGGAACGTGACAGGTGAGGTTTGCCGAGGCTCCTTCTCGTAGCTCGGAAGATGGAAACACAACCACTCTCGCAGCTGAGACAAAAAAAGAAATCAGATTGGTCGGGTCAAATGTTACGCTTCCAAACCATGTCCTCCTAAGTACAAAAGTGCATGAATTAATCAAATAGCCCATTATCAAATTGTGATTGTAAATTGGGGGGAAAAAAACCCTAAATTCACTCAGAGAGACACCAAAAAAATTATCTCGGTCTCAACAGCTAGGTCATGAAAACTGGACCAGTGACCATGTCCCATCAATGTCTAAACAGGCTCTCAAATTCCTGGGATATTCCTGGAGAGGTCCTCCTACCCAAATAGGCCACGAGCCGGCTGACTATTCCTGAACTATTATGTAACACGTTTATCGTATGGTAAGACAATCGGAGCGTACACATTTAAGATATGCCTCATTATGAGGAGACGCATTTTTACGTACTTTGCACAGCAAACTGTATAGATGTTTCTGAACTGCCCAAGGAATTGTTGGCCCGACATATATATAAGTCTTGATCCTCCTCCACGATCTCTGAGATTTCCAGCTTCAGTGAGTTATGTGAAGATGACAGTTTACCGTGGGAGCCGTGGAGCGCGGTGGAAATGACTTCTTCAGTTCCTCGGTAGAGTGATAGATGGGAGGGCGGCACGCTGTCCACTCTGCACATTACAACACCCAGGCGCCTCTCCTGAGTCTCCAAGAATGAGACAAGGGACAGGTTCCTAGGTGGGTCTATAATATAAATGAGATGGAAACCTTTTATATAACAGCATTCTTTGACGTAGTTAAATAGCATTATTGGGGCACGCTTTGTTTTGGCTGAGCAGCAAGAGACGAATGCTGATTGTCTAACAAAATCAATGTCCCTGCAGCATGGAACTTGTGTTTTCACCCCAAGGATCTATGGCAGATCTGTATAACTTTTAGCTTCAATAAAGGGCCACAATATTTAGAACCTGATCGACTTCTCTAGGTCTTTCCAGATGTGAATGGCAGGTCTTCCCTCAGAGGCAGAGTCTCAACCCCGACTCTGTTGGGATTTGCCTGCCCAGGGGCAGATTCTCCTGCCAACCCACCAGACCTCCTGGGACAATTACAGAAAAGAGGAAACAGAAGAACTCGAGGAGGAACGTCTGTCAGTGTTACTAGAGTTGATCTCTCTGAACTTACACAGCACACGTAAGATGACGGATGAGGAGGTGACAGAGCCTTCTCTCATATGGGCTGTGCACAGGTAAGACCCAGCATCGCCAGGGTCAACCCTATTAACCACAAGAGAGGCCATGGAGCCGTCCTGGAGCCACTTATTGTTTTTATACCATGTATAACCGGTTACAATTAGAGAGCTGTCTAAGACGTCACAGGTTAAGGTAACCGAACGGCCTTCCTGGAGATCTGTCGGTGGACTCATGAGAACTCGAGCGCCTGCAGAGAATATGCAAATAAAAGATCATTAAACATTTAACCTCAGTGGCTGGAAGTTATTACTCTAGGAACAGTTATGGGGAATCCGCTTTATCTCTCTTTATGTTTCATGAATCTTTACAAATGTAGGTCTGGGTAGAGAGCTTATTGTGGCAGCAAATGGTCACGGCTCTATCATTAAACTGAAGAAGGCCCAACAGGCAGAGATCCAACAATTTATAAAAAAAAATTCTATTTAAGGGGACTTTAAAAGAGTCCCCCCCATAATAGCCTTTAGAATTAGTGCTTTAATTGATCGAAACCATCTATATCAGGTGATTTCTACATGCTGGGCATCTTTGGAAATATGTACTTTAAATGTCCACTATCTAAAAGCTTAAGGCAGGGGCGTCCAACTGGCAGCCCTCAAGCTGCTGCAGGACTACATCTCCCATAATGCTCTTTCAGCTAAGGGGCTGGCTGAAGAGGATAGGAGATGTAGTCGTGCAGCAGCTGGAGGGCCACAGGTTGGACGCTTAAGGTCTCCTCCTCTTACAAAGGCTGCCTGAATCAACCAACAACAATCAACGTCTTAATGATAGAGAATTAAATATGTAACAAAAGTTTAAAAAAACAAACCAAATGATCGATTTTGAAGAACTTCATGAGCACTTCATGTTCATATATGGTCCTGGCCTTCCTTCTGCTTACCTTCCACAGAAAAGACGGTAGACACTTGTTTTGAGCCGAACGTGTTGTTCGCTACGAAGGTGTACTGTCCTCCATCGGCCATCAAGATGTCCGTTATCTGCAGAGTCAGCGAGTTGGAGGAGAAATAGCTGTACATCCTCTTACCGGACGCACCGCCGGCTGCTGAAGATGCTAAGAGCTTCTCATCTTTATAGAGAGACATCTCCGGTGGAGGATTACTCTCTGCCCCGCATTGAATAATGGCCACTTTTCCATTCTGGACCTCCAGAAATGATTTAATGTACACATTATCTGGAGCATCTGAAAAGGAGCAAAATAAAGCTGATGCAATTTACTTAAATAGATGTATATTTAGAGATTTAAGATTCTTTGCTGGAATTCTTCTAATATGTAACCCCTTAAGGACAATGGGTGGTCCCTAAACCCATTGAAAACAATGCATTTGGAGCCCGTACATGTACGGGCTTTGTCATTAAGGGGTTAAAATGTTAGCCCTTGTGGGAAAACGGATTGATGCGAGTGATCTCTTGAGAAATGGTATGTAAATCTCTGTATGTTTTATGTCTTGCGTTCTGATCATGTTCCAAGATCTGTGGGGCACATCATGCAAATTATTATGATCCGATCGTCATAATTCATGCGCAAAGAGGGTAGAAGGACAATGACCACATTCAACGAAGTTGGGCATAGCGCTAATGAAAAGACTGTTTCTGTTTTATACTGACGAAAACTACAGTATATCACAAATATCTATTATTATTAAAAGTGGGTTTAGTACATAGAGTGTTAAGTGACAAAGATGACTTAAAGGTCTGGGAGACTGATTTATCAGACCGTTGTGGTGTTATAAAGATTCCTATATGTACTTACGCAAGATGTTTAACACAACCGATGGTGAGCTCTTGGCCCCGTGCTGATTATGCATCGTGCAGAAATATGACCCTTGATCTTCTCTGGATGTGGACTTCAACATAAATGACCCTTCTGTGTCTTCTTTGTACCAGTGTCCATTTTTATACCATGTGTATTTGGCCCCTTGTGGGGTATCAGTGGCAACAGAGCATGTTAGGTTTACAGACTGTCCTTCCTGCACCACCGGCGATGGACTGATCAGGATCCTAGTGGCTGTAAATGGGAAGAAGGAAAGGAATAATAAATGAGACAAAATATAAAGTGGCTTGGTGTTACGCCTACATGTTACCCTACTGAAGCAAATACGTTTTCTATTAATGATCTAATTAAAGATGGGCTTTGATTGTAATATGCAACAAACACACACACTATATATATATATATATATATATATATATATATATAGTTGTGTGAGAAAAGTACACACCCTATTTGAATTCTATGGTTTTACATATCATAATAACAATCAGGTTATTTAGCAGGTAAATTCAGCCTCAGATCAACACCAACACATGACATATTACACTGTGTCATAATTTATTCAACAAAAATAAAGCCAAAATGGAGAAGCCATGTGTGAAAAACCAAATACATCTTTACTGTTTCCATAGGAATTAAGATGCTAAGTAGCAAACAGGTGCTACAACTATAAATATATAATGACCTGCTGAGCACTATCTGATTTTGACTTACTTTGTGCAGTAAAGTTTATTGATGATGTTGAGTACCCAATAGAGTTATTGGCTGTACACATGTAGACCCCTTCATCTTCCAAGACAACATCCCTGATCTCCAGTTTCAGTGAGTTCTGCAAAGAGGTTATTGTCATTCTCTGGCTGGTCGACTTGTCGGAGTCAGACTTTCCAACCATGATATTTTGCCTGTACAACGTCAAGCTGGCGGGTGGATCACTGTCCACGGAACACTGGATGATGCCAATCAGTCCACTCTGGGTCTCCCAAAAGGATGACATGAATGGTTCTCTAGGGGCATCTGGAATAAACAAAGCTTTGTCAGGGATTTTGTACCCTGTGTCATTACATGCCTTCTTTCTGCAAGATGATAAGCACTTTGAAGTTGGAATTAGGTATTTGGGGGGCCCAAAATCAATGAATTTCTATTCCTGTAGAGTGTTCTTGCACGTAACTCAATGCACTATAGTTGTTACATTTATTAACCATGATAGTCATGATGCTTTTACAAAAAAAATAAACGCTAAAAAGCAAGTCAACTCCCTATTACCATAGATTTTGAGGAGTTACTTCAGTGAGGTTCCCCTTTTGACAAAAAAAAACATATTTGATATATGAGACCCATGATTGATGTGACATCACTTACAGGACACGTGCAGCGACACGGATGGAGACCGGCTGCTTTCTTGAGTATCGTGAGCTTTGCAGTAATAGTATCCGGAATCACCGGCCTGGATCCTGTCAAACACCAGGGTGTTTTCGGCCGTTTCCAGTAACATCTTACTGTTTTTATACCAGGTGTAAGTTACCCCCTCAAGCTGGGTCTTCGTCACGTCACAGGTTAGCGTCACCGTTTCCCCTTCCAAAACTTCTACGGAAGGGCTAACGAGAATTCTTGCAGCTGTGGGGAAAATAAATAAGGAGAAATAAGGAGAAATAAGGAAGACAATCTACAGGAAGAACTTAAAACTGAAATATAATTTAATAGTAAAAATATGGTCTTTGACAGAGTCACATTCATACATCCAGAGTCACATTTACCAGATAGCTTTTTCTGGTAAAATAAGTTAGAGTATATATCCAGTGTGTAATTGTTGGCTTGGACCTGGGGTGGCACGTCCAGGGGCTACCATAAACTTAGAGGCAGATGGCTCCTTTGAGGAATCGAGCTCTATAGTGTGCTGTTGTCCATGAGGCAATAGTAAGGTATATGGTTTCCACTACACAGCATTAAGGATGTGAGTGCCAGGCCTGGTCTGGAATAGATAACATAAATATGGTAGGGACAGAGGTGTCTCCAAAGTTGACTACGGGACTCTACGGAGCTTTCCTGAAGCTTAGCACAACCACCGATCCAAGAAGCTCTGGCCACCTCGGAACTAAAATCTCTCTACGCGACTACAATAAGGACGATGCAGGACAAGTGATGGCAGATACTGGGACAAGCTAAGCTTGAACTAAAATCTCAACACAGGTCGCACCAGAACTGATGATGAATGCCCTTATCCATAAACCAGACCACAATACACAGAGAAACAAAAACGTACTCTGTACTTTGAAATATGTTGACTGTGAAGCTGAGCCCATGTCGTTTGTGGCGGCGCAGGTGTATTTCCCTCCATCCCCCAGCTTGACGTCTTTAATCTCCAGGCGTAATTCGTTGTGTGAGAAGGAAGCGATGTAGCGTTGGTTGGAAGTTGTACGATTCATATTGGAAGCCACTAGCTGGTTTTCAAAGTAAAGATGAATTTGCGCCGGAGAGTAACTGTCCACGGTGCAGCGGATGGAAGCGACTCTACTCTCCTCGGTGTCTAGGAAGGACTTCAGCTGGATGTGTCTTGGTGGGTCTGTGGATAAAATCACAGATATATATCCTTCTTCAGATACGATTCCGTTAGTTTAGATGACATGGAGTTTTCAGACCCCTGCCTGCTTTCTAATAGATTGTAAATTCACGAGATTGGGGCCCTCGTCTCCTTTTGCCCGAGAACGTCCTACCGTGGATTCATTTTACTGTCAATGTGTATATTGCTTGTTTTCACTTTTATTGTTAATTTTCTGGGGCTTTATAAATCTTTTTGACGCTGCTGGTGGATGAAGAAGGTTTAAACACAAAGCTTCATGTATCAAATACCCCCCATTTCCAGAATACATTTTGTTAAGGCGTTAACTGAGGTTAACCCCTATCACAGTACAGATGACTTACAGATCTGAAGCGCATTCTTTAGATTTTTGTTCTACTTGCAATTCCACGCTGAGCCACTAGAGGGTGCTTAATACAAAAAGGATTTTAGACTGCGCCTGCTACATGACTTGGTCCTTTTTGTGCTTCTGTATAAGTGAATTCCCTTACTGGCCAACATATTTTAGAAAGGACTGGATAGTTTTATCCGTCAAATGTGCTTTGCCTGGTTTTCCCTTGGATCGCATGTTACCAGTTTTCCTCCGACAGCTGGGGACATTTTACCTACATTAAACATTACAAATAAATGCTAAAATTCTAAAATCTCCCTTACGTTGGTGAAAACCCTCTGTTTGCGTTGTCAGTGCGTATAAGCGTAGAGACGTTACTTACACAGGACAGTAAGGCTGACCGAGGCGGACTCCTTACTCTTCTCTCCATTCCAGACTTTGCAGTAATAAGACCCGGAATCGGTGCTGGCGACTTGTGGGAATTTAAGAAACCCCTCCTGACCTTCAGAGTACGGGGCATTGTTTTTATACCAAGTGTATGAATAGGCGTCCTCCTCGGCAGAGCTCCTCACAACACAAGTCAAGTTCACTGGGAGACCCTCAACCACTTCAAGTGACGGAGAGGCAATAATTTTTGTCGCTGTGTTGAAAAGTAAAGAGAAGAGATTAGTAAAGATATTTATGTTACGGTGTGATCGGTAATGAATAGAATGGGGGGGGCGTCCCACTGGCCTCTTGCTAAAGTACCACCAGATTTTGTGATGGACTTAAGCAAGCATTGTCTCAACAGGGATGGGCTGGCGACGGTTGGGGCGTCCCTGGCTACAGATCGGGTGAGTATGCAGTGATGTCAGCCAGCGGCCCACAGGGCGTTTGCCCCATGTGCTAGTCCCGGGCCCGGTCCCCAAACACTGGTGCCCACTTGTAGATTACCTACGTATTTCTGCTTGCAACCAAGTCTGCTATTGGGCTCTGCAGGAGGTATTGGTCAATAATTTGGGGTAACCTGACGATGCTTAAACCATGTTTAGTATTAGACCATAGAATATCTGATGGAGTGCCCGTGTCTGAAGAATAGACCTCTGAGGTCTCAAGCACCTTTGTGACTTTTCTTTTTCTTTTTTTGGCCCGTGTCAGCTTTGACTAAAGACTCATCTTCCTCTGGGCTGGTGTGGCCATTGTATATATATTTTTTTCTTAGGAAAGGTTTCAATCCAGGTGGGTCAGATAAGCCTCAACTTGTCTAGTATTTTCGTTATTTGAGTTTGTTGCCTCTATTAAATATATAATATATTTTTGTTTTTCCGTTGCAGAATGCAAGGAAACCAAAGTCTGGTCCCATGCACCATACATGGGTTCTCCAGAGAAGAAAGAAATATTTCGAGCTGATCAATAATATCGTTAGGACGCTGTCTCCTCCTGCAAGCCATGGTCTTTGGACACTTCTTTGACCAAGGCCACATTCTACATAACAGTGAGGGGCTTCTGATGCCCTGAATTGGCTGTGGACACCTGGGGGGCCAGAAACTAAACTCCACAAATGTGACCAGCAAGCACTTGATCAACATTTAATGTACTAAGGAGGTCCGTGGCTTTCCACGGTGTCTTTCTTCTCTTACTTACTCTCAGCCGTGAAGTCCAGTGAGCTCATTGCATTGCCATACGTGTTATTAGCGAAACATGTGTATGTCCCTTCGTCTTCCAGGAGGACGTCTGGAATCTCCAGTTTTAGGGCGTTCCGTGAAGCCGAGACGGCGTATCTCTTATCAGTGCTTCCTGTCGCGCTGGAAGCCATTAATCTTTCCGTCCTATAAATGAATATCTCGGAACGAGGGTCGCTTGCCACGGAGCACTGAATTATCGCCGAAATCCCGCTTTGCGTCGCCACAAATGAAGTGAGCGAAACGTCACTTGGTGGAACTATTATGAGACGGGAAAAAGATGATTAAAAAACAAAACAAAACACACTTCCTGCTTTTCATCAAACATTTTTAAATAATATATTTAGTATTTTATATATTTATTTACAATTTCCCAGATTAATTACAACATTTTTATTACATGTATTATATTTGTTTTTCTCATTTTTAACTGATACAAAATATAAAATGTAAAAAAAAATAATAATAATTGTAATAATAATAATAAAATGTTTGAATCCATTGTTATGTGATGTATGTTAAATATATATTTGTCATCTTTAGAATATATGTTGTGGGGGATCCGTCCAGTCTCACGGATGTAACAGGTAGCCAGTTGGTTCTCATAATACTAATTGGAGAAACCCTTTGAGGATTTTTAACCCTCAACGTCAGCGAATTGCCAGGCTGCTAACTGGTACCCGTTCTTTAACTCTTTCTGTCCTGGGGAATTTCATGCCCTATACCCATTGTACAGCGCTCCGGAATATGATGGCGCTGTATAAAACAAATAAATAAATTATAATGACTGGAGCTTTTTTGCCATTTTTTCCACATGCTGAGTCAGGCATGATTCTTCATTTCCATGACTACCGGTAGTTTAAGGGACAGATAAGGCTTTTATTTGATACGTAACAAAAACTAGGTTGTGTTTTTATAAAAAAAAAAAACTACACTTTTCATAGATTTTCCAAAGTGAAGCGTCACTAAACTAGTTAAATTATCAAAGATACACCTAAAATCGAATAACCCAAGTGTCTTAATTTCAGAAGTACCTCATTTGTGTAAAATGTCCATACATTTCTGGCAATTATAAGGCAAATATTAGAAGGTGTAAAGGGCTCTGTTTTTTGTTGCATTTAGTATGCTGGGTTTGTAACAGGAATATAGAACACGCGGGAAGCCTGCGTGTCTCTGCTGCAGATCTCAATCGACAGATGTGGAATGCATCTGCAAAACTTTAAATATTGTGATCGTTGCGATTGGCTA
The DNA here is from genome assembly GCF_027358695.1 of Spea bombifrons. Lineage (NCBI taxonomy): Eukaryota > Metazoa > Chordata > Amphibia > Anura > Pelobatidae > Spea > Spea bombifrons. The sequence goes on along the minus strand of NC_071087.1, from coordinate 3,723,643 downwards.
TCCCAACGATCACGTGACCTTTACAGGAACTCGGTTGGTCAAGGAGAACTGCCTCGCTAACATCTCCCAGACCTAGAATGAATGCGGAAGCAGCCCTTTGTTTTTCTTTAGGACATTCCTGCACGTCCTAAGGGGCATCGTGGGGCAGATTGATCATGACGTACAGGTACGTCCATAAGGGGATTGAACGGTTTAAGTATAGAAGCTGATTAAACATGAACAAAATCCTAAAGACTTCCTTTTTGAGACAGCAAACTAGGCATACTTACACAGTACATGCAGCATGCTTTGGGGGGAGCTGCTAATTCCATTACTGTTTTGGACCCGGCAGTAATAAGAACCAGCATTGAGTCTAGACAATTGTTTGAAGGAGAGCGTGTTCCCTTCAGAATCCTCCTTAAGCCACATTCCATTCTTGTACCAAGTGTAGGTCAACACTTTCTGGGAGTTTCTCGTTGACAAACACGTGAGGGTGGCCTCCTTCCCCTCTTCTATTTCCGCAGATGGAGTTATTATTACCCTGGCGGCTGTGGAATTAATAAAAAAAGTATGGACTGACAGCATTCTGGGCGAAAATCAGCAGAAAAAACATCAAATGTCCTAAATCACACAGACTTACTGGCTTCAAATCTAGCCATGATCTCGTAGACGGTGCTTGCAAAGGAAGGCATGCAAAAAAAGTTAAGTTATGACCAATAAGATGTTTCTGCAAGCGTTAACATGGCTGATACGTAACTGGGATTCATCTTAATTACATTTTATGAATGGCGGTCTCTACTATTCTTTCATGCCTTGAATTAACACACAAAGAGCCTAAATTATAACTAAAATTAGGTCTTATTGATACTAATACTAATTATCATAACTGATACTTGTTGGAAAGGTATAAAAGTCCATGGTAGTCTTTAAACTGTCCCACATACTTCTTGAGAAACCAAGCTAAACCCAAATGGGTGATACTAACTCTCTACAGCGAAATGGAGACTTGATGTCGAGTTTCTAAGAGAATTCCGAGCCAGGCAGCTGTATGTCCCTTCATCGGACAGAAGAACGTTCTGGATCTGCAGCTTCAGGGAATTCGGTGCGGAAATCACCCGGAGCCTCTGGTTGGAAGTGATCGGGACTCCATCTCTGTAGAACATGAGCTCGGAGAATGGGTTGCTGTCAACCGTACAATGAATAATGACCAGCTTCCCTTCCTGGGTCTCCAGAAATGACGTGATTACAGGGATTCCTGGTGGATCTATGAATTGGATTTGAAAGATGACATAAGATTATTGGTACTAGTGTAGTAAGTGTTGAGTTGGTTATGATTACGTTCTTCAAGGGTTCATTTATATTTTGAGACTGCTTTTCTAGGCTTGACTGCGGTTGGGAAATATGGTGCCAAAATTGCAAATGTTCTTAAATGTAGACAAAGAATAATTTGCATTCCAGACATCATGGTAAACATCATGGTAAACACCCATTCTAGATTCCCTTTCTGAGTTCAGATGAGCCTCAAACTTACACAAAACGTTTAATGTTACGGGAGGCGAGGAGTCACCGCCTTTATCGTTTTGAACTTTGCAGTAGTAATAACCAGCGTCAGTCTTCAACACTTCATGGAAAACTAGAGATCTTGTGTATTCTTCCTGAATCCAGACGTTGTTCTTGAACCAGCTGTACTGGATCTCCTCAGGTCTGCCACCAGGAACATCACAAGTCAACGTCACCAGCTCGCCCTCCTTCACCTCGGAGGATGGAGCCACTAAGGTCCTTGCGGCTGTGGAAAAAACACACGGTCAGTTATTTGAAATGGATTCTACCTTCGAGTTATTTAGATCTAGTCTTCGACAAGACTACAAGATTGGATATGGCGGCAGCTGCCTGGTCAATGGACCGCAGTGCGTTTTCTCACATTCAAGCACTATTCTGACCGCTGATTTAGTCATTAAATTCCTTCATAAATGTGATTTAGTAAATATCACTTAATGATGAGCTGTGAGAGGTTTTTTTGTACGGTTTGATCGCTGAGGAACGCTAGTCGGACCAGACTTATCTCTGATTGGCTTGCCTCACTTTATGGAGTGTTCATCACCGAGCTTAGGCCCAGGTACACCAGACATATAGAAAAAGCGGGTGGGTTTATACTCCGGGGGGTATTTGTTTTGGGTCTAAAATGAGCAAAATGATTGTTCCTCAATGTTAATGAGGAAGAGTCAAAGCCCGTCAACCGCAGGAATAATTACAATGTTAAGTAAGATATTTAAATGTTTCACGTCTCTGTTGGCTCAAATTTCTTTTTTTTTCTGATTGTTCCTTAAATTTCTTCTTTTTACTTCCTGCTACTTTATTATTTTGTTTAGTAAAAGCAATAATCACATTTTTGCCCGACAACTCCCCCACAGGATAAGGCAGAAAAGGGTAGGGTACGTTTTCTTACAGAAGACAATAAGATGTAGCGTGTCAGATGTTTCTGTTCCAATACCGTTCTGGACCTCACATCGGTATTCTCCAAAATCATTTCTGGAAACGCTGTGGAAATAAATGAAACGCTCTCCGGAGATTCTGACGTCGTTCTTGTACCAGGTATAGTTCTGTACAGCTGGGTTGCTGCTGTTAACCTGGCACGTGAGAGTCATGGAATCGCCTTCTTTGATGTTACCTCCAGAATGGCTGATGGAAACTGTGACGTCTTTAGGGGGGTCTGGAAAGGAAAACCAATAGAAAATAATGAGACTTAATGTAATAACTCAACTAAAGTGTATATCTATGTAAAAAAAATGTTGAAAACACTCTAAAGGGTCCGAAAAAGGGCCACCTCAAAATCTGAAGGCGAGCTAATGGTGAACGATGGATAAGATAACCATGGACTCCAAGACACGCCACCCTGTCTCTGAGGCTTTACAAGAAGAAAAATATCTTCATAATTACAATAAAAGGACTGACTGCTCTCCTATGTCCTATGTCCAGTGCGATCGAGTTCTGGGCATGGAGCAGAACCTCCACCTCCCTACAGATTGCCTTCAAGAATGGCGAGGAACCCATGGGCATTCGTTTCTCACTGTAAATGCTATGTTTTTGGGTAAGTCCATTATTTGTGAATCTTCTATGCCTCTTGGCGAGCTGACCTGGGTATGCGGTAGGCACGGGCATGAAAGGACACTCGGAAATGTTTTGGCAGAGAAAAAGAGCCCACTCGCGTTTTCTTCCTTTAATACAAGGCTGTCTTTTTTACTTAAAAAGATGTTCAGAGAGGAGACCCGCTAGGTGCCTACTCCTCGGCATTACTTCCCTTCAGGAGGCAGAAGTACCAGAATTAATAAAACAATTCTTCATGTTTTAAATTGGGTTCCAGTTGGCACTATAAATAAAACTAATAAAAGCTACTTACGAATGATATTAAGGGGAACCTGCCTCACAGCTTTTTTATTTCCAACAGACAGGACACAGCTTATGGTCTTCTTGTCTTCCAGCCAGGTGAAGCTTGTGGTCAGATTGTGTTGCATGAGAACTTGCGAGCTGTCCAGCTGTAGATAGCTGGACAAGACGGACCGTTCCGTGACATAGTCCTGCCAGTTCAGATTAACAGAACCATCTGGGCAGAAGTATGGCGTGGAGCACTGGAAGGTCACCAACGCTCCTTCAGCTATACGTGGTGGAACCATGACTTCCGGACTCAGGGGTTCATCTGGAAATGGGGAAAGAACACGACAGTGAAGTCCAGGTTCTGCAGATATGTCATCGTCTTCCTAGTATGTTTAGTTTATAAAATAAATACATGGACACGTCACTTCACTAAGGTGCAACCTTCATTCCAGATAAAAGAACTCCATAGAACGCCATTAAACCAACGCGACACGCAGCGTTTCTTCTTCTTTTTTAATTTATTTGATTTCTACAGACAATGATTGGCGTGCAAAAGAAGAGCGAGAGGAAAAGGTCGTTATTAGGTATGGGGGGGGCAGTAAGAACTATTTAATTAATCGGATATATAAATATATATATATATATACATAAATGCATAATACAAAAGAACGTTCAACAAACATTATAAAAATTCCAGAAATCAAAAAAAAAAAGGAAGAAGATATTTAAGTAAATAAATATATAAATGTGTTTAGGTAAATGAATGATACATAATACAAAGATACATTCATCAAACAAAGAAACCTTATAGAAATGAAAAAAAAAGGAACCTACCTAATACTTCCTTTTATTTGTAGCTTTCAGTGTTTTGTTTAGTTGGTATTATTATCCCTTTTCCAAGTTTCTTATTAGGTGCAGATCAGCTAAACATGCACAGCTGAACACGTTAAAAATGACAAATAACTACGGAGGCAAAGGGCATACAGGGCATGTGGGGTATAAAGGGGGAACTATCAATACTTTGGCTGAAATAGTTTGTCGGGGGTCACCAGATACAATGATAAGTCTTTATTTGGCTGGTAGAGGCAAAAATAAAAATGAATTCCATTATATTACCTTTGGCCATGAAATAAATATTGTTTTTTCCCCCCCAATTTCCGGATTTTGTAATTTTTTACAGCCATTTAGATTTGAATTCGTAATTTCTGAATTAGTTTGTCTTTAATGGGAAGATTCATATGAAACACAAACAGAATTGGGGTTATTTCTATATGTAAAGAAATATTTTTCTGCTAGTTTTCTACAACCCCACCAAATCTGAAAATAGTTACTTTTATCTTTGCGGCATCGCTAACAAAGATCAGCGTTTTGTCGGAAATATTTAGGTCTAATTCCACATCATTTAACATTTTCAGTATTCTAGAGATTTGTCTCTTCTTATTTTTATATATAAATAAGGTTTCTAATAGATGATTGCTAATGAATCCTGTCGTGATCAGAAAATGTTTTATTCTTAGGTAGGGAAAGACCTCTTTGGGGGGGTCAGCAAAAATTATTTCTGTAAGTTTAAAAAGTATATTTTCTCCCTTTATTGTTATTATAATTATTATAATTGTTTATTATTGCTACATACATGAGTTTCTATTACCATATTTGTTTGATTATAAGACGACCCCCCAAAGTTTGAATATTAATGTAGGGGAAAAAAAAAGGAAAAAGCCTGAATATAAGACGACCCTAAAGGAAAAAAGTTTTACCAGCAAACATTAATTCATGTAAACTATTTTTTCATATTTAATAAAATCTATGATTGAGAAAAATGTATTTCTTGTTTTTATTTCCTTTTATTTGCCAACCTTCCCCCCAGTTATGCACATCTGCCCCCCCGGCTTGCCACTCTGCCCCCCAGATATGCCTTATACCCCCTCTTTATGCTGCTCAGCCCCCCTAGACTTACCAATGCACCCCCAGACTTGCCCCAATACTCCCTGGTGTCTAGTGGGGGACAGCCTGTGGACGCCTGCGCGATGTGCGCCGACAAGCTTCACTGCTGCCCAGGTCTTCCACCAGGGCTTCCATGACAGAGAGCTGGAAGGTCAAGTGACGCTGGTGCTCTGCCATAGAAGCCCCGGGCAACAGCGGAGGTTGTTTGCGCGCAGGCATTCACCGGCTGCCGGAGAGGAGGATCCGGGTCACAGATCTGGATCTTACTCTTGTAGTCTATTTAAGATCCGATTATAAGATGACCTTTTCTTATATTCCAGCAAATACGGTAATGGTATACACAATAAAAAAAAACATCTTGTAAATGTCCCCTGTTATTTGTCTTGGACCGGAAATGAGGACTTGGGCCTAAAAAAAAATCACAACAGAACTGAAAAGACAGATAATGAAAACGTCCAGAGCCGGATAAAGATGGCCATGAGTTGTCCTCTCACCTGTCACGTCCGCTTGGACTTCGTTCTTGCCCAGCCAGTTGTTGACGCCTGTAATCTCGAACCTAAACTTGTACGCACCCGCGTCTTGAGTCTTAACATCGTTTATGACGATTGTGCAGTTTTTCTGGGTGACGTCGCCAAGGAAATCCGCACGTCCCTGAAAGGTGCCATCGATGGCCCCGGTTGGGTGATACACCAACATTCGATTGGCGCCATAGTTTTTGAACCAGATGGGAACGATCCCTTTAACCGGCTGTACGTCTCTTGGGTAATTAAAGCTGCAGGGGATCAGAAGGCAGGATCCGGAAACACTCTTCCTTGTGTCAGGACATTGTACATCCCAGTCCGAATTAACTCCTGTGAAGACACGGAAACCAATGGCCGATTACAGCTATTTATTGCATACGTTCCTGCCGTAGGAACACAGGAGCCTGGGAATGGAGAATCCACAACATACACAACATAATCACCAAGCTCCCATCCATGGCAATAATGGGACCAGAGCCCCACATAGCACATGCTGTTGGGGTTGATGGCCCAGTCCAGCTGGCACTCAACATCTTATGGATGTTATCTCCTCGGTCTAAGCACCAGGTGGGCGTCGATGGAGGAGTAGGGCTGGTTGGGAAGATCATGAGAGATCACTGTGTGCTGGAGAAACCAAGAAGGAGAAAAGAAGAGGGAGAAAGGAAAGATGAGGAGAAATAGTGGAGATGAAAGAAGATAGATGCGAAAGAAGAGAGATGGAGGTAAGAAAAGGGAGAGACGTGAAGAGAACGTGAGAAAGGGGAGAGATGGAGAGAGATAATAAGAAAAAGGAGAAATAAAAAAGGGGAAAGATAATGAGTGTTAGGATGTTTGTGTGTAAGCGCATGAATGTCCGTGTGTAACAGTTTCTTCACAAGTACTTCACTCGCTCTGTCATAAAGCAATCCGTTGAAATGTTAGGAGAGACACAAAATATCACATGGTTCATTAACAACGCGAAAGTCTATTGGTTAATAAATGGATTTATTCCAAGCCGGGCCCGAAAGCGGTCGTCATCAGATACAGAGCAGGAACGCGGTTTTCTGATTTGAAGTGAATAGTTGAAGAATCGCCAATTCCATGGACAACGCCAGTGACGTCAGTTAGTATTTTACCTCCAAAGTAGACCAGGAGCAGAGTCCAGAGCCACAGAGCCGCCATTTCTCTTCTGAGCTGTGAAGAAGTAAAAAGAAAAAGATGTGACTTTAATGATATTTGCTTTACTTTCTACAAGTATTTGCTCGATTATAAGACGAGAAAATGCTCTGAAAAATAGCCCTCGTCTTATCATCGGGGTCGTCTTCTAATCAGACCTCAAACAGAGACCTGACTATGAGTGGGTATATTAGTGTCTGGGTGTGTAAGTGTCCCCCTATATGCCACTCTGCCCCATGATATGCCTTTTAACCCCCTATATGCCAGAGTGGCAAATAGGGGTATAAGGCATTTCTGGAGGCAGAGTGGCATATAGGGGGTTAAAAGGCATAACATGAGGCAGAGTGGCATATAGGGGGTTAAAAGGCATATCAGGGAGGCAGAGTGGCACATAGGGGGGTATAAGGCATTTCTGGGGCAGGTTGGCAAATAAAAGGAAATAAAAACAAAAAAAATAGTTTACATGAATTAACCCCTTCAGGACCGACGTTGGCAAACTGCGTCTTCCCTTGAAGGCCGCAGTTTTTTTAAAAATATTTAAATTCTGTGCTCATGATTCGCTTCAAAGCGATCACGTGCACGGAATTGAGGGGGAGTGGCTGCTACTGATCGCTGGGGACAGCGGTCAGTAGCAGCCGCCCCTTCCTATTCATAGCGACGCTGGATCGCGTATCATCGATGACGTACCTGGTACGTCCCGGTCTGCCAGTGCCCTTTGACCCGGAAGTACCAGGTACATCCTGGTCTTGAAGGGGTTAATATTTATGAGTAAAACATTTTCCCTATAGGGTCATCTTACAATCAGGCTTTTTTTTTTCTAAATTAATAATCAGATTTTGGGGTGTTGTCTTTAATCGAGTAAATACGGTATATATAATACCTCGTAAAGAGTCAAGTCTCCAGAATGATTCACATCCATTTCAGTGAATACACCCAATACTTACTGCATTTACAAAATGATACAGTAATATAACCCCCCCAGCACTGTATACAGTAATATAACCCCCCCCAGCGCTGTATACAGTAATATAACCCCCAGCGCTGTATACAGTAATATAACCCCCAGCGCTGTATACAGTAATATAACCCCCCCCAGCGCTGTATACAGTAATATAACCCCCAGCACTGTATACAGTAATATAACCCCCCAGCACTGTATACAGTAATATAACCCCCAGCGCTGTATACAGTAATATAACCCCCAGCGCTGTATACAGTAATATAACCCCCCCAGCGCTGTATACAGTAATATAACCCCCCCCAGCGCTGTATACAGTAATATAACCCCCCCAGCGCTGTATACAGTAATATAACCCCAGCGCTGTATACAGTAATATAACCCCCCAGCGCTGTATACAGTAATATAACCCCCCCCAGTGCTGTATACAGTAATATAACCCCCCCAGCGCTGTATACAGTAATATAACCCCCCCAGCGCTGTATACAGTAATATAACCCCCCCAGCGCTGTATACAGTAATATAACCCCCCCAGCGCTGTATACAGTAATATAACCCCCCAGCGCTGTATACAGTAATATAACCCCCAGCGCTGTATACAGTAATATAACCCCCAGCGCTGTATACAGTAATATAACCCCCCAGCGCTGTATACAGTAATATAACCCCCAGTGCTATATACAGTAATATAACCCCCAGCACTGTATACAGTACTATAACCCCCCCAGCGCTGTATACAGTAATATAACCCCCAGCGCTGTATACAGTAATATAACCCCCCCAGCGCTGTATACAGTAATATAACCCCCCAGCACTGTATACAGTAATATAACCCCCCAGCGCTGTATACAGTAATATAACCCCCAGCGCTGTATACAGTAATATAACCCCCCAGCGCTGTATACAGTAATATAACCCCCCAGCGCTGTATACAGTAATATAACCCCCAGTGCTGTATACAGTAATATAAACCCCAGCGCTGTATACAGTAATATAACCCCCAGTGCTGTATACAGTAATATAAACCCCAGCACTGTATACAGTAATATAACCCCCAGCGCTGTATACAGTAATATAACCCCCAGCGCTGTATACAGTAATATAACCCCCCAGCGCTGTATACAGTAATATAACCCCCAGCGCTGTATACAGTAATATAACCCCCAGCGCTGTACACAGTAATATAACCCCAGCGCTGTATACAGTAATATAACCCCCAGCGCTGTATACAGTAATATAACCCCAGTGCTGTATACAGTAATATAACCCCCAGCACTGCATACAGTAATATAACCCCCAGTGCTGTATACAGTAATATAACCCCCCAGCGCTGTATACAGTAATATAACCCCCAGTGCTGTATACAGTAATATAACCCCCCAGCGCTGTATACAGTAATATAACCCCCAGCGCTGTATACAGTAATATAACCCCCAGCGCTGTATACAGTAATATAACCCCCAGCGCTGTATACAGTAATATAACCCCCAGCGCTGTATACAGTAATATAAACCCCAGCGCTGTATACAGTAATATAAACCCCAGCGCTGTATACAGTAATATAACCCCCAGCGCTGTATACAGTAATATAACCCCCAGCGCTGTATACAGTAATATAAACCCCAGCGCTGTATACAGTAATATAAACCCCAGCGCTGTATACAGTAATATAAACCCCAGCACTGTATACAGTAATATAACCCCCAGCGCTGTATACAGTAATATAACCCCCCAGCACTGCATACAGTAATATAACCCCCAGCGCTGTATACAGTAATATAACCCCCCAGCGCTGTATACAGTAATATAAACCCCTGCACTGTATACAGTAATATAACCCCCCCAGCACTGTATACAGTAATATAACCCCCAGCACTGCATACAGTAATATAACCCCCAGCGCTGTATACAGTAATATAACCCCCAGTGCTGTATACAGTAATATAAACCCCAGCGCTGTATACAGTAATATAAACCCCAGCACTGTATACAGTAATATAACCCCCAGTGCTGTATACAGTAATGTAACCCCCAGCACTGTATACAGTAATATAACCCCCAGCGCTGTATACAGTAATATAAACCCCAGCACTGTATACAGTAATATAACCCCCAGCGCTGTATACAGTAATATAACCCCCAGTGCTGTATACAGTAATATAACCCCCCAGCACTGTATACAGTAATATAACCCCCAGCGCTGTATACAGTAATATAACCCCCCAGCGCTGTATACAGTAATATAACCCCCCAGCGCTGTATACAGTAATAACCCCCAGCGCTGTATACAGTAATATAACCCCCAGCGCTGTATACAGTAATATAACCCCCTGTGCTATATACAGTAATATAACCCCCAGCACTGTATACAGTAATATAACCCCCCAGCGCTGTATACAGTAATATAACCCCCAGCGCTGTATACAGTAATATAACCCCCAGCGCTGTATACAGTAATATAACCCCCAGCACTGTATACAGTAATATAACCCCCAGCGCTGTATACACTAATATAACCCCCAGCACTGTATACAGTAATATATAACCCCCTAGCGCTGTATACAGTAATATAACCCCCAGCGCTGTATACACTAATATAACCCCCAGCACTGTATACAGTAATATATAACCCCCCAGCGCTGTATACAGTAATATAACCCCCCAGCGCTGTATACAGTAATATAACCCCCAGCGCTGTATACAGTAACATAACCCCCAGCGCTGTATACAGTAATATAACCCCAGCGTTGTATACAGTAATATAACCCCCAGCGCTGTATACAGTAACATAACCCCCAGCGCTGTATACAGTAATATAACCCCCAGCGCTGTATACAGTAATATAACCCCCCCAGTGCTGTATACAGTAATAACCCCCAGCGCTGTATACAGTAATATAACCCCCAGCGCTGTATACAGTAATAACCCCCAGCGCTGTATACAGTAATATAACCCCAGTGCTGTATACAGTAATATAACCCCCCAGCGCTGTATACAGTAATATAACCCCCAGCGCTGTATACAGTAATATAACCCCCAGCACTGTATACAGTAATATAACCCCCAGCGCTGTATACAGTAATATAACCCCCCAGCGCTGTATACAGTAATATAACCCCCAGCGCTGTATACAGTAATATAACCCCCCAGCGCTGTATACAGTAATATAACCCCCAGCGCTGTATACAGTAATATAACCCCCAGCGCTGTATACAGTAATATAACCCCCAGCACTGTATACAGTAATATAACCCCCAGCGCTGTATACACTAATATAACCCCCAGCACTGTATACAGTAATATATAACCCCCTAGCGCTGTATACAGTAATATAACCCCCAGCGCTGTATACAGTAACATAACCCCCAGCGCTGTATACAGTAATATAACCCCAGCGTTGTATACAGTAATATAACCCCCAGCGCTGTATACAGTAACATAACCCCCAGCGCTGTATACAGTAATATAACCTCCCAGCGCTGTATACAGTAATATAACCCCCAGCGCTGTATACAGTAATATAACCCCCCAGTGCTGTATACAGTAATATAACCCCCCCAGTGCTGTATACAGTAATAACCCCCAGCGCTGTATACAGTAATATAACCCCCCAGCGCTGTATACAGTAATATAACCCCCCAGCACTGTATACAGTAATATAACCCCAGTGCTGTATACAGTAATATAACCTCCCAGCGCTGTATACAGTAATATAACCCCCAGCGCTGTATACAGTAATATAACCCCCAGCGCTGTATACAGTAATATAACCCCCAGCGCTGTATACAGTAATATAACCCCCAGCACTGTATACAGTAATATAACCCCCAGCGCTGTATACACTAATATAACCCCCAGCACTGTATACAGTAATATATAACCCCCTAGCGCTGTATACAGTAATATAACCCCCAGCGCTGTATACAGTAACATAACCCCCAGCGCTGTATACAGTAATATAACCCCAGCGTTGTATACAGTAATATAACCCCCAGCGCTGTATACAGTAACATAACCCCCAGCGCTGTATACAGTAATATAACCTCCCAGCGCTGTATACAGTAATATAACCCCCAGCGCTGTATACAGTAATATAACCCCCCAGTGCTGTATACAGTAATATAACCCCCCCAGTGCTGTATACAGTAATAACCCCCAGCGCTGTATACAGTAATATAACCCCCCAGCGCTGTATACAGTAATATAACCCCCCAGCACTGTATACAGTAATATAACCCCAGTGCTGTATACAGTAATATAACCTCCCAGCGCTGTATACAGTAATATAACCCCCAGCGCTGTATACAGTAATATAACCCCCAGCGCTGTATACAGTAATATAACCCCCCAGCACTGTATACAGTAATATAACCCCAGTGCTGTATACAGTAATATAACCTCCCAGCGCTGTATACAGTAATATAACCCCCAGCGCTGTATACAGTAATATAACCCCCAGCGCTGTATACAGTAATATAACCCCCAGCACTGTATACAGTAATATAACCCCCAGCGCTGTATACAGTAATATAACCCCCCCAGTGCTGTATACAATAATATAACCCCCAGCGCTGTATACAGTAATAACCCCCAGCGCTGTATACAGTAATATAACCCCCAGCGCTGTATACAGTAATAACCCCCAGCGCTGTATACAGTAATATAACCCCAGTGCTGTATACAGTAATATAACCCCCAGCGCTGTATACAGTAATATAACCCCCCAGCGCTGTATACAGTAATATAACCCCCAGCGCTGTATACAGTAATATAACCCCCCCAGCGCTGTATACAGTAATATAACCCCCAGCGCTGTATACAGTAATATAACCCCCAGCACTGTATACAGTAATATAACCCCCCCGCACTGTATACAGTAATATAACCCCCAGCGCTGTATACAGTAATATAACCCCCAGTGCTGTATACAGTAATATACCCCCCAGCACTGTATACAGTAATATTACCCCCAGTGCTGTATACAGTAATATAACCCCCAGCACTGTATACAGTAATATAACCCCCAGCGCTGTATACAGTAATATAACCCCCAGTGCTGTATACAGTAATATACCCCCCAGCACTGTATACAGTAATATTACCCCCAGTGCTGTATACAGTAATATAACCCCCCAGCGCTGTATACAGTAATATAACCCCCAGCGCTGTATACAGTAATATAACCCCCAGCGCTGTATACAGTAATATAACCCCCCAGCACTGTATACAGTGATATAACCCCCCAGCGCTGTATACAGTAATATAACCCCCAGCGCTGTATACAGTAATATAACCCCCCAGCGCTGTATACAGTAATATAACACCCAGCGCTGTATACAGTAATGTCTGGTTTTATCTCGTTTTGTTCCAATAAACTCCCTTTATCTGCAGACCTGGAGCCGCCGTTGCTGTCAGTCATGTGATATTTTGAGTGACTTTCACGGCTCAAACACGGCACTGAGCTGACGCTTTATGGCGATGCTAATGAAGTCTGTTTTAACATAGGCTTTTATCAGTCAGATTGTCTGGCTGAGCTATTAAGACTGAGCCATAAAACTGCAACTGAAAACAGCTGAACATTTTAGAAATATTTTTTAATCATAAGTAAGAAAAACATTGTTGGAACTCACCCTTCACCCTTTAATTCTGTATCCCGTGGGGCTCTTACAGTAAAATGACTGTATTGGCACCACAATCTTTTCATAATGTTATAATATAGAATATTTAACTGTCGATATTTAAAATTGTATATTACCTTTCAAGGAGGGACGGATTGCGTAGCCTCCAGATCTCTGGTTAATTAACTAAGAGACGCAGGCTTCCCTATGTATATATATATACTCATATATCATACATATTCAATGCGTTCCTATTTTTGGTAATAAACCACACATTTCCTCTTTTTTTTTAAAGAAATTTGTGCAGATATATTATTTTCTGTCCCGGTTCTGTGTCATCTCCTCGAAGCACAAACTTGGAGAAACGAAAGATACCAAAAAGAAAATTTCATAAAAAAATGTGAGAAAAATTGCGTTCTCCTGGTAGGAGCGGAGAGGGGGGGGGGTTGGTGTGAGTGTTAGGTGACTCAATCAGTCGCCTATGGGAGCGGGGGGGGCAACGATGTATTCATCCGGGACATGGGGTAAATAACATATAAGTAAATTTAACCCCTTAATGACAGAGCCCATACATGTACAGGCTCCAAATGCATTGTTTTCAATGGGTTTACATTGTTTTAAGGGGTTAATAATATTAATAGTGAATGAATGGGTGGTATATATCGTACAGGGACTGTATGAACGGCACCCAACAGCCCGATAATATTAGTTATATAGTCAATCAGACTGAAAAAAGACATATAGTCCATGTAGTCCAGCCGTTCCATAAACCCATATTCATTCAGGATGACCCCGCGTGCAGTAAATATCTAGAAAAAAGTTTTTTTTTTTTATATATTGATTGAATTGGCCAAAAACGACTTCGGATGGAAGTCTATTCCACCCGTTGACCGTCTAACAGTAAGGAAATCTTCTCTGTGTTTAAGGCGAAAGCTCCTTTCTTCCAATCTGAAGGGAGGTCCGTGTGTCGTCCAGAAGGTAGAATTATGAAGAGGACCCCAAAAAGATTTTTGTATTGACCTTGAACATAATTATAAAACCAGTGGTCGTCTCGTCAGTGATTTATAAAGAGGTAGATTTATGATCTGATGATGACGCCTTAGCAACAGCTGCCTGGGATTGTGCACAGCAGTCCATCGTCAGCAGGACTATTTTACATTTATTCAGTGTAATTGGGTTATTACCGTAGTGAAGACTCAATCACGTTGGAGGTGGGTCGTTGATACACCGATATATCACCTTGATGAGGAATCCACCGCGGGACATTTAAAGACTGGCGTTGCAGTCCATCCGGCCCCCCCTGATTACAGTGTGTTTTAGTGGGTGCGAATGGGATCAATAATTTCCTCTCTCCCCTCCCCCCGCGGGGGTTTATGGCCAAAATCATTTCTTGCCTTTAACTCAAGTCTTCTCGTATAAAATATTATGATTATTATTCCTGTATGGATTATTCTATCCAGACTAACCGTATTTATTTATCCCAATAAAGACTACTGCTCATAAAAACGTACTACAAACATAGTTATTTTGGAATTCTTTGTTTAAAGATTCATTAATCACTTGAATTCCCAAAACGGACAAAGAGTCGTATTCTATTTTTCCTCCCCTGTTTGTGATGGATACAGAGAATAACGGTGCTTCGGTTACTCTGATGTAAGAGTAAATGCGACGTTATTTGGCTGGGTGTCTTAGCAGCTCAGGACTTTCTCCATGTTTGTTGGGCGTCTCAAAGGTATTATATGTTGCTTGGAGTGAGCGTGAAATGCCCGCTAGTGTCTCTAGCCAATCAGCATTGAGTATCTGGGGCGTGGCGCTCAATCAATTCAATGCACAATGCTGAATGATAACCAATAATAATACATTGGGGAGGGCCGGAGACTTTTATACTAGATTCAGGCTCCTGCGGGGCTCCGGGACGCGGGAAAACAATACCTGCCAACAGTTCTGTGTTTTTCTTAACATAAAACGGTAAAAAGGGCCGATTCCTGTTACAGAGTGTTTATAAAATCAAGGCAAATACATGAATACACTTTTAATATAAATTCTGTTTTCCATGCGCATTAGTCAATTATAATTACTGGGGCAAAATATTACTTTTTTTGGAATATTTGGGGGGTTTTTTTAGATGTTTTCCCCCTTTTTTGCATAGTTTTTATTTATTTACAGAATTGGCATGGGTAAACTAAACGGGGCATACTATGATCACACAAATGCATGGCAAAAGTGGTGAAAATTAAAAGTTTTTAAGAGCCTTTGTTTTTAATGCCAGAAATTCAGCAATGAAAATGCTCTGCTGCCACGTAGTGGTGACATGTATTACTGCACCAATTCATTATTACGAGACTTAAATGTTGTATGGTATAGATCTCAATGCAAAGTATCAGTTCTGCAAATAATAAATAAATAAATAATAATAAATTGCAGGACACATCCCTCACAGCCAGGCAAGAGCAGCTGATCATAGGGTATTGTGTATCGGACAAGGAAGAGCAGCCGATCAAAGTGTATTGTGTATCAGACAGGCAAGAGCAGCCGATTATAGTGTATTGTGTATCAGACAGAGAAGAGCAGCCGATCATAGGGTATTGTGTATCAGACAGGCAAGAGCAAATGATCATAGTGTATTGTGTATCAGACAGGGAAGAGCAGCCGATCATAGTGTATTGTGTATCAGACAGGGAAGAGCAGCCGATCATAGTGTATTGTGTATCAGATAGGGAAGAGCAGCCGATCATAGTGTATTGTGTATCAGACAGGGAAGAGCAGCCGATCATAGTGTATTGTGTATCAGAAAGGGAAAAGCAGCCAATCATAGTGTATTGTGTATCAGACAGAGAAGAGCAGCCGATCATAGTGTATTGTGTATCAGAAAGGGAAGAGCAGCCGATCATAGGGTATTGTGTATCAGAAAGGGAAGAGCAGGCGATCAAAGTGTATTGTGTATCAGACAGAGAAGAGCAGGCGATCATAGTGTATTGTGTATCAGACAGAGAAGAGCAGGCGATCATAGTGTATTGTGTATCAGACAGAGAAGAGCAGGCGATCATAGTGTATTGTGTATCAGACAGAGAAGAGCAGGTGATCATAGTGTATTGTGTATCAGACAGAGAAGAGCAGCCGATCATAGTGTATTGTGTATCAGACAGAGAAGAGCAGGCGATCATAGGGTATTGTGTATCAGAAAGGGAAGAGCAGCCGATCATAGTGTATTGTGTATCAGAAAGGGAAGAGCAGCCGATCATAGTATATTGTGTATCAGAAAGGGAAGAGCAGCCGATCATAGTATATTGTGTATCAGAAAGGGAAGAGCAGCCGATCATAGTGTATTGTGTATCAGACAGGCAAGAGCAGCCGATCAGTGAAGCTGTCCAGCGAGATCTGGTGATTGTAATGCACTTAGAATTATATGAATGATGATAAAGATTTAGGCGACTACCTAAATAGACAGAAGCAGTAGAGGGTTATGGGTATGGGATAGACATATTGCTCCTGAATCTAAGGAGAGACCAACGACTGATTAAGGAGTCTTTACAGCAGGAGAAACGGGCCACTAGATGGGCCGAATGGGTCTAATCTGCCATCGTCTTCTGTTTTAGGTGCTGTTCCTATAATTTTAGCAGCTGCTTTGTGGTTTTCCTATTATGAAACTTTCAAATGGAACATAGATCCGAAAAAAAATGCTTTTCAGCAATTTCTTTTAAGAAAACATGAGAAATGAAACTAACTATTCTACTTACGCAGCACAAGAAGCACGAGAGGGGGTCCAGGGGGATTTCATTCACTTTATTTCATTGACTCCTTAAGAAACATTATATTTCAAGAGGAGACCTCTGAGGTTTAAGAGTAATATGTGTATATTTTACTATGCTGGCTGACCTCTGTGTAAAGTCCCCATCCCCTACAGCCACAATTATACAGCAACAATACATAAGGAATGGTAACACAGTCCTATTTAACGTGTAGATCCTTGTATTACTATAGCTGTGAGTGTGCACTCATACCCAGCACGTCCCAAGTGAATGTCAACTATTTAAATGTGTTATGCTCTGGAAAAAACGCTGAACAACATATTGTAAAAGAAACATTTTAGCGCATAGAATGTGACGACAGATTATAGATGTTAGACTGATTCCTATCTGTCCACTTTTTGGTCTGTCCTGTTTGGATTGGATGCAGAGGGTCTGAAAGTGGTTTGATCCATGGCCACTTCCTGTCTGGACTGCGAGCAGAGAGTGCTTCCTGTAACAGTGCGGGTCTCATGCGGGTCTCATCCGTGTTTTCAGTAAGAGCGGGTCGCTGGAGCAGGGTCTTGACACGCCCCGCTCCCCGCCCATTTCTCCTTTAAATGGGGGTGTTTTCCATGATGTCATTTGGAATGTCTGCTGACATCAGCGGGAATGCCGCGACCTCAGCGGATCCGCCCGCTGACATCAGTGTGCAGTCCTGGCCGCGTCACACAATGGAATACTCCGGGTAGCCGGGCGTAAGAAGTTCCCAGGTATGCCCATGAGCCCCGTGAGAATTGAAGACGGCACAAGATCTCCCAAGATCTAGATGTTCGCGTGGGACTAGCGTGGGACTAGCAACCGACCCACCTTACTGCTTACACTTGGCCAACTATAATCATCATTGTTATTAATCTTTATTAACTGCCGACATGTTCTGCAGCGCTGTACAATTTAAATATGGGGGTTAATAAGAAGAAAACAACACAAAAAGATAGACCAGGAGTTGAGGACACTGTTGTCAGTTTAAGGCACTTCGATGCAAAGTTCACAGCAAGAGTTGTGGATTCTAAAAAAGGGCTCTAAAAAGATTGTTGAAAGAGATTGTATCAGCCAGTTAATTACAGTAAATTCCAGCGTAGAGGATGTGCTTCTCGTCCCTCTTTCCATTTCTATATCATTTCTGGTATCCCTTTCACTCACCTCGTCATATTTTAAGAATTTCCTTTCCCTTATAATTTGTCCTTCCTTTCCTCCTAACTATAAGGTGCCCTTGGAAAGGCTAAATAACCTTCAATGAGGACTCTATCGCTGATGTTGGAGTAGGACCATCACTGTGAGGCTTGGAGCAGGACTCTATCGCTGATGTTGGAGTAGGACCATCACTTTGAGGCTTGGAGCAGGACTCTATCACTGATGTTGGAGTAGGACCATCACTGTGAGGCTTGGAGCAGGACTCTATCGCCGATGTTGGAGTAGGACCATCACTGTGAGGCTTGGAGCAGGACTCTATCACTGATGTTGGAGTAGGACCATCACTGTGAGGCTTGGAGCAGGACACTATCGCTGATATTGGAGGAGGACCATCACTGTGAGGCTTGGAGCAGGACACTATCGCCGATGTTGGAGTAGGACCATCACTGTGAGGCTTGGAGCAGGACTCTATCACTGATGTTGGAGTAGGACCATCACTGTGAGGCTTGGAGCAGGACTCTGTCCCTGATATTGGAGGAGGCAACTAACTTGGAAGCTTGGAGCAGGATCTTGCCATGATGTTGGAAGATAAACCTAACTTTGAAGCTTGAGAAGGCCCCCCCCCAGTTGTTGAAGCTAATATTGCAGCACAACATTAACCTTGAGTGAGCGAGAGATCGACGCTCTTCTCATAGCACACATTGGGACGTAAGGCATGTTGGCTCTCCTACAAACGGCTCCATGCTTCAAATTCTACTATAATCCACTTTTCCCCGTTGTGTAAAGGATTCATTCAGAAATTTTCAGCATCAACCACTAGATGTCACCGCAGAGTCATTTACGTTACGTTTATAAAAGCCCCTCTTTTCAGAACAAGTGGGAGAAAGGAAGGAGTGGGACCCCGCCGGCTGATAACGTCTCATATTATATTTTATTCACGCAGTTATCTTCCATGGCGTGGAATTCTGTGCTCTGTTCTCTCTCAGAAATAGATAAGCAGAAATACCTCGAATTCCATAACTTTTCTGTTCCCAATTTAAAAACGTCAAATAAACACATTTATTTCCCAAATGTTACGAATCAAATAAATCGGTGCCTTCCAGGAATTCAAAGAAAAAGAGCCGCTGGTACCAGGACGTGTCATGGAGAGCTCCTCCAAACAAGAGACCCCACAACAGCCATAGAGGACCCTGAATCTACGCCAAAGAATTTATACTTACCCCGTAAGGGAAGCAAGTGGCTCATTGTACAGCTCTACAGAATATGAAAGCGCTATATAAATGAATAAATAAAAATAACTGCTGGGAAAATGCATTTCACAAGCTGGGGGAGGGGGCAAAGTGGAAGAGGTGACAGATCGGCAGTCAAAACGCTGAATTCATAGCGTTTCCATAGCTGTATAGTTTAAGGCTGCTGTTCCACCTACTCTGCTAAATGTAACACTTTTTAATCTAAATGTAGCATCAGAAACACCCTTCCTAGTACCGCTGAATGCCCAAAATAATTATTTTTGCTGTATTTAAAAATTCTTAAACCATGGAAATGAATTGAAATGTTTCATCATGTGATTAAATCTTCAGCGGAAAGAAAGAAATTACTTGGCAAGGTTTATTTGCAAAGTGTACTAGGGAGCAGAGGTGATGTTTTGTCGTAGTGGAACAGCACCTTTAAAAGCTTGCATCGTGCCATGGAAACACCGTTTCATTGGGTTTACTGCATTCTATCAATTCTTTTTAAATTGAATAGCGATGTCCCTGTGCTCCAGAAGAATGAAACTTTGGTAAATACAGCACGTTTTACTGATGATGTCATCACATTAGGGGGCGGCCATAATTATGTCATTTGGAGGCCGCTGGCCTTAAAGTGCCAGTGCTACATAGTCATCCTTAGTCCAGCCATGACCAGAAGCCTTGTCCTGCCCATCATGTCTTCAGAACAACTTGGTGTCCTAATGACCTTCATCAGAATGCCCCAAGGTTCTCTCACAGGTGTCTCTTCACCCATTCTTTGGGATTTCTCCAGCGAAAGGAGTGTTTCATCCCATCAACCCTTAATGAAGATCCAACACCAGTGAGCTTCTGCTCCATGAAGAGCGTGGATGGCCCTGCACGAAGCATATTTAAATCAGCAGGGCTTCTTGAAAGTCATCTTGCCCAGTAATTTGTTCTTTGTACAGGGCCAGCTCAGCTCTTCTGGCCTTGAAGTGCGTCAGGGATGACCACCAAGTTCCAACCATAGCAAACTCCTGCATTAGTGACAAAACCGAATTATTTATGTCCACAAAAAATCTCGTCTTCTATCTCAAACAATAACAAACTAATCGTTAAATGACTTCCTCCCTCTCGCGCTCGCCCGCGTGGCTCCCTTGGTGTCCTTGTGACCTAACATCAGGGGGAGAGAGTGAGGAAAACAGACCTACGAATATAGTCGCGCTGAATGGACATTCATTCGCAAACGACTCCAACCGTGTAATTATATTGTTACAGAAAGCAAGTTAATGGGTTCCAGAAGCTGCGGTGGGATAATAAATACATCTGGTGCTGGAGACGGGGGGGGGGGTTGGTCGGCGCATGGAGAAGGCACGCTGAGGGTATCAGGAACGGAGAACCTTGAGGGATCGGCACATCGGGTCCTGCTGGATAAACGGGACATTGGACAGTTTTCAATCTATAACAACCATCGATCTGCAAAGATAATTCCAGCAAAAAAAGTAATAATCATTTATCAGATCTGTGACATTAAGTATTTTAGGGCTTACAATGGCGTCCAATAACTCTTGTTGTCGGCGGTAAACCCATCGTGACCCCCACACAAGGGGCAATTATAGTTTAAGAATTATTATAATTATTGGCAACCCTATGGGCTCGCAGACGTTCCATCAGGTGACCTCGTCTCAGCTCCATGAACAAAGAAAAAGTTCTTCTTCTCCGAAAGACGTGGGGAAAATGGCGCCAACTGGACCTCCACAACGTGAAAATTGTGGCCTTTATCTATTAGAAGGAAAACCACCATTATTATCAATATTAACCTTTTTTTTTATTTCAAGTATTTGAAACGGTGGCCATTATATTCAGGATGTTCCTCATCACTTGAGCGGTGGCCTCCTCACGTGGCAGGTGGCTGATGTTAGCCGTAACGACTTAAACGCCCGCTGAGCTCGGAGAAGACGTCGTGAGGGAGCTGCGACTGGAAGCATTCCGTTTACGATCGCTAAAATTAAGAACAGAGGTCGACCGAAACTCCCACGTCGAGCTGGAGCGAGTTCCCATAAAAGCCAAATGAAAGGTTTTTTTAAGCGTGAAGCCACAAAAGTCCTGAAGGGGAAGCAAGGCGTGCGTGTAGAGCGGTGCGTGTAGAGCGGCGTGTGTAGAGCGGCGCGTGTAGAGCGGCGCGCAGCACAGCGCTCAATATGGTGGAGAAAAGCGGGGATGGAATTTGGAGAGAGGATTGGGATTATTGGGATTATGAGATTTTAGGAGCAGTCGGACTGCTGAGAGCTCTGAGACCACCCAGCTCTAATTCCACAAAGCCGGGGGAACCACTGAGGGGTCACCACGGCCATCACGATGACCCATCTAGAGCCGTCTAGAACGCATAAAACTGATGGAAAACGGATACTTTCCATAAATGTAAAAGATGTTGTATTTAACAGCTAGGTCGGTTTTAACGGCTTGGAGGAAAGACCAGAGAATGGATAGGAGAGAAGAGAGAGAAAGGGGATAGGAGAGAGGAATGGGAGAGAAGAGAGAAATGGTTAAAGAATAGACTTCAGTGATGTAAAAAATAATATTTTTTTTAAAAAAAATGTAAAAATAGATTCCCAAATCCTGCCTGCTAAAAACCCTTTATTCTCCCCAAAGTAACGGGGCATTTTACGCTATAAGCCAGTGTAATTATTGCCCTATTACTTGCAAAGAAAACGGCATATCTGGGGGCAGAGGGGTATATAAGGGGGGGGCAGAGTAACATATTAGAGGGGCAGAGTGGCATATAGGGGGTATAGCAAGTCGTGGGGCAGATGTGCCTAACTTCGTGGGGGGGGCAGGTTGGGAAATAAAAACAAAAAATGCATTTTTCTCAATCATAGTTTTTATTAAATATGAAAATTGTTTACATGAATTAATATTTATTGGTGAAACTTTTTTTCTATAGATTCGTCTTATATTCAGGCTTTTTTTTCTAAATTAATAATCAAATTTTGGGGGGGGTCGTCTTATAATCGAGCAAATACGGTATATGTGGGTTCGCTAAATCAGATGGAAATGACAGCTAAACACAAACACCGCGTTACGAAGAGTAGAAAAGTCAGGTCACAAAGGGGTTAAATGATACATAACCGGGGGGGGGGGGGGGGATCTTTGGCCTACGGATCCAGCAGAACAACCAGGAACGCAGATTTATGATGTTTCTGATAAGAACGTCCCCGTTACGCCCGCCGGCTCTTTTTCTTTATAACGTCTTGCGTTTATTCGTTTTGATTTCCGCGTCTGGCCTGAATCCAGAGACAGAAGGACTTTTTTATGGACGATGATCAGGATATCCCCCCCCCACACCCGGGGGTCTTGGCCCGCCGCAGTTCTTTCCCGAGCGGGTGGGATTTTCCTCAAAGAACTGATCTCAGCCGTCTAACAGCTTGGGACTTCACCCAACGGGAAATCCGTGTACCTGGGGAACGTAGAGTCCAAGCTTCAAGCAGCAGTCAAGGGTTACCTAATGAGTGTCACCTAATGATTGTCACCTAATAAGTGTTACCTAAGAAGTGTTACCTAATAAGTGTCACCTAATGAGTGTCACCTAATAAGTGTTACCTAATGAGTGTCACCTAATAAGTGTTACTTAATGAGTGTCACCTAATGAGTGTCACCTAATAAGTGTTACCTAATGAGTGTCACCTAATGAGTGTCACCTAATAAGTGTTACCTAATGAGTGTCACCTATCTACCTATTATCGGATAATCCTTATTTATTAACACGTATCGCCCATACATGTATTTATATAAAAGAACTGAGCTGCTGTTGTCCTTTTGAGGGCACAGAGAGAAAACCTTCTCTGGATGACCAAGATGTTGACCTATTGACCGTCATAGATGACCACGGTCTGAGGACGGACACCAGAAGATCCTCTTTGGCCAGGATGTTTTTGGGGTTGGTCATTATACATTGTACGGGGCGGCTTAATATGTTTTTATTTCATGGCGGCCCATCGTGGACTGTGGAGTAGTCCTATGATGGGTGAATCTCCGTATATTTTTTCCCCTTTTGGACTTTCTCTTCAGTCGGTTTTAAATATTTTTCTTCGATTCCTGCGCGGCTCGGTGCAGAACGTCCCCCGATAAAGTCTGATGGCGCCCCGATTCCCAGCCGATTTATTTCCCGCGGGGATCTTTCACGGCACTCCACCTACGGAGGAAACGAGTGGAGCGAAGGTGGAGGCTGGGAGTGGACGACTACAAGAGCGTTAACATCCCGCGGAATTCCGGGGAGGAAGCATTCGAGAGCTAATGCCGGCCAACAATTCATTTGTAAGGGTTCGGCCAAATACTTCCTGCTCACACAATACATACCATGACTTCACATCCATCCAGCCCCACCGCCGATTAACCCTTAAGGGGATGGCTACACTGGAAACCAATGGATCTGATCGATGGACCCAAAGACCATCACAAGGAGGAAGCTAAACGCAATGTATGGAAGTGACCCTGAGGTCACTCTCCCAGCTCAAACACCACACCGAGCTGATGCTTTATGGCGATGCTAATGAAGTCCCTTTTTCCATAGACTTTCATTGGTCAGAGAGTCCGACTGGGTGATTAAGACCGAGTCATTCTGTTGTTCCCCACAGGCGGTATGAAAAGGAGTCGGGGGGGTTTAGTAGATCGGGGGTCAGATAACAGAGCGAGAATCATACAAACGGCTGATATGCAGCTGCCTGAAAACTTTATATTACGGGGCAAAAACTACAACTGGGGTAAAAAAAAAGACGGCGTAATATTTTTGGGAATGTATTTTGTATCTGATATTCGGAATACATTGTTTTTAGAAAGGTGCTCTCGTATAGATAGATAACGGATACTGATGTGAAGGTCCCGCTGCAGAGGAAATTCCGTGCATACTCTACGGGAGGAGGAATTATTTATAATCCAGATAAAAATATACAGGATGCAGGGCGGGGGCCACGCCTCGAGCATATTCATACATTCATTCCATCGATATAACGAGATACTTCCAGTATTTGTGAGTAAATGTATAGGAGGTTTTTTAATATATATTATATCAATAAAAAAATGCTTGAACTTTTGATTTGTATTTTTTTTCAGTAAATGTGAAAAATGACAGCAGGGTTTTTCTGGGATTTGCGATGAATTGAGGGCCGTTTGCGTAAAGAATTCACAAGACGAATAATGTGTTTATTTTACAGAATTTTATATCCAAACAGCTTTTCCCGGTGACATCCAGCGCCGTAGAACCCCCCGATCCCCTCATACCCAGCAAACATTCTGAGCGCCTACAAAAGAGGGGGATCAGGGGGGAGAGAGGGGCATCAGGGGAGGAAAAAGAGGGGCATCAGGGGGAGGAGAGAGGGGCATTAGGGATTTGCAGATCAAAGAGGGACAGGCCGACTGAACACGTGCACTTGGGAGGTATGATATCGTATGGTTTAATTAATAACCCCCTGTCTGCTGGGGCCAGTGATACCCAGTAACCATCAGCATGGAAGCTTCATTCTTTCAAAGCCTCTCTGTATTCGTGAATAAAAATACCGAGAGAATGGTAGATAAGTGGAAGAGCCTCCCAGCAGAGGTGGTAGAGGGTAATACAGTGGGGGGATTAAACACGCGTGGGATAGACAGACGGCTCCTGAACCTAAGACGAGACCAACGACTGATTAAGGTTCCGCTCCTATCTATGTCACAATGGGTTAACGCGCTGCGTCTCAGCAGAGGCTGCCAGTAACCCCCCCCCCAATGTTACGAATCCTTGAGGTTGGCCCAGAAAGCTCCTGGCTCCCCGCGAGTGAAAATAAATAGTCTGCGGCCATTAACAATAACAGAGCAGGGCCGGCCCGGACAGCTTTTGTCTCGCTTGAATAGCCTGTATATAAAATCATAAGTTTTCAGGAAGCGGAACCCGGCACACCCAGCCAGCGATTGTGGAGAACGCGGTAACGACTCCCTCCAGGAACAGCCAGACCACAAAGACGCGCTGCTGGTAGCCACATGACAAGCCACGGCGGGCTCCGCATCCGTCCCGAGTGCAGGACTCAAAAGACTCAAAAGACTTAGTTTCAGGAGCTGTATGCCTATCCCATGCATGTTTAAATCCCCCTCACTGTATTACCCTCTACCACCTCAGCTGGGAGGCTGTTCCACTCATCTACCACTTTCTCAGTAAAAAAAAAAAAATGTTTAAACAGATAAGAGGAGGCTGGGAAAAGCATGGCTTTGAAGATCGGCCCCGTCCTGATGCTCTGTACGGCTTCTGGATGCGCTGAGGAATATAATATAAATAAATAAATAATAATGAAATTATTATTGGCTCTGAACTTCGTGGCTCTCACTCCGCTAAGTGATACAACATTCACTCGCGGCAACTAAATCTGAGTCCGAGGTTCAAAGCTCGCGGTATTTGGTGAGTGCAGCAGCTACTCTACCTCCGTGCGTCGGTGCGGTCGTAGCTTCACTAAGTAGACTGAGCCCCCATTGACCCCAGCGTGGACTGACCCCAGCGGTTCGGTTCAGCTGGTCGTGATGGGAGGAAGGGCCCCATATGGAGCTTAAATAAAGTTGGGATGTGGTCACCCCTCGGACACCTCTTCTCTGGAGCCCCGCTTCTTCATTTTGTATCACCGCTTCTTCTACTTTGTGATGTTAAACGGTGCCCTAAACTGAACCACACAAGAGACCGTTCCGATGCTCCGCGTAACAGAATGACGCTTTTTCACACATGCTAGGACTGTATTTACGTCGCACGTGGCCCCCGAGCCTGGAGTCCGCTCATCATGATGATTCTCCCCAATCTGACTCCATTTAGCTCGTAATTAGAGCCGGCGTTTTTAATACTAACCGCAAACTGTGACAGCTTCATCGGGGAGAAAGGAGGGGGCTCTCCCCAAAAACGTTTATTTTAATTTTGCCCCCTAAGCGCTTGGACTTTCGATAGCGAAAGCTTCAGCCAAGTGATTAGCGGACGACACGCGTTCTGGGAAAAACGATTTTTGGATTTGGCCAAAGAAGTCACTTTTAGTGAATGAGTCCGCGCCATAAAACATAACAGATATCTCTGCTTCGCGGGTATCGAGAGTTTGCCAGGAGACTTCGAGGGACGGTCTGGTGTCCTTTACAGTCCTACAAACGGGGGGTCGGTTTTAGCCCCGGGCAACCCAGGAGTCTGTCAGGGGTAAGTAAGAATGGGTAGCAGGGCGTGGGGTGTTGTTCCGAGGGGGCAGATTTCCCCAGGCAAAGCAAGAAAACACCCAATAATAGAGTAAAAACGCAACGTTATCTACAACTGAAAAAAATTGATTAATAATCTGGGGTGTCCGGCCGCGGCCCCCGATATCAGAGTGGTTTGTAAAGACTTTAACGTCCCTTCTGTAACCTGCATGAGAAAAGACGTTCCCCTCCATGCTCTGGTTTTCAGGTCCGAAGCCATAAACCAGCGGCAGGAAAGCGCTCCCCGTGTAATCATCGGGCGAACGTTGGGTGCCGCCTTTCAGGGGGTCTTATTAGACTCCACGGAGGTCTTGCACAGACCGCCGCTGGTCTCGGCTGGTGGGGAGCACAGGCAGGAGATATGGTGAGCTGGAGACATCTGTGTCATCCCTAGGAGCTGGGGGCAGGGAAAGACGCAAAAGGGGGGGCATTAATATAAAGGGGGCGATCAGCGATCAAGCGTTAAAGAGCATACGACGGCTGGAGGGTCCTTCCAAGCTGCATTATGAAGGGGCAACTCCTGTACGCTTCTCCTGCAGGGGGGCAAGTCGGTCCTGGTGGGCAGACTCACTGATTGTCAGCTCTGCAGGTCAGTGCGTACACGCACACACAAAGTAGGTCGGTTGTTGCCCAAGTTTTATCTCCAAAGACAGATTTTCCAGCATTCTGTAACCGGTCGGCCCCCGGATCTTTGGCCGCCCCCCTCCCCCAGCGCTCCTCATTGATGTCACACACGTGCCAAAGAGCTGCTAGTGAAAGAGCTGTGAGCCGTGAGATAGCAGCCAAGGCTATGATGTCATAAGGAAGAGAGAACTATACCACAGACGTGTTTCGCTGTCATCGGGGACTCCACATCCCCCGTAATATTTCAGATGTTCTCGGAATGTTCTTTGCCGCCAAGATCTTCTTTTCATTTCCGGATTGTTTCCCTTTTTTTTTGTTTACGATTTCCTACAGGAATTCTGAATTTTCATCGACTTCTTTCTCGACTTCATTCTTTTTTCTGCTGAAAAGAATAAAAACCACGCTTCAGCTGCAAGTCATTTCTGCGCGGATTTCTGGCAGATTATGTCATTATTCGGTCCGTGGGTCGCGAGCCAGAGAACATGTAATCTGAATCCTGGTAACGTTACACACGGGCCGCACGGCTTAAATAATAAAGAAAAAAAATAAAATATAGAGTCAGAGCGGGGCCAACCCCACCTGGGGAGGAAATGAACGGGGGGGGGCCCTGGCTTTGGATTCTAGAGTTTCGGTCTTTACTCTTTTTCTCTCTATGTAGAGAGAGAGAGGCAAAAAAAACGAGGGTAACAGAAAACTGTAGGATTTAACGGTATTTTAAGTCAGACGACTGGATGCGCGGGGTCACGCACTACCTTTATTTCTACTTGCATAGCATGTAGCCGGGCACATCAAGCCACCGGCCGCACACACACCAGCACCCCATCTGCCACGGCTGTATAACAAAGGATTATGGGGCAATTTTCTAATGTAGAGCAATCACCATGGAAACCGGTAGTATCTGCTGACTCCAACCCCCAACCCCCATCCCAGGTATATCATTGTATGTGACCCGGGTTACGACTATCCTAACTGAACAATTTCTCTCTAAATTTCTCCTGAACTCCCTTTTACTTTAAATGAGGAGACATGTTAGAACAAAAGGTCATGATCTAAACCTGGGGGTCAGAAGCTTAGATATAGACAAGTAGTAGATAAGTGAAACGGCCTCCCAGCAGAGGTGGTAGATGCTTATTCGGTGAGAGATATACCGCTCGTAATGCCTGTATTACTTTATTGCAGAGTTTTTATATTTTTAGAATATAATTACCTGCATTCAGTGCTGGCACCCCCATTACCCCTAATGAATAACAACCACCTGTCTGGGAAAAGCCCCAAACATTTCAACTATGGCGTCGAATAAAAGAAGCCCCATCCACGCCGTGCTGCCCCACTTCTCCAAATCATGTGTGGTGTGTGGGGGTATAACATAAACCTCTATTTCCTTGTGCCTTGAGTTATGCCCCACAGGCTAATGTCATCCCCCATGGTTTGGGTAGTTAAGGGGGATGCAGAATTGGTGACTTTTAGCCATCTAGAGAGGGACAAATCTCTTCCAGTAAGCACGAGGTGAAAGGTCTTCATGGCGCCTCTGGGGTCTGCAGGAGGCCCCCCTGGCTGTAGGAACCTATAGGTATAGCTGGGAACTTTTGGGCTACCTGGAGCCTACTCTTGTGGGACATGGCCAGGGATTCCCGCTAACATCAGGGGGTAGTCTTGCTGACGTTGTTGGGCGTTCCCGCGGATGTCGTCAGACACACGCCTATTTAAGAGGGAAATGGGCTAGAAGTGGGTCGGATCAGGACTCCGTTCCCACAAACCAGAGGATTCGAGTGTCAACCCAGAGAATCCGTGCTTCTCCCGGAGTCTCCAGCCGTGACCCGGAGACTTCCCAGGCTGAGGAGCCGCTGAGGAGAACAGAGTATCTCTGCACAATGGCTGCCTCCTCGGGCAAAGCCTTCCCTCGCTGCTCCATCTCACTTCTACGAGTGGTCGGATATGGAGTCATCTCCTGGCGCGCCACATGATCTGCACAGCCATGATGATGAGTTCTCTGCTTACTACAGAGGAATTTGAGGAGCCCTGCCTCAGGCATGAATCCAGGCCCGGGTCAAATGCACACCGATCGGGGTCCAATTACAACTTCTGCAAGTAATCTTCAGCTTAAATTGAAGTGAAAAAAAAAATGCCTTGACAGGGTGTTCAAAGAGCAGGAGTCAGGATCGTCACACGGGGGTAGAATGGGATCTTAAAGGGAACTGAGTGAAGTCATCTTCCCACCCCCCCGTGCAGGTTCATCTACAGAGCTGCAGCCTCCCAGCGGCCAAGGGGTTAAATGCATAAATGCCCAATTGCAAACAATGCCTGGAAATAAGGAGAGGAAGGGGTGTTAAAGGGAATAAAATGCGGCTTTTAGACCTTTGCCAAAAAGTTTCACTAGAAGGAAGGTCCGCGTTGACCACGTTCAGGGAACCGCTTGTGGTCCGGCCGCGCGGATCATCCACGGGGGGACTTGTCTGCAGCTTATGGGTCCCGGCGTGGAAATCTCAGGGCCGGGTTCATAATGCAGAGCAGGGGCATTGGGGTCGCCGCTTTATAAGTGGGGTAGAAACAGATGCATTAAGTGCCCTCCCTATCAATGCTGAAAAACGCACCGGTCCATCCAGTTCAAACGACCTCGCCCCGTGTACCTTTATTCACGTTAATATTCCATTTAATAGCCGCTGAAAAAGGCTCATAGGCCTTGTTGCTTTTGGTGACAGCTCTCCCCAGGTAGTGGATTCCGTATTTTTACTGCTCTTCCCTCACCCTCACTGTGTGATCTAAACGACCGTTCTCTGCCTGAACGCATTCGCTGACAGATCATTTAAGAGCATTTTTTGGCGTGATCGGTATGGAAATTTGACTTGGGGGGGTATGAGGAGAGCGAGCGAGAACCACGAGAGAAGGAGAAAGTGTGTCAGAGAGAACCAGGGGGAGAATGGAGAGAGAAACAAGGGGAGAATGAAAAAGAGAACGAGAGAGAGAGAGAGCCAGCTGGAAAATGAGAGAGAACTGGAGTGGGGGTCGAGAGACAACCAGGGGAAAAAAGAGAGAGTAAATGAGAGAGAACCAGCGGGAGTGAGAGTGAGTGAGTGAGAGAGAGAGAACCAGGGGGGAATAAAGACCAGGGGGTGAATGTAAGTGTGAGTGGAAGAAAATGAAAGGGTGAGTGAGAGAGAACCAGGGGGAGAATGAGAGTGAAGATGATACATAAGACCTCATTTAGTGTGAGAGGCTGTGAAAGTGACGGAGAGAGGGTCACATAGGAGAGACACCCTGCAGCAGAGAGAGTTGACCCTGCGGGGGGATAGAGATAACATCTGAGAGAAGGAAGGGAAGAGAGGAGGAGAGGGATCTGGAGGAAACAGACCCAGGGAGAGGGAAGCGGGAGGCAGGAAATAATGGCAGCAGCTAATTAACCTGCATGGAAATGGAGCAAAAACAAAAGAAGCCCTAAGAATAACACGAAGCGCAGAGAGGGCCTGGAGGTGGCTGCTCTGCTGAAGCTTCCCTCCCTCTGCATTCCTGGCCCTGCCTCCCCTCACTTCCATCTGGGATGGCCATTTAAACCAGCGCTGGGCTGGGACTGGGCTAGAGGAGGCTGAGCACCGCAGACTGGGACGAGCTGGGGAACGGGGGCCACCAAGCAGGAGACAGCTGGACCACATCTGGGCTCACAGCCGGGACTCGGGGACCCAACGCCAAGGTACTGGCTCGAGCCATTTAAACTTCCAGTAATTGGATCGGGTCACTTTGTAACTCTTTGCTGGCAAACAAAAGGTTGATCCCATCTTTCTTTAGAACATCGGCGCCCAACCTCTGGGACCCTTTCGTCGACTTTGCGAGATGAGATTCATCCCAGTGGCACTAACGGGGTTAATAACCCCAATCCTTTTGGGCAGCGCCATGTATCCGCCAGTACTTAGACGCTGAATGGGTTAAAACGTGGAACAACAAAGCTTGCAGATGTTAACTGGTTGCTATGTACCCAGGCAGCAAAGGGTTAACCTTATATTTTTTAGCAATGAAACGAGAAAAGATGCAAAATAACTGACTTTAAAAATTGACGAATTTCAGTAATTAAGTTTCGGCGAGGCTTGAGTTCTCTGGGAAAAGGGGTTTTGGGGGAAAAACAACGGTTTTGCATGTTACCTGAAACCTACACTTTTCAGAGCTTGTAGGGGGGGTTCCTGGAACCCACCGTCTGCTTTATATCAGAGAATGCCAACCAAAGCCGGGGGTCGGTTTTCATTTTGTGGAATTTGTTTTCTTTTTCAAAGTTTATTTAACGCAAAGCCCCCGACGCGTGGAGAAAAAACAAAATGTATTCAAAAAACATAAAAAAAGTGAGATTTAAGATGTAATTTGTCTGTAATAAGTCCCCTTGGAATGTTTATTCATCATTGGAACTTTTTTGCCCAAATTTGCTAAAAACATTGTTGTATTCTAGAACGGTGATCTAGAACGTTGGACGCTTTGGAATTTTTTCTTTTTTATGAATAAAGTGAAAATTCTGATGTTTTTTTGTAAGTTTTAGTCCGGAGCGGCAATGCGTTTGCATCGGATGGGTACTGATTGTTGGAATTAGTGATTATTGCACAGATGGCTGGTTAATCCAAGTTAAAATGATCCGAGTTTGGCTCTTATCACTGAGCCAATAGGCAGAAGGCGGTCACGGCGCAGCCGTTAGTAAATGGCGTCCATCCACATCACGCCGACCGGTTAAGAGTCCCAGTAGCCGGTGGGTGACGGCTCCCCAATGGCTTCTTCTGAGCTCTATGTTTTTTGGGTCTACTGGGTCTTTCCCGAGTCCCTCATAATAAGATTGGTGGCTCTACTGGGCCGGACTGGTGATGACTAGGTAGCCCTGGCACTTTAAAGCCCACGGCCGCCAATGGCTGCTCAGCAGCATGTTTTGTTTTTAAGCTTACATAGCGTGCAGCCGGCCGGCCGTATTCAGACTGTTGGCCACAGACTCGGGTGGGTATGGGCCACCGATGGTCAGTGTGGGCCAGTAAGTGGTACTTGCCATGGAACACGGGAGCAAAGCTCTGAGATACTTGGTCTCATGTGTTGGTGTGACCTCTTATTGTGCCACCAAGTGCATGCTGGCAATGTTTCCACCCAGAAGGTCTTCGTCAGGCACGGTGTGGATGGAGTGGCTACTGTGCGTTAGACATCTTTAGTATAATGCTCACGGAAGGGACTATCATGCTTAATTCCCTCAAGGATCAGCGATGCTTCACAGCCTCTGTCTCTGGGTAACCCAAGCTTTATCTTAAATGTATTTATGTTATATTTATTTATATTTGTGACGTGGTCATCATGTCGTGATGTCAACCTTATGATGTAACTTGCTGCTGAAGCTGTTGGTGGAAACTGTGATCTTCTCATGTGTTTAGATGATGTTTTCGCGATTAGACTGAATAAGGTGTCAGTCGGAGGCTTCATCTAGGCTGTCAAAGTAACAAAAAAATGGGGCGGAAAAAAAAATTTATTGTGGGTATTCTGGGTTATAAAACAAAGATTGTTTGTGAAATGTCTGGTGGCAACTGTAATGCAAGTCCTTCTCCTGCTACCATGGAGTCTTTGAAGTCGTCTCATTGAAACCCATGGGACCCTGAGTGTAAGGAACCTGTAAGACCCTGAGTGTAAGGAGCCCATGGAAACCTGAGTGTAAGGAACCCATGGGACCCTGAGTGTAAGGAACTCTATAGGACCCTGAGTCTAGGAATCCTTGGGACTCTGAATGTAAGGAGTGCCGAGTGCCTTCTCCATGGATATTTAATTGAGGAGTTGACCCTGGTGTTGGTGGAACAAAGTTTTGAAGTCCTCTGCTAGCTGAGTGTTAGTGCATGTCAGTGGTCCCCATGGCAACTTCTCAGGGCTGACCCCAAAAGATAAGGGGCCTGGCTAGCTGCACCATGGTGCGGCACTACCCCAAATATCCTCGAAAGGGGCAGGGGAGGACAGGGGAGAGTGGGAGGAAGCCGGGTGCGGAGTGGGTACGGCCTAACATCGGCCACAGATGAAGCACGTTGGTCTGGAGGCCAGGTAGTCAGCTTGAGAATATGACCATTGCCCATGTGTGGTATTCACTTACCTGCAGCTAGTAAACACCAGGGGCCCGTTCCTCAGAGATATGATAAGAAACTCGTCGCGCATGTCGGAAAATAATTACAGGAACCAGAAGAATATTAGTGAAAGGAGAAATGTCCACATTGCTGAATCTATCGGATTTGACACCGTCAGGTTTCTATAGCAAGAAGACTTGAGCTGGCCCTGTATAAAGCATAATTTAATAACTATATATTATACAGGGCCGTCCAGGCTCTTCCACAGCAGAAGCTCACTGGCGATGGGCTTTCATTATGTAAAGAAGCCGAATCACAACCTCCAGCACAATGCAAAAGAGCATCAAAACCAGACATTCTGTACAGAACCCGACGAGAACGCGAGACAGAGGAGAGGACAACGTAACATCCTTCATCATATTCACCATCATACTCACCATCATACTCACCATCATATTCACCATCATACTCACCATCATATTCACCATCATACTCACCATCATATTCACCATCATATTCACCATCATACTCACCATCATACTCACCATAATATTCACCTTCATACTCACAATCATACTCACCATCATACTCACCATCATATTCACCATCATACTCACCATCATACTCACCATCATATTCACCATCATACTCACCATCATATTCACCATCATACTCATCACCATCATACTCACCATCATACTCACCATCATACTCACCATCATATTCACCATCATACTCACCATCATATTCACCATCATACTCACCATCATACTCACCATCATACTCACCATCATATTCACCATCATACTCACCATCATATTCACCATCATATTCACCATCATACTCACCATCATACTCATCACCATCATACTCACCATCATACTCACCATCATATTCACCATCATACTCACCATCATATTCACCATCATACTCACCATCATACTCACCATCATATTCACCATCATACTCACCATCATACTCACCATCATATTCACCATCATACTCATCATCATATTCACCAATCAGCGACGGGCAAAATGGTAGATCTCGGTAAAAGGACTCAGATTTCCCCCCCTTCGGTGTTCACGATGTTGTTGGTTTTTGTGTAACGGAGCAGAGAGGCCGTGGCTCGTTATACCTGCCTCTGTCCCCAGGAGAGATTTCTGGTTTTAAGGGGTAGTTCAGTTGATTTGCTTCTCCCCTGTAGCATAACCCCCAGCGCTGTATACAGTAATATAACCCCCAGCGCTGTATACAGGAATATAACCCCCCAGCGCTGTATACAGTAATATAACCCCCAGCGCTGTATACAGTAATATAACCCCCAGCGCTGTATACAGGAATATAACCCCCCAGCGCTGTATACAGTAATATAACCCCCAGCACTGGATACAGTAATATAACCCCCAGCACTGTATACAGTAATATAACCCCCAGCGCTGTATACAGTAATATAACCCCCAGCACTGTATACAGTAATATAACCCCCAGCGCTGTATACAGTAATATAACCCCCAGCACTGTATACAGTAATATAACCCCCAGCACTGTATACAGTAATATAACCCCCAGCACTGTATACAGTAATATAACCCCCAGCGCTGTATACAGTAATATGACCCCAGCGCTGTATACAGTAATATAACCCCCCAGCGCTGTATACAGTAATATAACCCCCAGCACTGGATACTGTAATATAACCCCCAGCACTGTATACAGTAATATAACCCCCAGCGCTGTATACAGTAATATAACCCCAGCACTGTATACAGTAATAACCCCCAGCGCTGTATACAGTAATATAACCCCCAGCGCTGTATACAGTAATATTACCCCCAGCACTGGATACTGTAATATAACCCCCAGCGCTCTATACAGTAATATAACCCCCAGCGCTGTATACAGTAATATAACCCCCAGCGCTCTATACAGTAATATAACCCCCAGCGCTGTATACAGTAATATAACCCCAGCGCTGTATACAGTAATATAACCCCCAGCGCTGTATACAGTAATATAACCCCCAGCGCTGTATACAGTAATATAACCCCCAGCGCTCTATACAGTAATATAACCCCCAGCGCTGTATACAGTAATATAACCCCAGCGCTGTATACAGTAATATAACCCCCAGCGCTGTATACAGTAATATAACCCCCAGTGCTGTATACAGTAATATAACCCCCAGCGCTGTATACAGTAATATAACCCCCCAGCACTGTATACAGTAATATAACCCCCCAGCGCTGTATACAGTAATATAACCCCCAGCGCTGTATACAGTAATATAACCCCCAGCACTGTATACAGTAATATAACCCCCAGCGCTGTATACAGTAATATTACCCCCAGCACTGGATACTGTAATATAACCCCCCAGCGCTGTATACAGTAATATAACCCCCCAGCGCTGTATACAGTAATATAACCCCCAGCGCTGTATACAGTAATATACCCCCCCAGCGCTGTATACAGTAATATAACTCCCCAGCGCTGTATACAGTAATATAACCCCCAGCGCTGTATACAGTAATATAACCCCCAGCGCTGTA
Source organism: Spea bombifrons (assembly GCF_027358695.1). NCBI lineage: Eukaryota > Metazoa > Chordata > Amphibia > Anura > Pelobatidae > Spea > Spea bombifrons. The sequence continues at coordinate 3,687,516 of NC_071087.1, read as the reverse complement.
TACAGTAATATAACCCCCAGCACTGTATACAGTAATATAACCCCCAGCGCTGTATACAGTAATATAACCCCCCAGTGCTGTATACAGTAATATAACCCCCAGCACTGTATACAGTAATATAACCCCCCAGCGCTGTATACAGTAATATAACCCCCAGCGCTGTATACAGTAATATAACCCCCCAGTGCTGTATACAGTAATATATGCTTTATGGCGATGCTAATGAAGTCCGCTCCTCCATAGACTTTCATTGGTCAGTCGGCTGAACGTCTCTGATTTGCTGGAAAATTAAAGGTTTTTATGCTGATAAAATCTTGATGTTTCCCGTTCTCTCCCAGTTAGCAGATAATAAACATATAAGACGTCCCACCCCGGGAGCATGAGGCTGTGACGGGTACCAGCTGGAGACTCCCGTGGGGGGCTTTAATATGTGCTCTGCAGACTAATGCGTTTAAAGACTTTTCCCCGGGCAAATAAAACATTTATTACTGATAATCACGCCCCGGGAGATCAGACTCACTTACACGATGACGCAGAGTCAGGGATCGGTCAGCGAGAGACCTCCCGGTCCTGAAACATTTAAATTAAAGGAATTCATTATATGAGAAGACGGCTAATCGTCATCTGTGACTGGGAGTCTTTAAAGCCCCGCGTTGGGGGTATAAAGGGGGCGCCTTTGTTTATAACATGCGGCTGGGGGCGGGGCTTTAATCAGATTTTGTGGCCTGTTGGTGATTATTTCTGTAAGTTTAGAAGACGAAAAAAGGGACGAAGGGTAGGAAAGTAGGACAGAGGGATTTGGGCCATAAAGAGGGACTGATCCTCCTGAGTGGGGACGCTTAGGAGGTATTCGCTGAATTGCCCCACCTAAGTCTGGATGTTGGGCAGAGAGCACTTGTCTTACTCCTTACACCCCCAATGGTTCCATTCTACACAAAGAACGTCCAACCCCAGTATCTAATAGATTGTCCTTCTAGCCCCGCCATGACCCTCAGAACTTCCTTCCAGTCCCTCATTGGCTCGAAGAGCTCCTTCCCGGCCCTTGAGGGAGAAACTCCTTCCCGCCCCACCAAACATCCAACACAGCGGCGTGCCATGCCGAGAGCGTCTCATAGACCTCCTCCCACCGGCCCTTTACTGCGGGGACCCCCTTCCATAGACTGACTACCATCGAAGGAACCCAGGCTGCTGCCTGGACCATACCAAGTGTTGCAGGGTGGAGGGGTGCCAGGTCTTACGAGTTAAAATACACATTAATAATATTAATAATAGTGATAATAATAATAATATTAAATATGTGATATTACTAGGCCAAAATACATTTAATGTATGTTAATTACAAAACAAAATCACACCCCTCCCCCCAAAATCCCCAAATTTTATATCCATAATTAATAATCATAAAAAATAAATGAATAAACACGTTATTAATACCGGCTCGTGGGAACAGAGTATTTTCCTATTAGCGGGTGATGATATTGTGGTCTGGCTCATTTAAAAAAAAAATCACAGTTCTTGTTGATAATTTTCTGAATAATTTCGAATATTTAAGTTAATCTATTAATAGCTCGGCACAAATCGCAGATTTCCCCCAAAACGCTCTATTCTCGTGTTTTTCAGGAGATGTCAACTCTACTTGACAACAGGATGAGGACCCTGCAGACAGGTGAGACGCGGAGGCCGAGGCTGGGGAGAATCGGGGAGAAAACCGTGTAATTGGATATTTTTGGCGCGTTCGGTGTGCCGCGGGGGATGGCGGAGCCGGAAATGTTAATGACATCATATGCCAGCGAATTGGGTGGCCCAGGAGGGGCCGCTGTGATCCCAGCCTCTGGGGTAAGAGGGGCTCTTTCTGCCCCCACCGTGCTCCTCTTGATCTATCAGAAGCGTCTCATTGGCTGACGGTCCGGCTGGGAGCAGTAGGAGTGATCCTTCTACCTCCGAACGAGTGCTGAACGTGTCAGGAGGTGCACATTGTGCTCTGTGCTGTACACCCCGGCCCCAGTGCGGACACGTCGGTCTGTGTCGGGGGGCCGGCACGTGGTGCTGGGGGGCTTCTCCCTGCCCGATTACCATCACCCAGACGCGGCCTCTCTACCCCCATCTCTCTGCAGCCCCTCCGTATATCGCCTGCTCATCCCATTGGCTGGAAAATGTATGAAATAAATGAGATCTCCACGGTAACGGCAGATACGGGGTTTGTACCGCACTCTGCCGGGCATAATGTATATTTAATAACCCGACGGCTGTTTTCTTTTCCTTGTGGAATTTGGGAATAAAGCGAGTAGGTTTAGACGGGAAGAAAGAATCCAAAGAAACATCGAACGTAATCGGCCCCGTCTAGATCACCTCTGCTGGGAGGCTGTTCCTCTTACCTACCACCGTCTCGAATGCAGACCGTGAGCTGCTGAAAGCCAGCTGTTGGCCGTTGTAAAAGTATGTGGGTAGTCAGCCATTCCAGCACTCTAGGGGTTACTACCACCCCCCACACACTTTTCATCACCCAATGCAAAGCAGGTCCTCCCAGTACAGATGGTATTCATCAACAGGAGATTTCTGCTGTCCAAGGGCTTTCACATCAAATAACTTGGCAGAGAGATATTTCCCAAACACTCTGCCTGCGCGGGTCGGAGACTTCCGAGGTTTCCCTCATTCCTCTGATGCAGATGAAGCATCCATTGGTATATTAAAAAAAAATCATGACTGTCCAGCAAAACCCGGGACACTTGGGAGGTATGGGGCAGCTCCTCGGGTTTGAATTGAGAAATGATTGGCGGGCGGCTCATTAACCCTTTAAATACAAGGCGCAGGCAGCACGCACAATAGATAAACCTTACCTCCCTACCAATCAGGAGCATGGAGGGGCGGGGCTTGGGAGGTAGGGTGTCACTGAAACCGGCAGCGCTACTGCCCATGCGCACAGTTCTGAGCATGCTCAGTACGCACCTTCCGTGTCCCCGATGCCGCAGGGCTGCGACCCGGGATCCAATGGGATGGAGAGGCAAAATCAGGACTGGCCTGATCAAAGCGAGACAGTTGGGAGGCATGAATCATATTGCATCATACCGCATGCGCGACAGCAGCTGCTGGTTCTGTGAATATCCCGCCGGCGACCCGTTTGGGGCATCTTTTTAACCCCTTATAGTTTTGTAGCATCCAAATCTCTGTTACAGGGACAGTGACGTGTTTCGGGGGTCTCTGTTATAGGGACAGTGACGCGTTTCGGGGGTCTCTGTTATAGGGACAGTGACGCGTTTCGGGGGTCTCTGTTATAGGGACAGTGACGCGTTTCAGGGGGTCTCTGTTATAGGGACAGTGACGCGTTTCAGGGGGTCTCTGTTATAGGGACAGTGACGTGTTTCGGGGGTCTCTGTTATAGGGACAGTGACGCGTTTCAGGGGGTCTCTGTTATAGGGACAGTGACAGGTTTCGGGGGTCTCTGTTGTAGGGACAGTGACGCGTTTCAGGGGGTCTCTGTTATAGGGACAGTGACAGGTTTCGGGGGTCTCTGTTATAGGGACAGTGACGCGTTTCGGGGGTCTCTGTTATAGGGACAGTGACAGGTTTCGGGGGTCTCTGTTATAGGGACAGTGACGTGTTTCGGGGGTCTCTGTTATAGGGACAGTGACGCGTTTCAGGGGGTCTCTGTTATAGGGACAGTGACGTGTTTCGGGGGTCTCTGTTATAGGGACAGTGACGCGTTTCAGGGGGTCTCTGTTATAGGGACAGTGACGCGTTTCGGTGGTCTCTGTTATAGAGACAGTGACGCGTTTCGGGGGTCTCTGTTATAGGGACAGTGACAGGTTTCGGGGGTCTCTGTTATAGGGACAGTGACGTGTTTCGGGGGTCTCTGTTATAGGGACAGTGACGTGTTTCGGGGGTCTCTGTTATAGGGACAGTGACGCGTTTCAGGGGGTCTCTGTTATAGGGACAGTGACGCGTTTCGGGGGTCTCTGTTATAGGGACAGTGACAGGTTTCGGGGGTCTCTGTTATAGGGACAGTGACGCGTTTCAGGGGGTCTCTGTTATAGGGACAGTGACGTGTTTTGGGGGTCTCTGTTATAGGGACAGTGACGCGTTTCAGGGGGTCTCTGTTATAGGGACAGTGACGCGTTTCGGGGGTCTCTGTTATAGGGACAGTGACAGGTTTCGGGGGTCTCTGTTATAGGGACAGTGACGCGTTTCAGGGGGTCTCTGTTATAGGGACAGTGACAGGTTTCGGGGGTCTCTGTTATAGGGACAGTGACGCGTTTCGGGGGTCTCTGTTATAGGGACAGTGACAGGTTTCGGGGGTCTCTGTTATAGGGACAGTGACGCGTTTCAGGGGGTCTCTGTTATAGGGACAGTGACAGGTTTCGGGGGTCTCTGTTATAGGGACAGTGACAGGTTTCGGGGGTCTCTGTTGTAGGGACAGTGACAGGTTTCGGGGGTCTCTGTTATAGGGACAGTGACGCGTTTCAGGGGGTCTCTGTTATAGGGACAGTGACAGGTTTCGGGGGTCTCTGTTATAGGGACAGTGACAGGTTTCGGGGGTCTCTGTTGTAGGGACAGTGACAGGTTTCGGGGGTCTCTGTTATAGGGACAGTAACGTGGGTAGGAGGCTCCATTGTGGGCTCTCTGGGCCGGTCAGAGGATCGCCCAACGTGCCCCTTCATCTCGACTTCACACAAGAAGCAGGACACCTGAAAATAGGGACTGGCCTGCAAAATCTGGGACTGTTGGGAGATTTGGGGCTATTCACAGGTGGAAAAGAGACCGCTGAGTTTAGAGCGTTCGAAAAGGACGAGACTTCTGGAAAGTTTTATCAGAAAAACAGGAGAATGCGTAAAATCCGAAGTATTTGTGTTTCTTGGCACAGGGCCGGGGGGCATCGCTCCGCCGCGCAGGTTCCGAGGGGCCGACCTGTGAGACTCCCTACATGTAATTCATTCTGATCGGCGGGCTCCTTAAATACCCCCTGAGTTAACCCTTTCACTGCTTCACTGTTTATGACCCTTAGTGCATTACCCTCTAACGCTTCTGCTGGGAGGCAGCTCCACTTATCCACCACCCTCTTGGTAAAGTAAAATGTCTTCCCCAAGCACTTGGTAGTGTGATGGACGCTGTGCTACTGGCATGCGACATACGGTGACCGCTGCCGGGGCACAATGTACTAAACGGGCTAATGAGAAAGTTTAACAAGCCTGTTCCTGCCCCAGCGCCTCGTACCCCACCGAGGGCAGAATCGCAGCTCAACGCGCGCCGCTACCTGCATCTTTATCTTGTGTTTCTCTTGTAATTCCACAAATGGCCACCAGGTCGATTAACAAGGTCTGTAGGCAGCATTTACACCCGCACCGGATCCTTTTTGAGCTTCTCTGTGGGATTTTCCTATGCATTTTTTTCTCTTTCTACTACTTGGTTGGATTTGCCCCCCTGGGGGGTAATAGAACCCCCCAAGGCCGACGTGAGTCCCAGTGAAGAGTTGAGTAACTCCAGTGAGATCAGTTGAGCTTCATCCATAACTCAGCACATGGCTTTAGTTGAAATACCCCGACGAGGATGGGGGGGAGGGGCAGATTCGGAATCTCATGCGTGTGACACGTGTGCGGAAGGCTTGTTCATGTATGTTTCCCCACGTTCACACACGTGTTGTTGTGGTTGTCGGACAGGCGGCCCCCGGGGGCCGTTTTCCTCCCCACACCACGCGCTCCGGGAATGTGAATGGTTTGACACTAACCCAGCCCCGTGGATTCCATGTGTGGAGATTATTGTGTAGTAGTGACTGTTCCTCATTACCCTGCGGCTGCGGCTGATGTTGTCATGGTGATTAGTGATGGCTGGTGTTTGGCCTCCTCAGGAAGGGGTATTTTGGGGTAAAATCACATCGGACGGTAATAAGAAGAGGTTTTTTTCTTCCAGTTTCCAACATGGACGGTTCCTGTACCCCGTCGCCCCCGAGCTCGCCGAGTCTCCACAACGAGAGCTGCAACATCGCCCCGCTCACCCCAGACCAGTCCCCGGTAAGGGCTCGCTCTACTTTCTGCCCCATGGCGGGGTATTTGTGTATTGCTGGGTATGAGGGGATCGCAGGGTTCTACGGCCCTAAAAGCCCCGATAATGTGTATAATGTTTTCATAAATTGATTTTTTGTAAATTTTTAAAACCGACCCAAAGTTTTTATTCATGAATTCTCTTCCAGTAAATAAGTATTGAGTTTGGGGGTCCGCTCTGCCCCCCCCCGTATGAACCTCGTGTCTTCTGTTTCAGAGGAGCGAGCACCGGATGGTCAGGAGCTCCAGCTTTTCCGTGGTGGTGGCCATCGACTTCGGGACGACGTCCAGCGGCTACGCCTTTAGCTTCTCCAAGGACCCCGAAGCCATTCACATGATGAGGTACGGGGGGCTTCTGGCACCGCTGCATGTAGCCACCGTCATTCTGAGTTATGGGGGATTTGGGTGGTCTGCTTGCCCCTGCGCATGGAGGTCTGATGTCAGGATCTCCAGCTGGTCTACGGGGGAAAAGGCACCAATGTCCTTCGGCAGAAACCCAGCCAGGCCGTCCCTGAACTCATTATTGAACCTAGCGTGACCCTGCGGAAAAGCTAGACCAGCTAGGAGCGGTAATATGTATGCTTACATGTATGTGCCCCCCCACATGCCCACCCACTTGCCCCTGTACGCAGTAGTTGAAGCCCACTGGCGGCTGGATTCACTGGGGTTGTCCACCTCCTCGGAACGCGTTGGGTCCATCACAGCCTTTTGGTAAATATATAGATCCTTCAGATATTACTCTTGGAGTTGCCTTCACTGCCCCCCCCCCCTTGTCCCAGATCTTCTCAGGATGACCTCCCGCATGTGGTCTGGTGTGAGGGAGAAACCCCCGGGGGGGGGCAGTTACATTTAATTTCATATAATGAGCCCGAGCAGCCCGTTGAGGGCCTGGAATCGTTTTTTTCATGCGCAGGCTGGAGGAGGTTTGGGGGAGAAGCCGTTCTTGCCCCCCCTCCCCAATCTGAAGGCAAACATCTGACCTCCGCATTTATGTTTTTACTCTTTGAGGCGGCGCTGCTCAGATTACGGGGATTTCTGAGCTTTTCAGCCGCCGGTTTTAATCAAATCCCAGCAGAATGGAGCTGTTTCGGATTTCTCCTCGTCTCGTATGACCGGCGCGGCATATGCTCCAAATTAGACCTATTTCAGGACTAAGTGGGATTACTTAAACGTTTACATACTTCGGCCCCGTCTTGGCGACCTCTTGGACCTTCCTACAGCTTTGCTCAAATTCACTGTTTTTTTCTTTTTCTTAAAACAAAATCCTCGTAGCAAAGAACAGCGAGTTTGGGTTTTGGCCGCTGGAGTCCATCAGGACTGTTGGCGGAACGTTCAGGTTTGTGGACATGGTCGCCGCTCCCTGGCAGGCTGATTTATGCCGATTCCTGAGAATTCCTAGTTTTCACCAGTTTTGTTTGAGTTCGCTCATTTGCACGAATGTCCGACGAGGAGGAGGAACACCCAACGACACTAGCGGAGGTGGTTTAGTGCCTTTATGCGTAGGGGAGAGAGAAGAAGCCTTCCGAATTCCATCCGAACCGAAAAAACAGGAAACTAAATTAGTTGCATGATGAGGAATGATCCCCCCCCCAAAAAAAAATTGTCCAAATGTGTTTTTGGTCCTCGTCCTCACGTCTGGTCGCTGGTAATCAGTACCGATAACTCACCAGAGTTCCTACTGACCTCGATAAGGACCTGACCGGGAAAACAGATCTCCTGGAGGTTCCACCACAAGTGTCATCTCCAACCTTTCATGGTCCCAGGGGTTTCTGGTGGACTCCGCGTGGACTGTGATCCGGTGACGGTTCCAGGAAAATGTGGCTTCATTAGTCTTATCGTTTGCTGACCGGTTCATCATAACATTTGCCCCGTTTAGATACAATTTCCGTGATCGGTGTCCTCTCTGTGGACGTCTTAGATAATGTGGTGTTTCCTTCATGTTGTCTTTGTTGAGTTGTTGGGATGTTCTCTCTGGACCAGGCCGAGATAACCGAGAGCTCCATCATGTCTTTCTTTGCGTTGACATTCTAATCATGGTTAGTCCTTACATTCTAATAGAATGTTCTTTTCTCATTCTCTTTAGGAAGTGGGAAGGGGGCGACCCTGGAGTCGCCAACCAGAAAACCCCCACAAGTCTTCTTCTGACCCCAGACAAGGGTTTCCACAGCTTTGGATACACGGCCAGGGACTTCTACCACGACCTGGACCCCGAGGAGGCCAGAGAGTGGCTCTACTTTGAGAAGTTTAAGATGAGAATCCACAGCACCAGCGTACGTAGAGCTCTGCCCGGTGTGTTGCCCCCTTCGCTCTAAACACAGGGGGCAATTAATAATTTAAGAATTATTTTAGGGAAGGGTTTGGGGGTGGAGCAGGACTCGGGGTGATGTCTATAACGCTGCGTTTAGTTGCCAAGTGTTAAATACTAGGTGGAACAGCAGCTTTAAAAGCTGCACCCAGTGACACCAGTATAAAGACGGTTCACATCCCTGTTTATTTGTTTTCTAGGACCTGACCATGATGACAGAGCTGGAGGCAGTGAACGGCAAGAAGGTCCAGGCTGTGGTTGTGTTCGCGCATGCTCTCAGGTTTTTCAAGGAGCACGCCGTGAAGGTGAGTAGGCCCTATAATAAAAACACATTTTACATTACCTGCCATTTTTTTTAAATGTAGTTTTCATATAATAATAATCCTAATAATAATATTGTAATATAATATTTTTGAAATAATAATATAAAAATAATTTCATAGTAATAACAATATTGTAAAATAATATTTTTTTAATAATATAAAATTAATTTTATAATAATGTAAAAATAATCATTTAAAAATAATATAATAATAATAAAATACTATGAAAATAATTTAAAAATAATACTTATATAATAATAGTAATAATAATATAAAAATTATTTTATAATAACATAAACATAATATTAATTAATATAATATAATAAAATAATATCAAAAATAATAACAATAATAATTTAAACATAATAATAATCATCATCCTAATGAAAAAATAATAATAAATTCCCAGCATCCTTTTACAATACTGTTTTTATAACCGGTGCAGGAATCGGGAATGGGTTTTTCCGTGACTTTCTTGTGTTTGTAAAAGGAACTGAGGGACCAGTGCCCGTCTCTGGACCCGAGCGAGTCCATCCGGTGGGTCATCACGGTGCCCGCTATCTGGAAGCAGCCTGCCAAGCAGTTTATGAGGGAGGCCTCCTACCTGGTGAGACATTGTAATAAAACCTTTTCGGCCCCCGTTACCCTTTCAGGGCCACGCGGGGGTGAAGCGGTCCCTCCTTATGCCCATTGGCTTCCTGATTAACACTTTGAGGGCAAGTGACAAATCTCCAATATGCTCTCAAAGGGTTAAGGTTGGACCCCGTGTGGCCGTCTTCTGCTGTGCCCCCCGTTATGTGTGACCCCTCTTTTATTATTAAAAGGCTGGACTGGTGTCTCCAGAGAACCCCGAGCAGCTGCTGATCGCCCTGGAGCCCGAAGCGGCCTCCATTTACTGCCGCAAACTGCGCCTCCACCAGCTCATCGACCTCAGCTCCAAGGCCTTCTACAACGGATTCCACGCCGAGCGGAGCATCGACTCCAGCTTCAGGCAAGGTACGAGACGGCGGGGCAAAGAGACAACTTCGTTTGTTTACTGAGAAGGTGGTAGATAAGTGGACCGTCCTCCCAGCAGAGGTGGTAGAGGGTAATACAGTGAGGGCATTGAACATGCGTGGGATAGACATACGGCGAGACCAACGACTGGTTAAGGCAGACTGGACGGGGCGACTGGCGGAATACGTCTGCTTCTAGGGGGTAGCTGCCTGATTGTTGGTCTTTTCTGTCGTTCCCAGCGAGGGAGCAGCTCCGCAGATCGCGACACAGCCGGACCTTCCTCGTGGAGACCGGGATGGGGGAGTTGTGGTCAGAAATGCAGGCAGGTAAGGGTTAAGTGTGCACGGTGCCGCTCCAGCGGGAGGTCCTTTCCTGATCGCGCTCCGAACGGTGGGAAGCGGGAGGTCCTCGTGGCAGCCAGGCCAGGAACCCCGATCTTCCTGCTCATCCGCAGAACGTCACCTCCCGTCTGTCCCTGTTTAATCTAGCCAGTCCCTCTTTGGGTCCCAAATCTCTCCGTCCATCTTGCGCCCCAACATCTTGTATAAAAAGAGCCGTAAACGGGTTTAAAAAAGATATTATTTAATATGTAAATATTAGAATATATCATGAAAATTATATCAATTCTGTAACTCTACACATTCTTCACCTTCAGTCCCTTCTTAGGTTCAGGATAGCCTTATGCCTGTCCAACTTAACTGTATCTACCACTTCTGCTGGAAGGCTGGACCACGTAACTACTTGCCTTTCACATTAACTAACATCTTGTCCTAATGCGTCTCTTCTTTTTAAATATCCTTCCCTCCGGTATTAAAATGATTCCAAGCCTCCACGGCGCACGCTCTCTCGCTTCTCTTCTGTACATCTGTTTGTAATTTAGGATTCATACATCAAATATTTCATCATTGGGTATTTTGCATGAATTAGAAAAATAAAATACCTAGAAAAAAACATAACTATATAAATTTCCAGCAGGGGGCACCAGTTATCTGTAGATTGCTTTTATATTAAGACGGTATAATTCCTCAATCGATTTATTCCGGTCTAAACTATTCTACTACTAATAAAGCTATAAATATTTTAATAAAATAAATGCAAATAAATGTAAAATAAATACATGTAAAACTAAATGCAATATTAAAAATAAATATAAAATAAATAAATGTAATATTAAAAATAAATATAAAATAAATAAATGTAATATTAAAAATAAATATAAAATAAATAAATGTAAAAGTAAATGTCATATTAAAAATAAATATAAAATAAATAAATGTAATATTAAAAATAAATATAAAATAAATAAATGTAAAAGTAAATGTCATATTAAAAATAAATATAAAATAAATATTATAAATTTAAAAATAAACGTAATATAAAATTATAGTATAAATAAAAATATATATAATATAAATATAAAATAAATATAAATATACAAATAAATGTGATATAAATATTATAAATATAACATAATATAAATATAATATAAATATAGATGTGAGTAAATATTATTTATTGATATGACGTTACTGCATTTAGTCGCCGGCCGAGAAGGGGCTGCGTCTGATTATATTTTAATGTTCGTGTGGCTGAGGCCAGGCATGTGATCCGGTTAGCGGGCGTCACAGCTCTGTATCCACCTTCTGGGGAACGGAGTCAATCCGAGGGCATGATACTCGTTACTGATGTGCGTAAATTGATAATGCGACGGCCCATTGCTTGCTGGGCGTGAAGGCTTCTCACAGCCACCTCTGTCATTCTTGGCGGCTGGCACGCGGATAATGGGAATTGTAGTTAGCTCTGAGATACGCAGTCCCCATCTGTGGGTTACCCCCCGTGTGGTCAGACCCCATGGTGGTTCTTTAATAAGTCCCGCCGGAATGTTTATGGAAAGCTCTGTAAGCGTCGGCACTAAAAGTTATTACCGGATGAAGTGGGCAGTAAATTCTTCCCGAGCCGCCGACCGGCTGAGATCATCGCTGAGCCTCTTCCACCAGCGTCTGTCTGACGCACGCAGGGTACTGAAGACAGAGCTCCGGACAGCCGTCTACATATAACACTCTCAGCCGTACGCGCCCCCCGACCCCCCCCCCCCCGTTACCGGCCAGAAGCAGACAAAACTTCTAAACGTGTCAAATCACTGCGCCCCTCGGGGCCGGGGTCGGCTGCGGAGCCACACAGTTACAATAAATAGTCTCAGGGCTTTACCGAGATGTTTTATGTGGCTTTCTGCCCTTTTTTTTGCCCCGTTTAATGTATAAAGCCGTTCCCTGCTGTTTCTATACACATTATCGGGGCTTTTAGGGCTGTAGAACCCTGCGATCCCCTCATACCCAGCAAACATTCTGACCTCCTAGAAAAGAGGGGCATCAGGGGAGGAGAGAAGGGCATCAGGGGAGAAGAGAGAGGGGCATCAGACAGGAGAGAGGGGTACAGGGATTTGGAATCATCCAGTAATAACATAGCAAGACTGGACAAACTAACCAGGGACACTTGGGAGGTTTATGGTTGCGTTGGATCTCGGTCTAGAGCGTCGTAAATCACCATACCTCTGCTGTCTCTCTGTGACCGTCAGGTGACCGTTACATCGTGGTGGATTGCGGAGGAGGGACGGTGGATCTCACAGTCCATCAGATCGAGCAGTCACAAGGAACGCTGAAAGAGCTGTACAAAGCGTCAGGTAAGACGCCGTCCGTCTGTCTCTCTCACCCCAAGCCCTCTGATGATGCCTGGTTGTGGTCTCACATAGTAGACGTCCGGCTCCATTGGTGAGCGCCGGGCAAGACACATGAACTCTCTGAGAAGCTTAAGCTCCACGGGGCAGATGCTTTACGGCCAAAATGTGAGCCAAGTGCCCCTGAGTTGGCGTCTTTAGGCACCTAATTTAGGAGCGATAACCCGGAGAATAATAACCCGGAGAATAATAACCCGGAGATAACCCCTCGGGGGGATGATGTCAGCGGTGGGATCGCCATACCCTTTGGTTCCATTTAATTTGAGACCTATCGACATGGCGCTGTCCGCATCATCCTGCCCCGTGCAGATCTGTTGGCTGTTCTCTCGGTTCTCTCAGCCGCTCTGCTTGGCCCGTCTCGGCCCCTGATTCTTTTTGCTGTTCTTCGAAGGGTCTCTGTTTTCTTGCAGGTGGTCCGTACGGAGCGGTGGGAGTGGACCTTGCCTTTGAGAAGATGCTATGCCAGATTTTCAGCGAAGACTTCATCCAGACATTTAAAGTCAAGCGCCCCGCAGCCTGGGTCGACTTGATGATCGCTTTTGAAGCTCGGAAGAGGACGGCAGCTCCACAGAGGTCCAACCATCTGAACATCTCCTTGCCCTTCTCCTTCATCGACTTCTACAAGAAGAACAAGGGGCAGAACGTGGAGACGGCCCTTAGAAAGAGCGGGTAACTAAAACGGGCCTTTCTTTATTAGTGTGGGGATTGTTCCCCGAGGAAGAGCCACACCACAAAGGACCATCTGTTCTTATGGGTTGGTTAGTTGGCAGGATTTCTTCCACGTAGAGTCAGCGGTGAAGCAGAAGCTTCGGTTTAGCAGGAGGATAATGGTTAATTAGGTTTATCTGTTGAACGTTCCCGGCGCCGTCTCCTGGAGTTAAAACCGTGCCAAAACACAAAGGTCTCTCTGGAAAACAAATCAATCTCCTGCCATCGATCTCTGTCTTTAACGGGTAATTAATGTGCAGCTTCCTCTTCTTCCCGCGCACGCACACTCCCTCGCCTGAAATAAATCCCCCAAGAGAGGCCCAAAGTAATCATTCCATCTCTCAGAGACCACCGCCGACGTGGGGTCTCCAACGCTGCGGATGAACTATCGGGGACATTAACACTACGTGTCTTCAGTGTGTAAGATCTTCATAGAAGGAGGTAGCGCAGGAGAGATGCAGTTTCATCTCCCGGACTTCACCTTGCAGCCGGGTGCAAAAGCTGGGCCGTGTAGGGGACTGGGGTTTATTTTTTTGGTTCCTACTGGAAAAGGGTGTATTATTGGTGGGGGGGTTGCATGGGGCAGAAGATGTTAGACCCCCGGTCACTGTAGGAGGCTTCTGGTTCATTCAAAGCCACGGGGATGAAACAAACATTTCCTACGCAAATCTGTGGACGGCTTCTTCAACTCCTTCTCCGGTATCTCATCCTATCTTCTACTCCACGTCGCTCCTTTGGGGTTTTCTCATTGTTTGTTTATTTTTGTACCTTTTCAGCGTGAACTTTGTGAAGTGGTCGTCGCAGGGCATGTTACGAATGTCCTCAGAGGCCATGAACGAGCTGTTTCAACCAACCATCCAGCAGATCGTCCAGCACATAGGTACGGAATCAGAGCCTTCACAGATACCCCCAGCCCGGGTCATCATTCCTCCTAGACTTGGCTGTCTGGGCTACCGTTTTGGGGTAATAATGTCTTTTTTATGTCCTTCAGGTGACCTCATGAAGAAACCGGACGTTAAGGGTATCAAGTACCTCTTCCTAGTGGGAGGTTTCGCCGAGTCACCAATGCTTCAGAACGCCGTCCAGACGGCTTTCAGCGACGTCTGCAGGGTCATCATCCCCCAGGACGTTGGCCTCACCATACTGAAGGGCGCCGTCCTCTTCGGACTCGACCCGACCATCGTCAGAGTCAGGCGCTCCCCTCTGACCTATGGAGTCGGGGTACTCAATAAGTTTGTGGAAGGCAAACACCCAAAGGAAAAACTCTTGGTGAAAGAGGGGAAGAACTGGTGCACCGACATCTTCGACAAGTTTGTTTCGGTTGACCAATCTGTGGCCCTCGGAGACATAGTGCAGAGGAGCTACTGCCCGGCGCGGCTGGGACAGCGCAAGATCATCATCAATATCTACTGCTCTTCCGCCGATGACGTGGTTTATATCACCGATCCGGGCGTCAGGAAGTGCGGAACCATAAATCTGGAACTGCCAGACGTCGATGAGTCCGACGCGAAGATCAGCCGCCGGGAGATCAAAGCCAGCATGCAGTTCGGCGACACGGAGATCAAAGTGGCAGCCATGGATGTCAAGACTTCAAAAACAGTCCGGGCCGCCATCGATTTCCTCTCTAATTGAATTTAAACATTTCGGTCCTCGGCTTCTGGCCTAAATCATTACTTAAACCCGGAGATGCGCCGCGTTCAGGGGCCCTCTGGGACAACGGACCGCCAAGTCTCATGTATGGACGGAATCGTGGAGCGAAGTCTTCTCCGTACGGAGAATTGGAATGATCTGCGCCAACTTCTCGGTCTTCTAAACCGGAACCCAATTAGTGGCCAAGAAGGACAGACAAACCCAGATCCCATTGGCTCAGCAGGTCCTCGAGACCCCTCATTCATCTCAGGTGTTACATACGCGGACCCCGGTAAACCCTCTTAGTACTTTGTTCCTATAGGGGGTGCCACAGGTTATAGGGGGCCCTGCAGTGCTTTGTGTCGCCGCTCTCTCACACGTGGGGGGCCCAGCGCTCATTGGTAGGACTGGGATTTGGGGGTTCGTAACTGGAAGTAGAAGATATGCTGATCCCCTAAAGTGTTAATATTTGAAGTATATGTTTGAATGTTTCGATTTTCCCGCGTCCGCCCTGAGAATTCAAATAAAATCCCCGTAACTAATAACTCATCGCTCCCGTGCTTTTCCCGACAAATTCAAAGAAAATGTTCGAAAAACAACAACAAAAAAAGACTGAAATTTTATTTTTGTATTTTTTAAAGCATTTCTGTATTTACTGCGTAAAAAAAATAAACTGTAAGCTCTTGTGTATCAAGATGTGAGGTCAGCGAGATAACAGGCGGGGTCACCGACCTCCGACGCCACAAGAATGTATAATAAAATAATAGCGATAATAATATAATAATAATAATAAATCGCAGCGACCCTTTAGGTACTCAGAGGGCGTGTATTTAACAGAAGCTTTGGGTGTCATTTTCTGGGTTTAGGTCAAATCACCTGTTCTGAAGATCGCGCACCACGTAAGGGAAGAGTGTGTAGTGTAAGCGTGTGTGCCGGGGCATTAGTGTGTGTGTGTGTTAGTGCGTGCGAGTGTGTTAGTGCGTGCGAGTTAGTGTGTGTGAGTGTGAATTAGTGAGTGCGTGCGTGTTAGTGAGTGCATGTAAGTGTGTGTGTTAGTGTGTGTGCGTGAGAGTGTGAGTTAGTGAGTGCGTATGTGTTAGTGTGTGTGCGTGAGTGAGTGAGTGCGTTAGTGAGTGCGTTTGTTAGTGAGTGCGTGTAAGTGTTAGTGTGTGTGTTAGTGCGTGTGTGTGAGTTAGTGAGTGCGTGTGAGAGTGTTAGTGAGTGAGTGCGTGTTAGTGAGTGCGAGTGTCTCTCATATTTATTGTTTTTGGAAAGCATTCTATCCGCGGATATTATTTGGGTTTCTCTGTAAGCGGAATCTGCAGCAGTAACACAAAGCGTTTCACCGCTGGGAAGTTTCAGAGCGCTTGGGCGCCGCCAATGTAATTAAGGCAAAAAAACAACCATTACCACAAAATGCTTTTTAATGATCATTTCCTCTTAAAACGGAGATATTTTGCCCCGGGAAGCGGACGCGGCTCTAACGCCGGAGCTATTAATATTTAAAATCAGCAGGACTAAGAGCTCATCTCCCGGCTGACGGCACGAGGCGCCCATTTCCCCGAATCAGCGGCATCCACGGCACTTTCTCCATCATTTTATTCTCTTACGAAAACTCAAAAAACACAAACAAGATTGTAACCGCTTCGGTTCCAGACCAATAATACATTCATTTCTTCATACACCCAGACTGAAAGGGTTAATAAACAGGAAGTAAAGGGACCGTGATGGCTGCGATTATGGAAATTACCCTTAGAGGCCTTAACCTAAAACTAGAGGCTCAGAGGCCGAGACGGAATGGAAGGAAGTTTTACTTTATAGAGAGGGTGGTAGATAAATGGAACAGCCTCCCAGCAGAAGTGGTAGAGGGTAATACAGCAAGGGTAAACAAGTATGGGACATACGGCTCCTGATGAGACCAACAACCGATTCATGTTTGAGTCGTTACAGCAGGAGAAACGGGCGACTAGACGGGGGCCGGTCAGCCGGTGGGTCCTGTGTGCTATTGAGGACCCTTTGTGCCCCACAGTTAGGGGTCCGCACATCGATCCACGACCCGTGAAAATCCGGTTCCTCCCAACCTGCGCGGTGGCTCCTCGCTACAAAGACAGACGGGCCGGACCCCGGGGGCCAGAGCCAAGCAGGAGCAACGGCCGCTGGAAAGCTTTCCTCCCCTCCCCCGAGCCAAAACCTGCCCCAAGAATTCCCATTTCTGGCTACATTCCGAAATCTATATTTTCTGTTTTATTTTACCTTCAGATTTTTATCATTTAGATTCCAATCTGCGTGAAATAGAATTAGATTTTATTTGCTGATATTTTGCGCTGCAGAAGTTACAGTTTTTGGGATAAAATCAGTTTACTTAATTCACATTTTATTTGCTCCCTTTTTTGGGGGGGGGGAGACATGGTGAAAAACGATAACAAAATAACCACCCAGATTTTGTGATTTAACGGAGACTTTAAATTAATGACGATTTGCTTGGAAAAAGTTTTGCTATCAAAAAGAAAGAAAACAAACAAAAAAAAAAACTATTTTTTTTCCCTTTTATGATCAAATGAAATCATATTTCTTTTTTTAACTCCGGGACGACCAGCAAACATTTATTTATTTCAGGTTGGAGCAGCGCGTCCTTCATAACATCTCTACTGTCATCAAAATGCTTCAAATAATAAAAACCCATAAAACCGCATTGCACAGAAACTGGAATTTACAGAGTTAATTTTCTGCGACATTCATTCCGCGTTTGGATTTTTTTTGATACGATTTCAGCTTTTAGCGGTTCGGGCATAAAACGCGTGCGTCTGATCGATAAATATTTCATATAAATTCATACACGGAAAGTTAGAATAATGCTAAAAACAGCATTTACGCCATTTATTTATAGAAGCAGCAGCCGCCGGCCGGCACACGGCTTCACACGTAACACGTAACACGCGCCGGGGCTTGGACTCGCGAAGAAGTTACTGCGGAGAGATTGTTTGGGGAGAAAAATGCCAAAATCAGGACATAACTGTCATTTTCGGGTTTTGGTTATTGTAACGGGGGCCGCTGCAGCTGCGAAAGTCCTGAGAAGTACCAATAAAGAGGGGGGTGTGGCCTGTAACATTCACTCGGTAACCCACTTAATACCAGCAGCGTGGACCGTACCATGTGTGCCCCCCCCCCGCTCATAATCCTGACAGCGCGTGATAAACACTCGCGACCTTCAAAACGAGTAAAGCACAGAACACGCAACATAATTCACACGGCCCACGGAAGCCGCAGCAGGCGGGGGGCCGGCGGGTAGCAGGGGGGGCGCCCTAGACCGCTCCGGCAAATTTCAGAAATACTCCACTGAAGACGTTCTGTCTCTAAAACTCCGAGCCTGGAACGTTAGCTCTCCGGCCCAAAAGCAGAAGCTGCGTGTCGTCCGTCCGTCCGCCGCGCTCAGTCGAAGCCGTGCCAGTCACTCTGCTCCGAGTCGTACTCCGGCTCCGCGCCGACGCACTTCACCCCCTCCAGCAGCATCGGGGTCCCGTGATGCCGATCTGCAAGAGAGAAGAGGGGGGGAATACTGTGAGACCCAGCGCGGAAGCCCCAAAACACTACAGCCAGCCGCGCGTCTCTGAACATGCGCGGGAAACACGAGGGGGAGTGGTACCGGAGCATCAGAAAGAGGAGACCCACAGACCCCTCCCCTGAGGACCCCAAATCCCGCCCCAGCTGAGCTTAGAACCCCCGAATATCTAAAGACAGAATGTAGAAGTGTTTTCCGAGTGGTTTTGCTCGATTAGGAGATTATTGGACGGGGAGATTAAGGTTTGAGGGGATCCGGTATTATCTTCCCGTATTTATAACGGACGGGCGAGATAACGACAATTATTTAATACTCGCAGGATTATGCGGCTCTCGGCTCCTTAAATCTCCTAAAATATATACAAAAAAAAAAAAAACGTAAAAAAAAAAAAAAATGTACGTATGGAGAGAACACAAAAAATATTTAAATGCCCCGGTATTTGGGACGGCTCCCTCGGGGTTAATCCCGCACCGGATATAAAACGAGGGCGGCCGCTCCCTCGGGGTCGTTTTATAGAATAAAAACAGCGGTCTCATTAACGGCGTCACTGCCCATCCCGCCGCTTACTAAACGCCAACTCTCACAGATCCCGACGGCCCGGAGCTTTTAACGAGACGGGAAAATAAAGGGGAAAAAAAAACATCCCCCTCGGCGGCTGGATTCTCATATAAAGAAAAAAGATAAAAGAAAAAAAAAAAGGAGAAAAATAACACCGTCTGCACCCAGTAAGGGATCGGGGAATGGAATTTGCCCGGGTTGCCGGATGGCTAGTCCAGGCCCGCCGGCGCCTCCTCTGAAGACAGTTCTTCCTGCAGTCATGTGACCCCATGGGCGGCAGGACTTGGGGGTCCATCCCCGGCCATGTGCGGCTTATAATTTTAAGCAGACAGACGCGTTACATATAACCCCCCCGCCTTCCAATTCAGCAAGAAGAACAGGGACCCCAAAACACAGCCTTTCCACAAAGAGGGTCAGGAATCGTTACCAGCTTTTTATTATTTCAACCCAACCCCAAGAGCAAAAATACCCAAAAAAAGGAGAAAAAGAGAAAATGCGCTAGGAACCCCCCCCCCCCGTGCCGGGTAACCTGCAAAAAATAGATCTCTACCGCAGACCGGCCCTAAAAACATTGAAATACTTTCCCCCCACGGCCCGTCAGCTTATCCACAAACACGGCGTGAGACTGTCTCCCCGGACACTTGAGGGTTAAGTAATATTACATTTCCCGCTGATTGATTTGGCATGAAGAAGGGTTAATAGCTAACGGCCGTTGCCATGGTAAATACATAGAACGTTTATCAGAAGGTCCCTAAAGGGTTAAATAATTAAAGGGAAAATCTGTTAAATATAGCGTTACCCAGCTGAAGCGGCTGCCGATTGGCTGGATCGCTGTAAAGCAGTGACGGGACGGAAAGGGTTAACAGACTCACCCAGCACCCTCGCCTGGACCAACACCTTCACAAACGTCTTCTCGTCGGCCTCGCTGGCCAGGACCACCTCCTCCTTCAGCACCCCTTCCCTGCGCGCCGTGTACTCGCACCTCACGCGGTGCCCTGCCGAGGGGAGACGGACAGCTTAACGGGGAGGAATAACGCCGCAGAGCCCGAGCTACGCCAACGAAGAAGTCACATTCAAGTAGTTTATCGAACCCCTCTCTACCGCACACGGAACGGGGGGGGGGGGGACTGAACGCAAAGAGACAACAAGCGTAATGACCGCGCCTCGCAGACACCACAACCGACGCCCCCCTGCCCCCCTACCCCCCCATGGAGCGCAGATGCCAGCCCCCCTCACGAAGCGCATCAACCCAGAAGATCCCGGAGCCGGAAAGCAAACCGGATTTATCTTTAACGGACAGGGGAAGCAAGAACCCAGCCGGGTCACGTGAACGCACATCACATGACTCTGTTCCGTTCTTTCTTCCCCGGGGGGGGCACAAGGAGAAGTTGCAGCCGGGCCCCTGCAGAAGTCTGCAAGTGAGAGATCTGCAGTTCAGGTAAAGGGGTGGGGAAGGGTGTATGCGTGTTTAAGGGAATGAGTATGAGTATATGAATGAGTGTATGAATGTTTGTAAATGAGGGTGTGACGGCCTGGAAGTGTGTGTGTAATCACACCCCTATCATGCTCATGTTCCATCATGTACTGGCTCTGCCTGTAATTATATATTAATATTGTTATTGATTTTTTTGTCCACTTTTGGTGAGTTACTTACTTTTATTCAGAGTGTGTTTATTATTTAAAACAAAAAAAAAAAGTGCATGTGTGGGGGAGGGGGTAATTTTCGTTCCAGAATTTTCATTTCAGTGAATCCCTAAAATTTTATCAAAAAAGAAAAACCTCAACAAGTAAAATATACACAAAAAATAAAACATTAAAATGGGATGCGGGACAGGGAAAAGGAAAGGGGGGGCTGCACCATCCACGCGATACGCCCCAGGAGACGCCAAAACACGTTATATTTGATCAACTTCCGGATTCACTGCTAGGGCGGGGCGGCGGATCACGGCGGCTGCTGCCTTTATTTTATTACATGGGGGTCTCCCCGTGCCCTCGGCCATTACTTCTAACCCCCCCCCTTACCTTCCGCCAGCGGGGTGATGGCCGTCACGGCCAGGTCTCGGCAGGGCAGCGGCGCGGCGCACACGTTCCTCCCCAGTCTCTGGATGGCGGGGAGAGAGAACGAGATCTCGTACTTGTGCAGAATTTTCAGGAATCCCACCTAAAAAAACAAAAGCTGGGCTTTAGGCGGCTCCGTAACCTAACCGCGCGGCCCGACGTGGCTGAGGGTGCTGAGAGTAAACGGGGCGTAAAGACATAGAAATATATTATTCAAAGGAATTAAGGGCCCCTCCCCCCACTCCTCTGCCTCTCATTCCCTCGCATCGATCAGCGGACATTGAAAACGTTAAAGGGTTAAAACCCTTCATGGATTTATATAGCGCCAGCATACGCCGCGGCGCCTTCACATACCGAGCGTCTCCATAAACGGTAACGAGAAGCGGGCAGAACAGCAGAGGCGGTATCCGACGCTCGCTTTATTCGGGTTGTAAACAAACTGTCAGTGCTGGAGTTTTTCAGGTTACGACAAACCCCAGGAGCTCGTTACTCATCATCCGCCGACCGGCTGCGGGGGGCCAAGACACCGCCGGCAGATCGGCCCCCGTCTAGTCGCTGTATTACCCTCTACCACTTCTGCTGGGAGTCTGTTCTACTTATCCACCACCCTGGTCTCCTGTTTTCATGAAGGTAGAGCGCACCGTCCTTCCCCCGCATCACCGGGGAGGAATAACGGCACGGCATGGATGGGGAGGACTCCCGCAGACCCCCCCCCCGGCGATCCTTTACCTTGACCAGCACGGTGCCGTCTTCCTCCTCTGACACCGTGACCACCGAGTCGTGCAGCTTCTCGTCAAAGTGGACGTGGTTGGGGGGTCCGCTGGCCGAGAGCCCGGCAGAGAAGCGGACGGCGGCCACCTTGGGCTTCGCGCCTGGAAGATGGAGAAAGCAGGAGGTGGTTACGCCCCGCCAATGAAAGGGTTACAGACACCTCCTCTGGGTATACACTCCACGTCACCACCACCCTTCCCCTCGAGCAGATAGAGCGTAGGGGTGGCGGCAGTGCAGGGGTTAATCGCATTCACAGAGCCACCGGTGATTAATAACCATAATAACAGGAAAATTACATTACGTGCAGGCGGGGGAGAGACAGAGGCAAGCGAACGAGAGAGAGGGGGAGAGACAGAGGCGAGCGAACGAGAGCGAGAGATGAGGAGAGACTGAGGCGAGTGAGACGGGAGAGAGACGGGGAGAGACTGAGGCGAGTGAGACGGGAGAGAGACGGGGAGAGACAGGGGCGAGCGAACGAGAGAGAGAGGGGGAGAGACAGAGGCGAACGAACGAGAGGGGGAGAGACAGAGGCGAGCGAACAAGAGAGAGGGGGAGAGACAGAGGCGAGCGAACAAGAGAGAGGGGGAGAGACAGAGGCGAGCGAACGAGAGAGAGGGGGAGAGACAGAGGCGAGCGAACGAGAGAGAGGGGGAGAGACAGAGGCGAGCGAACGAGAGAGAGGGGGAGAGACAGAGGCGAGCGAACGAGAGAGAGGGGGAGAGACAGAGGCGAGCGAACGAGAGAGAGGGGGAGAGACAGAGGCGAGCGAACGAGAGAGAGGGGGAGAGGGGGAGAGACAGAGGCAAGCGAACGAGAGAGGGGGAGAGAGAGGCGAACGAACGAGAGAGGGGGAGAGACAGAGGCGAACGAACGAGAGAGGGGGAAGAGACAGAGGCGAGCGAACAAGAGAGAGGGGGAGAGACAGAGGCGAGCGAACGAGAGATGAGGAGAGACTGAGGCGAGCGAACGAGAGAGAGAGAGGGAGAGAGGCGAGCGAACGAGAGAGAGGGGGAGAGACAGAGGTGAGCGAACGAGAGAGAGAGAGAGGGGGAGAGACAGAGGCGAGCGAACGAGAGAGAGAGAGATGAGGAGAGACTGAGGCCGGCGAGAGAGAGAGAGACGGGGAGAGACAGAGGCGAGCGAACGAGAGAGAGACGGAGAGAGAGGCGAGCGAACGAGAGAGGGGGAGAGACAGAGGCGAGCGAACAAGAGAGAGGGGGAGAGACAGAGGCGAGCGAACAAGAGAGAGGGGGAGAGAGAGGCGAGCGAACAAGAGAGAGGGGGAGAGACAGAGGCGAGCGAACAAGAGAGAGGGGGAGAGACAGAGGCGAGCGAACAAGAGAGAGGGGGAGAGACAGAGGCGAGCGAACAAGAGAGAGGGGGAGAGACAGAGGCGAGCGAACAAGAGAGGGGGAGAGAAGAGGCGAGCGAACAAGAGAGGGGGAGAGAAGAGGCGAGCGAACAAGAGAGAGGGGGAGAGACAAGAGGCGAGCGAACAAGAGGGGGGGGACAGAGGCGATATATTTGTTTATTATTTTATATATGAAAAATTCTTTGGGGAGTCATCCGATTTACCAAACCCCACCGCCCGGCCGTGCCGAGTCACATGACTGGATACGGCACGGTAACGGGGACAGAGAGCGAAATTATCTCAGCAGCGAATTCACCGGAATCGGCAATAATTAGAGAGAAAAAAACGTTAAAAAAAAGGGAGAAAAAAAATTTAAGACAATTTTTTTTTCCACATTTTAAGCGACTCTTACCCTTTTTGGCGGCAGCCATGGGGCCGGCCGATGACCTCACGCCCAGCCCTCTTCACACAGACTCCTAAGGAGAGAGACCTATTTAGAGACTGTCCGGGATACACCATCTCCCCCCGGAGAATACCCGCGGGGCAGTAACACGGGCTCTCCGAATCATAACGTGATAACCGGCAGTCTACTCTGTTCTCACGGGGAGGAAAAATACTTACACTGCCCAGACAGCCAGAGGGAGAAGGTAAAAGCCGTCAATCAGCTCAGAGCGGCACCAATGTCACAAAACAAGCCACGCCCAACGCACGAGCCCCACCCACAGCACGTCGCCAGAGACGTACCCAGATAACCCCGACGGCCCCCAATGGCCCAACCGAACCCCGCAGCGTGGGGGGGGAGAGGGATTTAACACGATACAGGAGGAGAAACGTTACAACAAGAGACCACAATCTGAGATGGAATGGAAGGAAGTTTCACTGAGAGTGTGGTAGATTCATGGAACAGCCTCCCAGCAGAAGTGGTAGAGGGTAATACAGCGAGGGTATTAAACATGCATGGGATAGACATACGGCTCCTGAATCTAAGACGAGACCAACGACTGATTAAGGTTTGTGTCTTTACAGCAGGAGAAACGGGCGACTGGACGGGGGCCGGATATCTGTTAGGAGAGTATTTGGGGAGGAAAAAATAGAACACGCATGTAACACGTACTTACATGAGCATCCCCCCATAATAACATGCAGATTATTAACTACACCGCGCGGTAACAGGGGGGGGGTGGTAACCAGGCCACCATACGATTTATATGATTTATACAGCTCCCCGGCACGCGGGATCACAGACCTGTGCTTATATACATAACAAACGTAACAAATACAGTAAATATAACATAACGCAATATAAATAATATAACCGGCCGGCTCGGAAACTCCGGGGCTCATAGCCGGGGAGACAGAACGGCTCTCAGTTACCCCGATCTGAGGGAGGCGAAACGTGTCGGGGAGTCAAGGAAACGCCGGAGGAAATTAACTCTCGAGGAGCCAGAAGCGTGCAGGGCTATCGCCACAACAAGAAGGGAAGGGCCGAGCCGGCCCCGTGTAATGTATAGTTCACTCAGAGGACTGCAATCTCTCCCC
This sequence comes from Spea bombifrons, assembly GCF_027358695.1. Lineage (NCBI taxonomy): Eukaryota > Metazoa > Chordata > Amphibia > Anura > Pelobatidae > Spea > Spea bombifrons. The sequence goes on along the minus strand of NC_071087.1, from coordinate 3,662,953 downwards.
ATTAACTATACATGGCACAGGGCCGGCTGGCGGGGTCACCCCTGAAGCGAGCGAGACGAGGAGTATAATCCTGCAATAAATTCACAAAAAAATACAAGTTAATGGCTTTATATATCAGCGTGCAGCGCTACGGCATCCGCCGGCGATATACAAACCGTAATAAATCACTACAAATACACAAAAATCACGCAGCGGCAAGTTTTATGCTGAAGAAAACCTTAAAAAAACAAAAACAAAAAACCATGCCGTCCAGTCTTCTCCGTGAGTCGCAGCGCCGCGGCATGTGCCGGCGATATACGAGATACACGAAAGGTCGGCTGCTCTCATCACACCTGATCGCAGCCAGCGGACGCTTCCAGCATCTCACTGAACAGATTGCAAGCTCTCCGGGCCGGGATCGCAGGTATCGCCGCCGCACCTGTGGGTCGGTTAAATGATTGCTATACACTACTAGTTATGTGCTGTGTATCCACCGTACTGCGCTACCGAATATGATGGCGCTATATAAATAATAATAATTACTGCTCATTAACGAGCCTTATAACTCACCCCGGATACAAGAGACCACACCTATGACGTCATCACTCAAATAAAATAGACAGACAACAGTAATCCCGTATAATATTTTTATTATAATTATTAATCAGGGGGGCGGGGCGGCCCTGGTGATGGCCCCCAATGTATATATCGAGCTGACTGTGATAGGGGTTGCAGTGACCATGGGCGGACACTGCAGCGTCACGGACAGCACCTTTTAACCCTTTAATCGCCGACCTGGGCGATTCACAAACATCCCCCACCATTACCGCGCAGCTGGGGTGGAGAAGGAGGAGAGTTTGGGCCGAGTGAGCGGACGGCGAGGCTCCCGGGACTCACCAGTAAGCAGGCAGCACTTCCGGTGGCGTAGCGACTCCCTCTCCCACCTGCCCGCGCGCGTCCCGGGAACGGACTGAACTTCAGCAGCGCGCCCTCCTCCAAACACAGAAAGAGCGCCTCTGACAACAACCCCGCTCCTCATTGGACGCATTTTGTAGGGGGCGGGTACACCAAGGGGCTAGCCCACTGCCACTTCTCTGCCTCCCCATTGGCCGGAGAAGTGTGACGTCAGTGGAGTGTGGAATTGGGGATAACAGGATCCGACCGCCACAGCCTCTGGTTACATCAGTCATCGCTACAGACTGTGTTGGCGCTATATAAATAACATGTGTTATCAGGAATACTGATAGGCGCATGCGCACACGGAGAGGGGGCGAGAGAGTGACAGCTCCAAACGCCCCTCCCTTCCAGACTCTTGGGTTCCGCATTGATGAGATGCCTCATATTACAGCGCCGCTTTCCACAGGACGGTTCCGATTTTCAGGCGCTGCCCCACGGACCTTGCACCGGACTCAGCCATAAACACAGCGGTGCGGAGCAGATCGCCGCCGGAAAATTATTTCACCACTTAAAAATAAATGTGACGGCAAACCGGCAGCGACCTTTCCATACGGCCTCTAACGTACGGGATACATACGGGGCGGCGTGTCCGGGGTACACTGATTTATCTATACATTATACAGGGCCCGGTCACTGATTTATCTATACAATATACAGGGCCGGCTCACTGATTTATCTATACATTATACAGGGTCCGGTCACTGATTTATCTATACATTATACAGGGCCCGGTCACTGATTTATCTATACAATATACAGGGCCGGCTCACTGATTTATCTATACATTATACAGGGCCCGGTCACTGATTTATCTATACATTATACAGGGCCGGCTCGCTGATTTATCTATACATTATACAGGGCCCGGTCACTGATTTATCTATACATTATACAGGGTCCGGGCACTGATTTATCTATACATTATACAGGGGCCGGCTCACTGATTTATCTATACATTATACAGGGCCCGGTCACTGATTTATCTATACATTATACAGGGGGGCGGCTCGCTGATTTATCTATACATTATACAGGGGGCCGGTCACTGATTTATCTATACATTATACAGGGGCCGGTCACTGATTTATCTATACATTATACAGGGTCCGGGCACTGATTTATCTATACATTATACAGGGGCCGTTCGCTGATTTATCTATACATTATACAGGGGCCGGTCACTGATTTTTCTATACATTATACAGGGGCCGGTCACTGATTTATCTATACATTATACAGGGGCCGGCTCACTGATTTATCTATACATTATACAGGGGGCCGGTCACTGATTTATCTATACATTATACAGGGGCCGGTCACTGATTTATCTATACATTATACAGGGGCCGGTTACTGATTTATCTATACATTATACAGGGGGCCGGCTTGCTGATTTATCTATACATTATACAGGGTCCGGTCACTGATTTATCTATACATTATACAGGGGCCGGTCACTGATTTATCTATACATTATACAGGGCCCAGTCACTGATTTATCTATACATTATACAGGGGGCCAGCTCGCTGATTTATCTATACATTATACAGGGTCCGGTCACTGATTTATCTATACATTATACAGGGGGCCGGTCACTGAATTATCTATACATTATACAGGGGGCCGGTCACTGATTTATCTATACATTATACAGGGTCCGGGCACTGATTTATCTATACATTATACAGGGGCCGGCTCACTGATTTATCTATACATTATACAGGGCCCGGTCACTGATTTATCTATACATTATACAGGGGGGCGGCTCGCTGATTTATCTATACATTATACAGGGGGCCGGTCACTGATTTATCTATACATTATACAGGGGCCGGTCACTGATTTATCTATACATTATACAGGGTCCGGGCACTGATTTATCTATACATTATACAGGGGGCCCGGTCACTGATTTTTCTATACATTATACAGGGGCAGGTCACTGATTTATCTATACATTATACAGGGGCCGGTCACTGATTTAACTATACATTATACAGGGGCCGGCTCACTGATTTATCTATACATTATACAGGGGGCCGGCTCACTGATTTATCTATACATTATACAGGGGCCGGTCACTGATTTATCTATACATTATACAGGGGCCGGTCACTGATTTATCTATACATTATACAGGGGCCGGTTACTGATTTATCTATACATTATACAGGGGGCCGGCTTGCTGATTTATCTATACATTATACAGGGTCCGGTCACTGATTTATCTATACATTATACAGGGGCCGGTCACTGATTTATCTATACATTATACAGGGGGCCAGCTCGCTGATTTATCTATACATTATACAGGGTCCGGTCACTGATTTATCTATACATTATACAGGGGGCCGGTCACTGAATTATCTATACATTATACAGGGGGCCGGTCACTGATTTATCTATACATTATACAGGGGCCGGCTCGCTGATTTATCTATACATTATACAGGGTCCGGGCACTGATTTATCTATACATTATACAGGGGCCGGTCACTGATTTATCTATACATTATACAGGGGCCGGTCACTGATTTATCTATACATTATACAGGGGGCCGATCTCGCGTGACCCGCTCCAAGTGATGAACCCTTTAACCCCCCCAACATCGTAAAGGGGAGAATCGCCCCGAACGTTTCTTGGATCTCCCAGGTTATTTCCGGGGAACCCTTAATTGTCGCGTGACAGGAAAGCAGCTCCAGAATATTAACCCTTTAACAGCCCATGGTGGAGATTCTATGCAGTAAGTCCCCAAATGTGTGACCCAAACGGTCCTAACACCGGCCCTCGTGGACACCTTGACTTGTCATTATTTAACAATACACTTAATGGAGTCTGGGCTTTATTGGGGAGGAATAATCTGCGCTGATCATCTTATAAATCTGTATAAAAATAAAGCAATATAAAAGGCGCGAGTCCGCTCGGCGGTGCGTCAGGCGGTGCGGGGGTGCGTCAGGCTAGGTGGGGGGGTGCGGCGGGGGTGCGTCAGGCGGTGTGGCGGGGGTGCATCAGACACGTCGGTCCTCCGCCTCCTGCAGCCGCCGGCTCAGATCATCGATCCGCACGTTCTTCAGCTGGAGGAGCCGCTCCATCCGGCGGAGCTTCACCTGCAACACCTGAGGACAAGCAGACGCCGCTCACTATACATTATATAGTGCTGATTATACATTATACAGGGGGCCGACGCGCTGATTATACATTATACAGGGGGCCGGCGCGCTGATTATACATTATACAGGGGGCCGGCGCGCTGATTATACATTATACAGGGGCTGGCGCGCTGATTATACATTATACAGGGGCCGGTGCACTGATTATATATTATACAGGGGGCCGGTGCGCTGATTATACATTATACAGGGGGCCGGCGCGCTGATTATACATTATACAGGGGGCCGGCGCGCTGATTATATATTATACAGGGGGCCGGTGCGCTGATTATACATTATACAGGGGGCCGGCGCGCTGATTATACATTATACAGGGGGCCGGCGCGCTGATTATACATTATACAGGGGGCCGGCGCGCTGATTATACATTATACAGGGGCCGGTGCACTGATTATATATATTATACAGGGGGCCGGCGCGCTGATTATACATTATACAGGGGGCCGGCGCGCTGATTATACATTATACAGGGGGCCGGTGCGCTGATTATACATTATACAGGGGGCCGGTGCGCTGATTATATATTATAAAGGGGCCGGCGCGCTGATTATACATTATACAGGGGGCCGGTGCGCTGATTATACATTATACAGGGGGCCGGTGCGCTGATTATATATTATAAAGGGGCCGGTGCGCTGATTATACATTATACAGGGGGCCGGTGCGCTGATTATATATTATACAGGGGCCGGCGCGCTGATTATACATTATACAGGGGGCCGGTGCGCTGATTATACATTATACAGGGGGCCGGCACGCTGATTATACATTACACAGGGGGTGGTGGTAACGGGAGCAAGGGGTTTCCTCACCTGGACGGACTCCTGCGCAGCCATCAGCTCCTGCTCTTTCTCCGCCAGCTGGATGCGGAGGCCGCTGTCCGCACCGGCCCCCTGCGAGTATCCAGACTGGGTTTTACTGGGGAACAGAGACAAAAAATAAAGTCTTCAGGAGATCGGCGGGGATGGCGTCCCCGGGGGCCGGTATCACACATAGCGCCGCGGCCCCCTCCACTGCCGTGCTGCATGCTCGCAACGGGGCCACCAACATGTGTGAACTTCAATACAGGAAAGGGTAGTCTATACAGTGCAGGGGTAGCCTGGCTTTAAATAACATTAAAAATATATATAATAAAATTACCCTTTCTGCCCCCCCCCGCTGCAGTTATTAAAATGTTATTTATTAGATTATTTGTTACAGTTCTAGATATTGAATCACTTCTGGCGTGTGGGTAACGTCATGATAATGTTGAATGATGAACCCTGTCTGATCTTCACTGTTATTATTATTATTATATTTATGTGTACCCGGTTTGAATGCAGCTCCAGCCTTCAAAGAGACGATCCTATAATCTGTCTGGGGCTCTTAATCAGCCAGCACAGCCCTATCTGCCCAGACGGCACCCGCACTACAGGGGGGATAACACAGGTAGGGGAACCCATTGTATCCCTTAATCCCCTCACCTGATACATCCCCTGTATACTGATGGGATTTGTGAGGGGATGGGGGTGATGGGATTTGTGAGGGGATGGGGGTGATGGGATTTGTGAGGGGATGGGAGTGATGGGATTTGTGAGGGGATGTGGCTGATGGGATTTGTGAGGGGATGTGGCTGATGGGATTTGTGAGGGGATGTGGCTGATGGGATTTGTGAGGGGATGGGGTGATGGGATTTGTGAGGAGATGTGGCTGATGGGATTTGTGAGGGGATGGGGGTGATGGGATTTGTGAGGAGATGTGGCTGATGGGATTTGTGAGGGGATGGGGGTGATGGGATTTGTGATGGGATGTGGCTGATGGGATTTGTGAGGGGATGGGGGTGATGGGATTTGTGAGGAGATGTGGCTGATGGGATTTGTGAGGGGATGGGGGTGATGGGGTTTGTGAGGGGATGGGGGTGATGGGATTTGTGAGGGGATGGGGGTGATGGGATGTGACTGATGGGATTTGTGATGGGATTTGTGATGGGATTTGTGAGGGGATGTGGCTGATGGGATTTGTGAGGGGATGGGGGTGATGGGATTTGTGAGGGGATGGGGGTGATGGGATTTGTGATGGGATGTGGCTGATGGGATTTGTGAGGGGATGGGGGTGATGGGGTTTGTGAGGGGATGGGGGTGATGGGATTTGTGAGGAGATGTGGCTGATGGGATTTGTGAGGGGATGGGGGTGATGGGGTTTGTGAGGGGATGGGGGTGATGGGATTTGTGAGGGGATGGGGGTGATGGGATGTGACTGATGGGATTTGTGATGGGATTTGTGATGGGATTTGTGATGGGATTTGTGAGGGGATGTGGCTGATGGGATTTGTGAGGGGATGGGGGTGATGGGGTTTGTGAGGGGATGTGGCTGATGGGATTTGTGAGGGGATGGGGGTGATGGGATTTGTGAGGGGATGTGGCTGATGGGATTTGTGAGGGGATGGGGGTGATGGGGTTTGTGAGGGGATGGGGGTGATGGGATTTGTGAGGGGATGGGGCTGATGGGATTTGTGAGGGGATGGGGGTGATGGGATTTGTGAGGGGATGTGGCTGATGGGATTTGTGAGGGGATGGGGGTGATGGGATTTGTGAGGGGATGTGGCTGATAGGATTGGGGGTTGGGTTTGGTGCACAGTGAATGGAGATTGTATATAAGTTCTGTGTGTTTGTAATAAAGAGAGTTCTGTTTTTAACCTCAAAGCATGAAGTTCTGTCTCATGATTGAGGGGAGTGCTGGTCTGTGACTGCTTTCTTCGGACAGCCACAGCGCGTCCGCTTACTGGGAGAGGGAAGGAGCTGACGGGCGGATGTGTCCAGTCTGGGGCACAGGACGATCTGTCACAAACGTTATCTATATAATGTATATAATGTATATATCACGTGGATCTGGACACACTGCACAGAGAGGTTCGCTTAATTGATTCTAATTACTAGGGCGTCAATTGGCAGTAGGTGGGAATGTGTGAGCATGCGCGGACACCCTGTACTGCTGCCTGACCTCACAGCACCCGTAACGGAGGAATAACGGAGCATCGGGACCCCTTTAACCCTTCCATAGACAGCCAGAGGGATCCCCAGCCTCTTACCTCCCATGATCGGTTTTCCCAGCAGGCCGTGGGCTGTGCTCCGCGCCGTTCCTTTTCTGCTTTGTTGAATAACCTGCACGGTGGAGAGACAGCCCCGGCGCACAGCGTGTTATAACATACCTCCCAACAGCCCCGGCGCACAGCGTGTAATAGCATACCTCCCGACAGCCCCGGTGCACAGCGTGTAATAGCATACCTCCCAACAGCCCCGGCGCACAGCGTGTAATAGCATACCTCCCAACAGCCCCGGCACACAGCGTGTTATACCATACCTACCAACAGCCCCGGCACACAGCATGTAATAGCATACCTCCCAACAGCCCCGATTTTATCCCCTCCATCCGGTTGAGCTCTACCTCTATCGCTCACATACCTCTCAAGCTCCTCCCCCCGGGCTCCCGATTCGCCAGGGGAGAAAGTTGGGAGGGATGTAGCAGGCACACCTGGGAACTCCCTGCGATTCTCCCGGAGACTCCGGGGTAACGCGCTGCTTCTCCCGGTCTCCGGGTCATGGCAGAGACACGCCTCTGCCCCGCCCACTTCCCCTCCCACCGTTGCCTTTTACCTGTGTCTGCGTTGTGATTGGCTTCCGTGCGGGGGCTCTGAACCTGCCGGGAGACAAGAAACGGTTACAAGGAGTCCTTCTGTCAATGAGCAGAACGGCTGGAGCACAGCGGCCCCTAGTGGCGCATCAGAAATTTACAGGTAAAATACTTTATCATCACGTATTATTAATAGTTTATTGATTAATATAGCACCAACATATTCCACAGAGCGGTACAATGGGAGGAAAGGAGCAGGAGAAATAAATCTGCATCCCCTTATTCCAAATACAAACAACTTGGGGGGGGGTGCAATGGATGCAAATGAACACGTTGGTCTCATCTTAGATTCAGGATCCTATCCCACGCATGTTTCCATTCCTTTACTACTATTAGCCTTTACTACCTCTGCTGGGAGGCTGTTCCATTTATCTACCTGGGTATGTTTATGTGTCTGTCTGGGTGTGTGTGTGTGGGGGTGTATCTGGGTGTGTGTGGGTACATGTGTGTGAGTATGTGTGTCTGGATGGGTGTGTCTGGGTGTGGCCTGGTGGGAGTGGTTTTCATGGTCGGGGAGGGCAGCATTTCACGCTTGGCCCCAGGCATCACAATGTCTTTGGCCGGCCCCCGGGTCTCGGCTCACATTGCTGCGCGGTTCTTGGCAGAGCGAGTGTGTCCGTGCATGCGCCGTGTCACCTGCGAGGACTCTGCTGACGTCTGCTTCTGTTTTTCTTCGATCTTCTGCCGTAGCGTGTTAAGAACGAGCTCCACCACCCCCGGCGAGCAGTGCGCGACCTTACGGATCACATCATCGGGGACGGAAAAGTTCAGCTTACCGAGAACTTTCCTACAAGACAAGATTTCATACAATGAATATGTCCGGCTTGGAGGAGAGAAGAGAGAGAGAGGGGGGAGAGGAGAGGAGAGAGAGGGGGATGGAAAAGAAGAGAGAGAGACGGGGGAGAGAAGAGAGAGGGGGATGGAAAAGAAGAGAGAGATGGGGATATAAGACAGGTATATGATGGTCAGCGGCACGCCCCGTCAGATATATAATATGTATGATGATCAGCGGCACACCCCGTCAGATATATAATATGTATGATGATCAGCGGCACACCCCGTCAGATATATAATATGTATGATGATCAGCGGCACACCCCGTCAGATATATAATATGTATGATGATCAGCGGGACGCCGCAGTCAGATATATAATATGTATGATGATCAGCGGCACGCCCCGTCAGATATATAATATGTATGATGATCAGCGGCACGCCCCGTCAGATATATAATATGTATGATGGTCAGCGGCACACCGCAGTCAGATATATAATATGTATGATGATCAGCGGGACGCCGCCGTCAGATATATAATATGTATGATGGTCAGCGGCACACCCTGTCAGATATATAATATGTATGATGGTCAGCGGCACTCCCCGTCAGATATATAATATGTATGATGATCAGCGGCACACCCCGTCACATATATAATATGTATGATGATCAGCGGCACGCCCCGTCAGATATATAATATGTATGATGATCAGCGGCACGCCGCAGTCAGATATATAATATGTATGATGATCAGCGGCACACCCCGTCAGATATATAATATGTATGATGATCAGCGGCACACCCCGTCAGATATATAATATGTATGATGATCAGCGGGACGCCGCAGTCAGATATATAATATGTATGATGATCAGCGGCACGCCCCGTCAGATATATAATATGTATGATGATCAGCAGCACGCCCCGTCAGATATATAATATGTATGATGGTCAGCGGCACACCGCAGTCAGATATATAATATGTATGATGATCAGCGGGACGCCGCCGTCAGATATATAATATGTATGATGGTCAGCGGCACGCCCTGTCAGATATATAATATGTATGATGGTCAGCGGCACTCCCCGTCAGATATATAATATGTATGATGATCAGCGGCACACCCCGTCACATATATAATATGTATGATGATCAGCGGCACGCCCCGTCAGATATATAATATGTATGATGATCAGCGGCACGCCGCAGTCAGATATATAATATGTATGATGATCAGCGGCACGCCGCCATCAGATATATAATATGTATGATGGTCAGCAGCACGCTGCTATCAGATATATAATATGTATGATGGTCAGCAGCACGCCCTGTCAGATATATAATATGTATGATGGTCAGCGGCACGCCGCAGTCAGATATATAATATGTATGATGGTCAGCGGGACGCCGCAGTCAGATATATAATATGTATGATGGTCAGCGGGACGTCCCGTCAGATATATAATATGTATGATGGTCAGCAGCACGCCGCAGTCAGATATATAATATGTATGATGATCAGCGGGACGCCCCGTCAGATATATAATATGTATGATGATCAGCGGCACGCCCCGTCAGATATATAATATGTATGATGGTCAGCGGCACACCGCAGTCAGATATATAATATGTATGATGATCAGCGGGACGCCGCCGTCAGATATATAATATGTATGATGGTCAGCGGCACGCCCTGTCAGATATATAATATGTATGATGGTCAGCGGCACTCCCCGTCAGATATATAATATGTATGATGATCAGCGGCACACCCCGTCACATATATAATATGTATGATGATCAGCGGCACGCCCCGTCAGATATATAATATGTATGATGATCAGCGGCACGCCGCAGTCAGATATATAATATGTATGATGATCAGCGGCACACCCCGTCAGATATATAATATGTATGATGATCAGCGGCACACCCCGTCAGATATATAATATGTATGATGATCAGCGGGACGCCGCAGTCAGATATATAATATGTATGATGATCAGCGGCACGCCCCGTCAGATATATAATATGTATGATGATCAGCGGCACGCCCCGTCAGATATATAATATGTATGATGGTCAGCGGCACACCGCAGTCAGATATATAATATGTATGATGATCAGCGGGACGCCGCCGTCAGATATATAATATGTATGATGGTCAGCGGCACGCCCTGTCAGATATATAATATGTATGATGGTCAGCGGCACTCCCCGTCAGATATATAATATGTATGATGATCAGCGGCACACCCCGTCACATATATAATATGTATGATGATCAGCGGCACGCCCCGTCAGATATATAATATGTATGATGATCAGCGGCACGCCGCAGTCAGATATATAATATGTATGATGATCAGCGGCACGCCGCCATCAGATATATAATATGTATGATGGTCAGCAGCACGCTGCTATCAGATATATAATATGTATGATGGTCAGCAGCACGCCCTGTCAGATATATAATATGTATGATGGTCAGCGGCACGCCGCAGTCAGATATATAATATGTATGATGGTCAGCGGGACGCCGCAGTCAGATATATAATATGTATGATGGTCAGCGGGACGTCCCGTCAGATATATAATATGTATGATGGTCAGCAGCACGCCGCAGTCAGATATATAATATGTATGATGGTCAGCGGTACGCCGCAGTCAGATATATAATATGTATGATGGTCAGCGGCACGCCGCAGTCAGATATATAATATGTATGATGGTCAGCGGGACGTCCCGTCAGATATATAATATGTATGATGGTCAGCAGCACGCCGCCATCAGATATATAATATGTATGATGGTCAGCGGGACGCCCCGTCAGATATATAATATGTATGATGGTCAGCGGGACGCCCCGTCAGATATATAATATGTATGATGGTCAGCGGCACGCCGCGCATGCTCTCACCTGTTCAGAATGGTCCAGTTGCTGACTTTCTGTTGGGTAGAGTTGGCCGGGACGTAGTTGTGCATTTCCACCAGTTTAGGGAAATGAAATTTCACCAGTTCCGCTGTGAGAACTGCAAACAGAAAAGATAAACTGGTTTTATAGTGGCCCCTTTGGACTGGGCGGAGGGGGGCCCTCCTCCTTCCCGCGTAATGTTCGCGGCCAATCAGGTGCTTTGTGACCGCATTGTGCGATGCGATGAAGTGTGTTGGGTTTTCTCCGTTTCTAAATATTGTTTTTTCATTATTTTAGTTTCCCGTTCTAGAGCTGATTGGCTGACGAGGTGACCCCGTCTCTGGGCTGTCACGCTGCGCATGCTCGGGGTCTCTTTGCCCACCGATGCCTCACCATGTTCACCAACGTTGGTTTGATGCCGAGGAGCCCCTGGGAATCTCTAACTCGGTACAAGGAAGGGCATTAGAACACTAAAACATACTGAGCCCAAACCCGTGTGGCCCTATTTCCTCCCCGATGCCTCGCTTTTCTCCTCTGATATTTAATATATGAGGATATTTCATATAACTATATTAAATAAACAGGGGACTACAATGGAGTCCCAGAAACGAGCTCATAAACCCCCTATTATAGACCTTTGGGGGCTGTAGGTTTGGTAACTACCCCTCTTTCCTTTTGTAAAAGAATCTGAAGTCTATGATACAATCTGATTTCCCAATAAAGGCTGAAATCCGAACAAATGCCTTAAAAATCCATCTCCCCAAAGAAACACAGCGGAGGCAGAAGAAAAGAAAATAGAGAGAAAGGAAAAGAGGGAGAGAGAGAAGAAAGAGGAGAAAGGACGTGTGAGGGAGAGATGGGGAGAGAGAGAGAAGGAGGAAAGAAAGAAGATAAAGGAGAAAGAAGAGAGAAAAGACAGGAAAGCAGAAAGAGGGAGAGGAGAGAAGGAAGGATTAAGAGAGAGGAGAAAAAAGTGAGGGAAAGAGGGAAGAAAATAAAGTAAGGGAGAGAAGTGCTCCTCATTTTATAGACGGCACACGATGTCTACGTCGCCTGCGCACAGGATGGCAGAAGATCAAACAATAACCTAAAAACCAGAATGAAACGGTAAAAAATCCCGATAAAGAGATCAGGACCGAGCATGATGGGAGCTGCCACTCTCAGTATCCTCAGCCAGTGCTCGTCCAGTAATACTCGGTACGATTACATCTTCGTGCTGTTATAGGATCTCCCCAGAATTCATTCTTTCGTTGTGAAAACATTTTCATTCATTCATAATTTTCAGGGAATGATTAAAGATGATGTGACACAAAAGCAGGCACTGCTAGGCTGTTGCCATAGAGACAGAAAAAGCTCCCCACATTTTTTTAATGTGATTTGATGAATGATTAAATCTTCACTGGCAATAATTCAGCGACGGATCTGCTCGGTTTTTTTGCTCAAAGGATTAGGGAGTGCGACTAACGATCCGCGCCCCTTCTGTAAGAATCAGATTGCAAGCTCTTATGGTTCCTGCAGGTAACTGAACTATCAGTGCTGTAATGCTATACGCCCGGATTGTATGAAGCACTCACGAGTTTAATAAATATTTAAATAGGTAAATAACCATTTACAGACATGACAGGGTGACCGAGTGCAGCTACCACCCCCACTGTGTGGCAGATCACCATACTTAAAGAAATCTATTGGCAAATCAGCCCCTCTCTACAGCCAAAATATTCTGAATTCCCTGTACTATGGATTTTTCTACCACATCTGCTGGAAGGCAACTCCTGCTACCACCCACTGTACCTGGGGACTCTCTGACCCAGAGAGTCTTCCGGCATTAACCCTTTCACAGCGACCCTTATGGAAACCATGACTGGTCAGGAGGTAAAGACATTTTGAATGAAGTCCACCCGTGTTCAAGCAGGGATTCCAGCGGTGATAAAGCAGGGAGAAAAGAACCAATCGGGATGCTCGGGTATCATTAAATCATGTGTGACCCCCGAGAATCTGCCTCTTCCCCCCCATGCCCAGAGATTGGGGTAAAAACATCCTGGCAGGTCCCGGGAATTGAGACGCAGAAGAATTTCATCTTTTTTAAGGTATTTTATGCCCCATGTACCCCACTGTTGGACATTAAGTCAAAATACCCCACCATTGGGCAACAAGCCAACAGGTTAACAGCAGCCGCCCTGGCTCCTCGGGGTTATTACTACGGATCCTCCGAGTGAGTCTCTGCTTTTCTGGGTCCCGGCGCTCTGCTTCCAGGATACGGAGCACTGACTAGACATGCCCACTCCCCGCCCTATTCCCCTCCTACCCCCATACAGATTTAAGCTATTTTGGGGCTAGCCCTGTCCTTATAGTCATAAAATCCCACCCACATGGCCCTGTCCATTGCTCAGCCACTCCCCTGAAGAGCGAGGGCTCCGCGTAGCCTTAGCTGGGAGGTACCCAGGTGTGCCCAAAGTGCCCCAGCTGAGAGGGAGAAGTAAGACGCGGTGTAACACAGATAAGAAGGGGTATTCCGGACACATCGATACGAACCTCCATCACTGAAATCCCGCGTGATGTTCCTCTTGGGTCGAGAGAGCGGGATTTTATCCACCCAGGCGTAGAGGTCATGCAGCGTCTCCTCATCAAACATTTTCCTCTATAGGAGAACGTCCCCAAAACTGCCCTAATATTCCCAGCAATGCCCCGGGTCGCAGGCTGCTGCCGCGTCTCCTCTCCCTGTATACACCTTCTTATGTCAGTGAGTACAAAGCTCCAAGCCTGCAACCATATTGTTTACTGTAACCATAGCAACAGTCCTGCCCAGCAGCGTTCAGGAAGTAAACAAGGCTTCTGGGGGTTGTAGTTCTGCGATTGCTCAATAACTGCAGTCACCGTGTATATTATATCATCATTATACTATTATTATTATTACATAACAATAATGATTCACACTAATAATAATTATAATAGTAATTATTAGTAGGAAACAGCGGGTGTGAAAAGCTAGGCCAATAGCCAGCCGCTGCCTAATTCCCATCTTAAAGCTAAAAATCTGAACTCTGCAGCCGGCCCCATCGGAGACGTCCTCTGCGAAGCCGGATCAATCAAAAACATTGCCAACCTTATTGAATCTTTGGATCCAGGGCCGGACTGGGACTGAAAAGCAGCCCTGGAAACATTCGGAGAGCAGCCCCATATAGTTTATCTCGTGGTCGAGCTCTTTAACCACACGCACCCCTTATACACACCCGAGTCACACTATTCGCCATTCTTTTTATCTCATTATTTGTATTAAAATGCCAGAAAGCAAAAGTGTTAAAAGGCCCTAATAAATTAAATACATTACACAGAATGGGATCAAAACATTTTTAGATGAAAAAGTTGCATTTTATTCAGTGGAAAAAAACACTGATCACATTATTCTTCACGATATTCTGGTAAGAAACTTTTATTTCTTTATTAATTCATGTAGACTATTTTTTCATATTTCAGAAAAGCTATGATTGAGAAATCTTTGTTTTTATTTCCTTTTATTTGCCAACCTGCCCCCCCAGTTATGCACATCTGCCCCCAGAAATGCCTTATACCCCCCCTATATGTCACTCTGCCTCCCTGATATGCCTTATACCAGGCATGTCCAAAGTCCGGCCCGCGGGCCAATTGCGGCCCGCGTTCCGGACTGATACGGCCCCCCAAGTGAGCCACGGGACTTGGCGTCATCAGCCGGCGCAGGGAGAAGGAAAGCGCGAGATTTGGGCTTTCCTTCTCCCTGCGCCGGCACACACAGCCACAAGGGCATCTGATGAAGAAATTGTGTAGGGGAGGGTTAGATTTCAACCCTCGTCTACAGTAACTTTAAAAAGGGTTCATGTTTGACTGTAGACGAGGGTTGAAATCTAACCCTCCCCTACACAATTTCTTCATCAGATGCCCTTGTGGCTGTGTGTGCCGGCGCAGGGAGAAGGAAAGCCCAAATCTTGCAATCTCGGACGTCGCTAGATTTGGGCTTTCCTTCTCCCTGCGCCGGCACACACAGCCACAAGGGCATCTGATGAAGAAATTGTAGGCAGTGGCGGAACTACCGGGGTCGCGACTGCGACCGTGCCCTGGAGTTCTGCCAGTCAGGGGGGCCCAAGGGGTGCTGAGCGGTTGCTGAAAACGACCGCTCGGCACCTCTTGGGCCCCCCTGACTGACAGAAATCCAGGACTCCTCTGCTCGCCGCCTGCCTCTGCTGCTGCTGCTGCCGCCGCCGCCTGCCTCTGCTGCTGCTGCTGCCGCCGCCGCCACCTGCCTCTGCGCTGCCCAGAGTGCAGTGTTGGAAGCGTGAGGCGTTTGTCTCATATGCCGGCACTCAGCTGTGAAGCGCCGGCACCCGAGACAAACGCCTCACGCTCCCAACACAGGAGTTGACGGTAAGTGACCTAGGGAGGTAGTGGGTAGATCGTGAGAAGGGGGGGTAGGGAGGGAGAGGGTAGATCGTGAGAAGGGGGGGTAGGGAGGGAGAGGGTAGATCGTGAGAAGGGGGGTAGGGAGGGAGAGGGTAGATCGTTAAGAGGGAGGGAGAGGGGAGATTGTGAGAAGGGGGGTAGGGAGGGAGAGGGGAGATTGTGAGAAGGAGGGGTAGGGAGGAAGAGGGGAGATTGTGAGAAGGAGGGGTAGGGAGGAAGAGGGGAGATTGTGAGAAGGGGGGAGGGAGAGGGGAGATTGTGAGAAGGAGGGGTAGGGAGGGAGAGGGGGATTGTGAGAAGGGGGGAGGGAGAGGGGAGATTGTGAGAAGGGGGGTAGGGAGGGAGAGGGGAGATTGTGAGAAGGGGGGTAGGGAGGGGAGATAGTGAGAAAGGGATACATGTGGTATGCCGTTTTCAATAAACTTTGCATAAAATAGTTAATTTGTATTTAATTTTAATGGTTCAGAAAATGTCAGGCAAAATGGTCGGCCCTCGCACATGTTCACTTCATCAAATCTGGCACTCTTCGAAAAAAGTTTGGACATGCCTGCCTTATACCCTTCTATATGCCACTCTGCCCCATGTTATACCTTTTAACCCTCCTATATGCCACTCTGCCTCCGTGATATGCCTTTTAACCCCTTATATGCCACTCTGCCGTCAGAAATGCCTTATACCCCTATATATTTCATGGGACAGAGTGGCATATAGGGGGGTATAAGGCATTTCTGGAGGCAGAGTGGCATATAAGGGGTTAAAAGGCATATCACGGGGCACTCTGCCTCCAGAAAAGCCTTTTAACCCCCACATACCCCTCCGACTTACCACTGCTTCTGACTCCCTGGTGTCCGGTGAGGGCAGCAGGTGGAGGCAGGCATTCATGAAATTAAAGGGGCCGGCATGCACACACGCCGCTGCCCAATGGCCGTGCCTCAGCTCTTCGTCCATCCCCTTTTAAGACTTGGGAGGAAGTGCTGAGGCACGGCCATTGAGCGGCACGGTACACGCCGGCCCCTTTAAGTTCATTAAGCGCCGGCGGCCGAAGATCAATCGCACTCGCAGCCGGTGTTCCAGCTTGAACTTGAAATCCCTGCTGTAAAAGTAAACCCAGTAGTAAGGGGGGCCATCACTGCCTAAACATCTCCTCAGAGCGAACAAACGCCCCCCGCCAAGGCCAGCCAAACGCCGCTCATTAAAGGGTTTGACTTCACCGATCTTTTTATCAAACCTCGACCTAGCAGAATTACTGGGCACCTGCAAAGACCCCAACTTACTAGCCCAACAGTATAATAAGAGGGTGAGCGATACCTTGAGCAGCCCTGCTCCGCTTCGCATTGAACCTATAAAAACCATCCGCCATGCTCCATGGTTTGATGACACCACCAGAATGCGGAAGAGAAAAGGCCGTAAGCGTGAAAGAAGGCGGCGTAAAACACGCGTGTGTGAATCTCGTCTAGATTATTAGAAATCAACCCCGCTCGTGCCATATTATTTTACCTATTATATGGGAATTCACTTTAAGATAGGCGGACCAGGGACCCTGTTACCTGAAAGAGCTATTAACACCCTACATCCCTGCTCGCCCCCTCCGATCCACACATATGTCTCTTCTCTCATTATATGTCTCTTCTCTCATTATATGTCTCTACTCTCATTATATGTCTCTTCTCTCATTAGATGTCTCTTCTCTCATTATATGTCTCTTCTCTCATTATATGTCTCTTCTCTCATTATACGTCTCTTCTCTCATTATATGTCTCTTCTCTCATTATATGTCTCTTCTCTCATTATATGTCTCTTCTCTCATTATACGTCTCTTCTCTCTCATTATATGTCTCTTCTCTCATTATATGTCTCTTCTCTCATTAGATGTCTCTTCTCTCATTATACGTCTCTTCTCTCATTATATGTCTCTACTCTCATTATATGTCTCTTCTCTCATTATATGTCTCTTCTCTCATTAGATGTCTCTTCTCTCATTATATGTCTCTTCTCTCATTATATGTCTCTTCTGGAACTCTCTGCCGCTGTCAATCAGAGAGGCCCCCTCTTTAAGAATCTTAAAAAAGACTTAAAACCCATCTTTTCTCCCAATCCTTCAGATATTTCCCTCTTTTTCTCTTGTACGCAAATACCTGTAAAGTGCTTCGAGAAAAGCGCTGTATAAATACTCGTTGGTGTATTAGTAGCATTAGTATTGTTGTAGTAGTATTATTAGTAGTATTATTAAATAATAATAATTGAAATGCATTATGTATTATTATTTATTGTACTAGTATTCATATTATTATTAGTATTATTAAATAATAGTAATAATAATAGAAATTCATTATGTATTTATTGTACTATTATTATTGTTAGTATTAAATAATAATAGTAATAATGATAGTAATGCATTATATATTATTATTTATTTTATTAGTACTAGTATTAGTATGATTATTAGTATTTTTAAATAATAATAGTAATAATGATAGTAATGCATTATGTATTATTATTTATCTTTTTATTAGTAGTAGTGTTATTAAATAATATTAGTAATAATGATAGTAATGCATTATATATTATTATTTATTTTATTAGTACTAGTATTACTAGTACCCTCATAACCTGCAATACCCACCTTCATGTTCCCCACAATCAGCTGAAGCCCAAGCAAACCTGCATACTTTGCTACAAGGTATACAGAGTGGACCAAGAGATCTCCTGTATTATCTGTTATTGTTTTCTGTATTGTTATTATCATTTTCCTGTTTCTGTGCCTGAATTGTCTATTACCCTTTTTTTTTCTATCTATGCTTTATGGCCTAGGAATGCCCTTACTGGGAGTTTCAGCATTTTTCCACTGATTGTTTTATTTGTTTTTATTTGGTAAAATTTATGTCATGCCTGTCACTACTTAAGTGTGTTATATTTTACTTTCTATCTTTCTGCTCCACTAACCCCTTATCTCCTATATCTGCCCTCTTACTGCCCCCGTCCACTTTAACACTATTTAACACTCTCTATTACAGCCCTCACAACCTGCAATACCCACCTTCATGTTCCCCACAATCAACTGGGGTTTTTTGCCTGCCCCCCCCTGCACCTCTCCCACCCGCCCCAGTGCTGTTCTAATATATAGACAGTTAAGTACCGGATCTACTGGATCACGCCAGTAGGGGGCACCAAACTGTGGATCCCTTTATTACCCACAACTCCCCATTAAAGCATTCCAGATCCTATCCCTCCCAATCTCTCTGCTGTCAAAGCTATCCCAGTACCTCTACACTCAACCTGTATATGTGAAACCTACCTGCATTTGCTCTACCACTCCTGTCCTATTCCTATCATTCGCAACCAGCAAACTCAATCAACATGCGCATCCTAACCAATCTTATTCCTATCATCTCCAACCATAAACTCCCTCCCGTCTTTAACTGTGCCCTATGGAATGCCCGCTCGGTATGCAACAAACTCGCTTGTATACATGACCTTTTTCTATCCCATGCTTTTAACCTCCTAGCTCTTACTGAAACCTGGATCCCCTCCCATGACACTAAAGCCTCTGCTGCACTCTCCTTCGGAGGACTACACTCCAGCCACACTCCTAGGCCTGATGGCAGAAAGGGTGGTGGTGGAGGCATCCTTCTCTCACCTCACTGCACCTTCCAGAATATACCAAGCCCTCCCTCCCTCTCATTCTGCTCCTTTGAAGCTCACACAATCCGTCTTTTCTCTCCACTCTCTCTTCATATATCGCCCTCCAGGCCCTACCTCGCAGTTCTTTGACCACCTTTCTGCCTGGCTCCCTTTCTTCCTCTCTCCTAATATTCCCTGTCTTATTCTGGGTGACTTTAACATCCCTTTAGAGATATCTAACAACTCTGCTAGCTCCAAACTCCTCTCCCTGACATCCTCCTCTGGTCTCTCTCAATGGACTAATTCCCCAACGCACACCGAGGGACACTCACTTGATGTGGCTTTCTCCAGATCATGCTCGCTTTCAGACTTCTCCATCTACCCGTTCCCTCTGTCTGACCACCACCTTCTATCATTTTCTCCAGTGCTAACCCCTAACAAGACAAACTTACAGCCCTCACCTCATACTTGTAGGCCATTACCAGAAAATACCATTACCCAACTGTCAGCCTCACTCGAACCTCTCTTACCTTCCATGTTAACCCTTTCCTGCCCAGACACAGCAGCCTCTTTTTACAACAACACACTTGCTTCATCCCTCGACACCATAGCTCCAATTACTACAAGTTACCCCCGACAATTTAAACGCCAACCATGGCATACCAAAACCACACGGTATCTTCAGAAGTGCTGCCGCACAGCTGAGCGCTACTTCAGAAAATCAAAATCCAGCGAAGACTTTACTCATTATAAATTCATGCTTCACACCTACAACTCTGCCCTCTCTCTCGCCAAACAGCTCTACTTCTCCACTCTCATATCCTCTCTTTCTTCCAACCCACGACGCCTTTTTTCTACTTTCAACTCCCTTCTCTGTCCCTCCACACCCACACCACAAACCTCTCTCACTGCCCAAGATCTTGCTACCTACTTCAAAGAGAAGATCGAGACTATTAGAAAAGACCTCTCTTCCTTACAACTCCCTCCTACACCACTCACCACCACCCTCTCTACTCCTACTATACTAACTGCCTTTTCCCCTACAACCGAAGAAGAGATAGCCACTCTTCTTTCTTCCTCTCACCCAACAACCTGTCCCCTTGACCCCATCCCTTCACACCTCACAAAGTCTCTATGTCCATCCCTTGGTCCATCACTTACCCACCTATTTAATCTTTCTCTATCATCTGGATCGGTACCATCTGCCTTCAAGCATGCGCTAATCACACCAATTCTAAAGAATCCTTCCTCAGACCCCGTCTGTTTGACTAACTACCGCCCTATCTCTCTGCTTCCTTTTACCTCTAAGCTGCTTGAACGGATTGTGTCCAATCGCCTCACTAACTTCCTCTCCTCTAATTCCCTCCTTGACCCTCTACAGTCTGGTTTCAAACCCCTTCACTCTACTGAAACAGCTCTAACAAAAGTCTCCAATGCCTCGCTCTCTGCCAAAGCTAAAGGTCACTACTCTATTCTAATACTACTGGATCTCTCTGCTGCTTTCGATACTGTTGATCACCACCTTCTTCTTGACTCACTTGCTTCTATGGGCATTCGAGATACAGCTCTCTCCTGGATCTCCTCATATCTGTCTAACCGTTCCTTCTCTGTCAACTTCTCAGGCAACACATCATCACCCCTTCCACTTTCAGTTGGTGTCCCCCAAGGTTCAGTCCTTGGCCCTCTGCTGTTCTCTCTTTATACTTCATCTCTTGGCAAACTAATCAACTCATTTGGCCTCCAGTATCATCTATATGCAGATGATACCCAAATCTACCTGTCTTCTCCTGATCTCTCTCCATCTCTCATGTCCCGGATCACCAGCTGCTTGTCTGCTATTTCTTCATGGATGTCACAACACTACCTGAAACTTAATCTTTCTAAAACGGAACTCATTATCTTCCCTCCCTCCATCTCCACTCCACTACCTGAATTCTCTATCACCATTAACAACACGACTATCTCGTTCATTCACTTATCATTTCCCGTCTTGACTACTGCAACACTCTTCTGGTTGGCACTCCACTGTCTCGACTCTCTCCTCTACAGTCTATCCTTAATGCCGCTGCTAGGCTCATCTTCCTTGCACGTCGCTCCTCTTCTGCTTCCCCCCTCTGTGAAACCCTCCACTGGCTCCCGATTACCTTTAGAATTAAATTTAAGATCCTGGTACTGACATATAAGGCCATCCATAACACTGTTCCTCCGTACATTTCTGACCTCATTAGCAAATACTCTCCTACTCGATCCCTACGTTCCTCCCATGGGCTAAGGCTCTCCTCCTCACTCATCACCTCTTCCTTTTCCCGTCTACAAGATTTCACTCGAGCTGCCCCATATCGCTGGAATCTGCTCCCAAGGAACCTTCAGAATTCACCCTCCCTCCCGACATTCAAGAAACATCTAAAAACCCACTTCTTCAGAGAAGCCTCACTATCTTAGCTGCTAGAACATCCTTGTCATCGATACGACCACCACACTACCTCTCACCCTTTCTCTATGCCTTATGTTTATCACCCCATTTTCCCTCTAGATTGTAAGCTTGCGATCAGGGCTCTCTCCACCAAATGTATCGGTTTGTCTTAGTCTGTCAATTCTTGTCTTGTCATATCCCTTGAATTTATGTATTGTATTAAGCGCTGCGTAAAATGTTGGCGCTATATAAATAAAAGATAATAATAATAATAATAATATTAGTATTATTATTAGTATTTTTTAATAATAATAGTAATAGTGATAGTAATGCATTGGGTATTATTATTTATCTTATTAGTAGTAGTGTTATTAAATAAGAATAATAATAGTAATAATGCTAGTAATGCATTATGTATTATTATTTATCTTATTATTATTATTAGTAGTAATACTAGTAGTAGTAATACTAAGTAGTAATAATAATAATAATAATTATCAAAATGCATTATGTATTATTATTTATTTTATTAGTACTTGTATTAGTAGTATTATTAGTATTATTAAATAATAATAATTACTATTAGAAATCAAACATGACAAAAAAAGCATGCATTAACTTAAAAATAAATGTATTTTCATGTTTTTAAATAAAAAGGCCGATGGGCTTCTGTGGACTGCAATGCATCTCCGGGATCCGTTTACTAAGTGAGGAGGGAGACGGTCTCCTGCGGAACCATTTGGACTTAAACCAAAATTACGGAGGGTAAAAAAAAATATAAAAAAAAATGCTCAGCATTTCGCTCAATCCTTGTGGTCTCGTCTTAGACTCAGAAGCCGTATGCCTATCCCACTACTTCCGCTGGCAGGCAGTTCCACTTATCCACCACTCTCTCAGTACGGTAGAATGATTAAAAGCAATGCGGCTTCAGGCACTCACGGGTTACTTGTCTTCAGATCGCTCTGGGAGATTAAGAGCCTTTTGAAGTGCCCTGCTGAGACCCTGTGGGGGTAGTGGCTGCCCAGGGGGGGTTTGCCGGGAGCCAGCTTTAGCTCTGTAGCCACAACCTGCCTGTACTTGCCGCCTCCTCCTCTTCACAGCCATTAAATGCTATGATTGTGAGCGCAGTCCGTCCCCGCACTCTCCTCCGCCGCCTCTCCGGGCGACATGAAGACCTTCCTGCCGTACCTACTCTGCACGGCCACCCACCTGCCGTACCTACTCTGCGCGGCCACCCACCTACCGTACCTACTCTGCACGGCCACCCACCTGCCGTACCTACTCTGCACGGCCACCTTCCTGCGGCTGCATCTCCCGGCACAAGGTACAGCCTCGCACACACCTTGGCAGGGATCGCTCTCACGGCGTTGCGGTCCTGCAGCTCTCGCATTCACACTCTGTACGCACTCTGCACACACTCTGTACACATGACCCAACAGGAGATTTTTCTGTAAATGCGTACAATTTGCTATTTTTAGTATAAAAAAAAAATGCTGACCTCAGGCTTATTGTTTAACTATTTCATTGCCAGTCATCGCTCCGTCCTCTGACTATTTATTATAGGTTTGCTTTTCGCTAATATTATTAATATTATTATTTATTGATTTATGTAGCGCCATCATATTCCGCAGCGCTGTACAATGTATATATATATATATATTCTAAATACCATTATTTACACTTATGCACTGGGAGAGATGGACTAAACGGCATGTAATGCTTCTTTTAGAGAAAATAATGCAGGCGTTGCGAAGGGTTAATACGCTAATAAACCTTGGCTCTGGCACTGAAAGGGTTAAAAAAACCCATAATTTTACGGCAGATCAGACCCCGTTAGAAAGACCCAAACCTTAACCAGTCGCTGGCCTCGTCTTCAGGAGCCGTATGTCTGTCCCATGCATGTTTAATACCCTCACTGTATTACCCTCTACCGCCTCTGCTGGGAGGCTGCTCCATTACATCGATAATGATTTTCTTGGTGTTTTTATGTATAAATAGTATAATTTGGCTCACCGCTGTACTATAAATGAATAATATTTGGGGTTTTGCCGAATTTATTTGGGGTTTCTGCCCCGTGAATGAACGTGGATTAACCCTTTCACGTCTTTTAACGATGCCGAGTTCCGGCCCCTCGTTTTACCGCTTTGTAAATTTAGCAATGATCGGTGGAGTCGGGATGCGCTTCTGCCCGTCGGCGTTGTACTGCGCTGCAGAATATGATGGCGCTATATAAACCAATAAATGATAATTGATGATGACGCTCGGTATAGGGAATCTTATTCTGCAGCCTGCGTGATAAACGGAGCCTTAGATCCGTAGAATTATCTCCACTTTTAGTAAATAGCATGTTTTTGGTGATTTTTTTTTTTTGAAGCCGTTCCCAGCGCAAAATTCCAAGATCCAGACCCGACCCCAAACCATCTCCTCCTCGTGCGGCGGATCCGGAGCGAGCCGGGGGCCGGGGGGAGTCGCGAGCAGCAGGTAAGAGTCATATGAGATCCTCCAAAACCCACGCTTTCACAGCAAAAATCATCCAAAATAATGATTTTCGGAGATTTACGATAGAAATGCATCACAAAATGGGTTAAATAAACGAAATTCAAGGCAAAATGAGAAAGAATCATGAATATAACAGAATTGGGGGCCCCCGCCTCGTCTATATGCTGTGAGACCCCAAACCTCATAAGTCTCGTCTTCAATTTAATTTACCTTTTTAGGTTTAGGGTTTGAATTGTTTGACACTCTCATCTCGCCTTTTACTCAGGGAAAATCCGAGAACGCGATTGAATTTGTCTTACGAATCGGGCAGAGAGATCACCTCCTCACGTTGCGCAAGGCACAGTAAGTACTACAATTAAGCATTGAGGGAGCAACGTTATAAGGGGGTTCAGATCTGTGTAATTATTAAGCATTATTCCGATTGGCTCCAAGAGACCAATCAGAACAGACGATTTTCTTCTGGGTCTCGTTAAAACAGAGCGCAGAATGAGGGCAAAAACAAGAAATTCACGAAGAAAATTCTGTATTTCAGCGTTAATGAAACCCCATAAATCTCACTTAACCCTTTACGCGCCAGATCCCGGGTTCTTGGAACGAGGAGAACCCCGCAGAGGGCGCTTCATTGGTTAATCGTTTCCCATCGCGGTGCTTCCAGCCAAATATACACCATGTGCTGTCCCTTTAAATGGCTGTCAATCACTCTGTAGAGTCTTAAAGATGTTTCTGTATCACTTTTTACCCAAACTTTCATTTATTCCCCCTATTTCAAGGTAAAGTCACGCGCGGAGAGTTTAAATTCCCTTACTGTATTAACCCCTACCACTTCTGCTGGAAGGCTGCTCCACTTATCCACCACCCTGCCAATGGTAAAAGCACGCTGCTCTCTAACATCAGAGGTACAGATGGCATCTTGTAATCTCGCGTGCCCTCGCCTCCAGCCAGTGGTGTTACTCGCAAACATCATTATTTATTGCTTTATATAGTGCTGCCATATTCTGCAGCGCAGTACAGTGGGTATAAAAATAGTGCATCACATCATAGTTTGGACTTACAGATATGGTGGGCCCTGCGCAAAGGAGCTTACAATCTACCATCTGTATGATTAAAACAAAAAAAAAAACTGAAATATTCAGCATCAGGGTAGTAGGTAAATGGAAGAGCCTCCCAGCAGAAATGGTAGAAGCTAATATAGCGAAGGAATGTTTCCTTTTCTTTTTTTATGTTTCTGTAGATCCAAATTGCGATGCTCTACTTGCTATGTCCTGTTTACCCATTGTACTGCGCTGCTGAATATGATGGCGCTATGATAAATAATAATAATAATTGCCCCTTCTTGGGACTCGTGTTGTAAAGCCCCAGCGGTACCGGCGGTTCCCCCCGTGGAATGTTCACTAACTATACACTAACTTAAAAGTTTAAATTTGGGAACATTCACTGCGGAAACATTAACAAAAAAAAGAGGCCCCTGGGGGCCAGCGTGATCCCCGCTCCCCCGCCAGCGAGGGCCGCTTGTTAGGACACGTCGGAAACACGGTCACGTCAAGACGTTTACACGATGTCCCCAGAGTTTACAAGTCAATCCTTTTTAGACGCTTAATATAATCTAATTATATTATATGATGTTATATTATATGATGTTATATTATATTGTATTGTAAACAGGATATGATATGATATATTGTATTATATTACTATTATTATATTATTATATGATATGATATTATATTGTATGGTATTATAGGATAATATTATATTATATACTATATTATATACTATATTATATGATATTATATATTATATGATATTATATGATATATTGTATTATATATGATATTATATTGTATGGTATTATAGGATATTACATTATATGATATTACATTATATGATATTATATTGTATTATATGATATATTGTATTATATATTATATGATATTACGTTATATTGTATGGTATTATAGGATATTATATTATATAGTACTATATTATATATTATATGATATGATATATTATATGATATTATATGATATATTGTTGTATATTATATGATATTATATTGTATTGCATTCTATTATATGATATTATATATTATATTATATAGTACTATATCATATATTATATGATATTAATGATATTATATATTATATTAATATAATATATTATATGATATATTGTATTATATACTGGTATTATTTGATATTATATTATATGATATTATTTGATATTATATTATATGATATTATATTATATTGTATTGTATAATATTATATTATATTGTGTATTATATTATATTATATTGTAATTTACAATATTATATTATATATGATATTATATTGTTTTTGGTTCATTTCTCCAAAATTTTCTCACTTTTACGGTTACTGATCTACGATATACGGAATATTAATAAATGTCATTAAAATACATTTGAAATATTTAAATTTTCTGTTTATTTGAAATATTTATTTTTAGAACGCTTGCTTTCCAGGGATCTGCTGGCGCCGGACTTTACCGCCTTCCACTACCATGAAGATGGGACGTTGGTCTCAGAATCACCGGGGCACCTGGTAGGTACTATGGGCTTCTTATCATAATGTCCCTTTAAATGAAGTAGCAGGCAATACTGTCAGTCACTGATTACAACCAGGGCTGAACTGGCCATGATGGGAAAGGCCTGGCACTTCAAGGCCAGCGGGCGCCTGACGGTGTAGGTGTGGCCAACGTTTGGACATGCGCGGCCGCACGCTAAGGTTTTATGCTCACGTACTGCAATGCGCTCTAAATATGGGGCCCCGGCGTGCCAGCTGGCTATACCTGGGAACTTTGTGGCACCTGCTACCCAGAGCCTCCCTTGTGGGATAGGGGTAGGCGGTCCCGCGGAAGTCAGTGGGCGGTTCCCTCTGATGTTGCTTTTGTTGGGAAGTGGGCGGGAGTGGGGTGCACCGCAATGCCCCTACCGCGACACGGAGTTTCCCTGTAGTGACCCAGAGAAGAGTTCCCCGGCATGCAGATGGCCAGTCTGGGCCTGATCACTAATGTAGAGGGCTGGGTCATACCATTGGAGCACAGAACAGGGGGGAAGGGCTCTCCTTTTGATGGCTTTGACATGCTCCCGAACTTGACACACGCTCTGTCTGCTGGAGGCTGCAAGGAATGCCTGTCAATCATTCCTTTGTAACCTGGTTTATAAGGTCATGGAGGTTACGGGTATGTACCTGCCCCGGGGCAATTACTTGACAGTAGAGCGAGTAGACAGAGACTACTGAGATCACGGATCGCTGCTCATATAAACGCTCCCAGTTTCATCTCGTTCATTCCAGGGTTTAATATCCGCGCATCACGGATGGCCTTGCCATAGATAACATTTGCGTAATAAGGTGCTAAGTTAAGGAGTGGGGGGAGGGTCACCCGGTCTCCGTGATACCGCGCAGCACTATAGGGGAGTGATTTCTACAGAAATCATATGGGAGGATTGGCTGCTGGCACCGAAGTATTGTGGCTGCGGCCGACTCGATCCAAGGCGGCAGATCCCCCAACATCATGGAGGGAACTCTCCGGGGGAGTCTGACCCTCAGCTCTCTCCTTAAAGTTCCGCATATAGATAACGGGGGGATCCAGGCTACCCGGAGCCCTCCCTTTTCAGAATGCTGGTGGGCAGCCCCTCTGACGTTAGTGGGCAATCTGCCGATGTCAGTGGGCGGTACCCCTGGAAGCTGCCCATTTTTGAAAGGAAAGTGGGCAGGGAGTGGTAGGTACCACAATGCCGCCCCCGCGTCACGGCGTTTCTCCGCAGGGACCCAGAGAGTTCCTGGGTATAAATAACTCCAGGGGACACCATCTAATAATGGGGTCCCCGTGAAGATACATCCGTGGCCCACGTGCTCGTGAAATGGAGTCACGGAGGATTTGTTTAACCCGGAGCCGGCCGGGGGGTTTACGATTACGATCTATCTGAGAATGTGACAGCACTGGAACAACGTCTCGCACGGCCCTCGCACGGCCCTCACAAACAGATGGCCTACAGCTCCTAACATTAGAAGCCACCAAATTGTACGGCGTGTCAGTGTCCATTACATACTATACATGCCTTGACACGTAACACGCAATTATCGGCGTCCTCTGCCTCACACGCCGACTAATGAAAGCTTTCGGCCATTTGACAAGATTCCTTCCAATTTAACCCTTTGTTCGTGCGGCTGTGTGCAGTGGGTTTGTCACCCCCTCTCCCCCGGGTCTTGCGCTCCCCTCACTTTGTATTCTGTCGGCCGGCGGGTGGCGGGCTGGGAATGCAGTGTGACTTGTGCCTTCTCCTCTCAGGCTCACTGCTGCTACACGGGGACAGCGGACGGACTCCCAGAATCCTCGGCTTCGCTCTGCGTGTGTCAGGGTCTCAGGTAAATGCAGAACGTCTGTTATTTTATTCATTTCATGACATCACAATTTAGATCCTAAATAACGACACGGCAGCAGGAGCAACAACACCCAGGAGCCTGAGGACTATAGATTTTAACGGGGCCCCTGAGCGTGAGTGGAGGGCCCCGCGGGACACTCTTTGTTAATTGAGTATTCCTCTGTCATCTGAGGTGGAGTCTCAATGCCCCCCAACAGTGTTACTCTGTAATAGCCGGGGGACAGGAAGAGGGGGGCACATGCATATTGGGGGACTCCATTTAATAAATCATTTAACCTCTTCTGCAGCGGTTCTATCCGTCTCGGTGATGAGATTTATACCTCTGAGGGAATCTCGTCCGAATCCGGGGAGTACCTGATGAGCAAACAGCTCCCCCCCTCCACGGAGCCCGTCACCCCGAAACGAGAGCGCCGCTTCCTGCAGGGGCCACACAGACAGGTGAGATATAATCATATATAATACATCCCCCAGTGCTGTATACAGTAATATAACCCCCAGCGCTGTATACACCCCAGCGCTGTATACAGTAATATAACCCCCAGCGCTGTATACAGTAATATAACCCCCAGCGCTGTATACAGTAATATAACCCCCAGCGCTGTATACAGTAATATAACCCCCAGCACTGTATACAGTAATATAACCCCCAGCGCTGTATACAGTAATATAACCCCCAGCGCTGTATACAGTAATATAACCCCCCAGCGCTGTATACAGTAATATAACCCCCCCAGCACTGTATACAGTAATATAACCCCCAGTGCTGTATACAGTAATATAACCCCCCTGCGCTGTATACAGTAATATAACCCCCAGCGCTGTATACAGTAATATAACCCCCAGTGCTGTATACAGTAATATAACCCCCAGCGCTGTATACAGTAATATAACCCCCCAGCACTGTATACAGTAATATAACCCCCAGTGCTGTATACAGTAATATAACCCCCAGCGCTGTATACAGTAATATAACCCCCAGCGCTGTATACAGTAATATAACCCCCAGCGCTGTATACAGTAATATAACCCCCA
Source organism: Spea bombifrons (assembly GCF_027358695.1). Classification (NCBI taxonomy): domain Eukaryota; kingdom Metazoa; phylum Chordata; class Amphibia; order Anura; family Pelobatidae; genus Spea; species Spea bombifrons. The sequence goes on along the minus strand of NC_071087.1, from coordinate 3,633,081 downwards.
GCGCTGTATACCGTAATATAACCCCCAGCGCTGTATACAGTAATATAACCCCCAGCGCTGTATACAGTAATATAACCCCCCAGCGCTGTATACAGTAATATAACCCCCAGCGCTGTATACAGTAATAACCCCCAGTGCTGTATACAGTAATACCCCCCCGCGCTGTATACAGTAATAACCCCCAGCGCTGTATACAGTAATATAACCCCCAGCGCTGTATACAGTAATATAACCCCCAGCGCTGTATACAGTAATATAACCCCCTAGCGCTGTATACAGTAATAACCCCCAGCGCTGTATACAGTAATATAACCCCCAGCGCTGTATACAATAATATAACCCCCCAGCACTGTATACAGTAATATAACCCCCAGCACTGTATACAGTAATATAACCACCCAGCGCTGTATACAGTAATATAACCCCAGCGCTGTATACAGTAATATAACCCCCCAGCGCTGTATACAGTAATATAACCCCCCAGCGCTGTATACAGTAATATAACCCCCAGCGCTGTATACAGTAATATAACCCCCCAGCACTGTATACAGTAATATAACCCCCCAGCGCTGTATACAGTAATATAACCCCCAGCGCTGTATACAGTAATATAACCCCCAGCGCTGTATACAGTAATATAACCCCCCAGCGCTGTATACAGTAATATAACCCCCTGCACTGTATACAGTAATAACCCCCAGCGCTGTATACAGTAATATAACCCCCAGCGCTGTATACAGTAATATAACCCCCAGCGCTGTATACAGTATACAGGCCGGTGACCTGTTTTTATCTCCTTTTGCTCTAATAAACTCCCTTTATCTGCAGACTTGGAGCCGCCGTCGCTGTCAGTCATGTGATATTTTATGTGACTTTCCTGGCTCAAACACCACACTGAGCTGATGCTTTATGGCGATGCTAATGAAGTCCGTTCCTCCATAGACTTCCATTAGTCAGAGAGTCTGACTGTGTGATTAGTACTGAGAAATTCTATTCTTTAACCTCAAATCTACTTAGAAAAATATCTGTAACCCCCAAGTTAATGAAATCCCGTTACCGTTACCCGAGACCCCATCCTGACCATTCCAGCAGCAAACCCGGTGGGGTGGGGTCTGAGGGCCATTGACTTCACATGCTTCGAGACCACCGCTGCACCCGGATTATCGCAGAGGGGCAATAACCCCCCTCATCCTCTAGATTTTTAGGGTATCTCGATTTATCCTGTAATTAACCCATTAATCGATGAGCAGTTATAGTGATGCCCAGCTTTATACCTCCGGGGTGTATGTTCGGGGTCCATAATGATATTGAAAAGTTGCCTTGATGATAAAAGAACTGCCCCTCCGTGTAATATGTTTTAACCCTTTGTATGTCCGTGGCAGGCCCGGCAGCAGAGATACAACGTTGAGTTGTTCCTGGTGGCTGATAAGGCAGAGGTAAGCGAGCGAGATTCGTAGAGGGACTCTGGGGCCTTTCTAAGTCTACGTCACCTGTATTCAAGCAGGGATGTTAGCTGTGCAATAGCTGTAAATGATCAGATTACAAGAGAGCAGGATATGGAGGTGAGACCGGGGAAATGAGACTGCGCACTGGTGTGGGGATGCCCCCTAGACAGAGCGTGACTGCTAGGCAAGCAGGGGAGGAATTATCGGTGTAACGGTCATTGATTGTCCTGCAGTTCCAGCGTCACGGAGAAGACTTGGAGAGAACCCGGCACCACCTCATGGCGATGGCTCATCATCTAAACCAGGTACAGCCTCCCCGGCAAAAAAAATTAACCCTTAATTACTGTCCTCCATTTCAATAAAGCCTGTCCCCGGGCTGTCTGATGGGGGGGGCGGTCACAGGATAGCCTATCAGTGACCGATTTCATGTCACATGGGAATTATATATTATATATATTTTTATAGATCTTTTTGAAGATCAACGTTCAGATCTTCCTGGTGGGAACGGAGATCTGGACGCACGAAAACAAAGCGAATGTCTCCGAGAAGGCGTCCTCGACCTTGCTGCAGGTCCTCGAGTGGAGAAGACGAGTCCTACTGCCCAGGAAACATCACGACAACCTGCAGCTCGTAAGGTACGGACCACTAGAGACGGAGTGATGTCTGCGAGGGTCTTCCTTACGGTTCTCCTTAACCGTCTCTGAGAGGAGAAGGCTTTGAGGACCCCTCTACCCGAGCAGCGAGAGGTCTGCCTTCATAGAGGGAACAGTTGGGTTCTCCCAAGGTTCTACACGGAGAACTTTATGGCAATATTATTTATGGTCCGGCGACGCCGTAAGGCTGGGTTGTATGGCCAGTGGCATTAGTAGCCGGGGAGAGGGAGGAGGTTCTGCCACTTTACAGACCTCACCGGGAGTCTTGGGGACAGTTATGGGGGACCCCGTAAGAGGAGAGCTATAAATTGGTTTGCAAGAGAGAAATTATCCTGGAAAGAGAGACATAGAGGGAGTTTTACTTTACTGAGAATGTGGTGGATAAGTGGAAGAGCCTCCCAGCAGAAGTGGTAGAGGGTAATACAGTGTGGGTATTAACCACGCGTGGGATAGACATACGGCTCCTGAATCTAAGACGAGACCAACGACTGATTAAGGTTTGAGTCGTTGCAGCAGGAGGAACGGAATAATCTCTGAGTGAAGATCCGGGGTCCGTTTGTCTTCACTACAAATAACTGTTTTTTTTTCCCAAACGCTCTCAGTTTTGTTTCTTTTCTCCCAGCGGGATGCGTTTTCAGAATCACGCCCTCGGAGAAGCTTTTCTTGGCAAAATGTGCTCGCCGTCTCATAGCGGAGGCGTCATCAAGGTGAACCAATCGTCTTCGTTAATATTCTCACCCCGGGATTACTGGGTCTTTTCTGCGCCATATGGATGGAACGTATCAACAGGGCCACCATCCAAAATCTTGGGGGCCAATACTGACTTAAAGCCCATGCCCCTCCCACCAGCCTGCTCCATGCCCCTCCCATGCTCCACCCATCGCCCTGCCTTCTGATCCACCCATAAGAGCACATTCTCCTCCCACCATCCTGCCTTATGCTCCTACTACTGTTTTCAGCCAATTAGGAGAGCTGAGAGCCCCTCCCCCAGCTGTAACATTATACAGGGGCCGGCTCTCTGATTTATCTATACATTATACAGGGGCTGGTCACTGATTTATCTATACATTATACAGGGGCCGGTCACAGATTTATCTATACATTATACAGGGGCCGGTCACGGATTTATCTATACATTATACAGGGGGCCGGTCACTGATTTATCTATATATTATACAGGGGCCGGTCACTGATTTATCTTTACATTATACAGGGGCCGGTCACTGATTTATCTATACATTATACAGGGGGCCGGTCACTGATTTATCTATATATTATACAGGGGCCGGTCACTGATTTATCTTTACATTATACAGGGGCCCGGTCACTGATTTATCTATACATTATACAGCAGCCGGTCACTGATTTATCTATACATTATACAGGGGCCGGTCACTGATTTATCTATACATTATACAGGGGCCGGTCACTAATTTATCTATACATTATACAGGGGCCGGTCACTGATTTATCTATACATTATACAGGGGCCGGTCACTGATTTATCTATACATTATACAGGGGCCGGTCACTGATTTACGATACATTATAGATCAGGACCCTCTTCTCCTTTTTGTGCCAGTCTGTTATTGGGTGTGATGTTAAATGATTTTTACTGACTCTGATTGTAACTGCGCTACGGCATCTGCTGGCGCTATATAAATACATGTCATGTTTTTTGGGGATATTTTTTACCCTGTAGGACACTGGACTCAGCCCCAGAGAACTGGCCAAGTACGTAGCACACGAGATGGGACACAACCTGGGAATGTATCACGACACGGAGACCTGTTACTGCCCGGCTGCCTCGGGGAAGTGTCTGCTTTCGAGACGCACCGGGTGAGAAGCCATTCCAGCAGCATGGACGCTGCGTGGGGGGGAGGGGGCGTTAAGTCATAAGTTACTTCTCTTGATGATGTCACTGAGGCCAGAAGTGAAAAGCCCATCAATTTCATAACCGCCGGGGAAAAGCAGGGATTTTTACCCGAATATGATTTTTTTCCTTTTTTCAACTGGTAATTAATATTTATGTCTACGTCAAGCTGTTTGTGAATTAACCCTTAGCGTCCTACTTCAGAGTCTCTGAATGCTGTAGCGAATCCTTTCGCAGGATCCGGACTGACTTCCTTCGTCATAGAATAGTTACCGTGCAGCGCCACCAAGTGGACAGTGTGTGTATGACATGTAACAGCTCAATACATATTAAAGACGTCTAAGAAACAGGTTTTTGGTCAATTTTAGTGTATAAGCTCACTGACGAAGAGTTAGAAGTTTTCTTGAGAAAACTTTGCTCTGTGACCCTTGTCCATTAAAAGATTTTGCAGGCTTCTTAAGGTAATAGTGAAGAATTTGTGGCGTCTGTGGCCCCTCAGCATTAGTCAATGACCGCCTTGTTTATGGCAGTGATTAGTATTTACTTACCTCTTTCCTCAGATACAACATGGATGAAGTTTTTAGCGACTGCAGCCATCGCTTCCTCGATAGGTTCCTGGAAGAGAAAGATATCACCTGCCTAAAGGACCGACCGCAAATATACATGGTGAGCGCCACCGGCACGGGACGGCCCTGGCCATTTATAAGACAGCTTCTTGGTCCCTTAACATTTTTGTGTAAATCCCCGGGGGCCCCTTTCCCCCCACCCACCAGCTGCGTGCCTAGCAACCAGTAAACTGTCCCTTTAATTATCTTTAAGCATGTATGAAATCCACCCGGGCTCAGTTGTGAGCCGTGGCCGGTGTAAGCGTGTACACGCGTGTTGGCCCCTCATTAACCCATTGATTAAAACTGGTGTTCTGTGCACTGGGTAAACCATTGTCATTATGGGCCAACTAACTCATTCCTCTCCCCTGCATAATCTTCTCACCATTTGTGACCATTCCAGGACGAACCTATTAAGCAGAGCCACCCAAGCAGAGCTCTTGAAACTGGTGAGTATTTTTCTGGACTTTCATTTATTTTTTTCTACTTTTAGTTACCGTTCTCCTCTCATAAGATGTTCTCCGTCTTCTCCAGTAGGGAAAGTTTCTCTGATCCTCTGCTGTCTCGTCATTCTTCTTCTGGTTTCGATGATCGTGAGAAGCAGACTTTGCCAAAAACAAGGGAAGGAGACGAAGATGGCCTTCAGCCCGGTCCAGACGTTGGACGGACATCAGAGTGCCATCATTTAAACTGTCCCTCACATCTAGATTAAGGTCCAGCTGCCCCTAGGACTAAGGCAGAGCCTGATCAATATGGAAGGATTATGGTTGAACCGGGTGAAGCCGACATACTCATACATGTCCATAGGTGCCGAAGAACAAAACGGTGCCCTATGGATGTTACTAGTCTACCTCAGGGAAATGCTGAACAAGAGTGCGTTTCCCCTGTCCGTTTGTAGCAGGAGCGGCCCTTTCCTAACAGTAGAGGCTCCTTTATCCAAGTCAGAACTATTTCCCCCACCGAAAAAATGTTTCAGAACAGCCGCATGTAGCTGGGTGTGATAGGAATGATGTGTGGTAGGTGTGAGGGTGTGAGTTATGATGTGTAGTGGCTCAGTGTGATGGGAAGTGAGTTATGATGTGTGAACGAGAAGGAAGGGATGAAAGAAGGTGCGTGTCAGTGGGACAGACATATCGTAATCGGTGTTTAGAGTGTTTGTTCCGCGGAGCACTATCAGGGATCTCATTCATATCATGTTAACGCTATGTCTGTCTTTACATTTTTTGATCTACTGCCAGAGACCAATAAGCGGATTCCGGAGATTTCCCGCTCTCTCCAATCATGTGTTTTACCCGTCATTCTCATCAACGTCTCTCATTGGAAATCGGCTAAAATAACACGTATGATCCCGCTGTGGAGTTCCATGAATAAAAGTCCTCGTATAATCTGCATCTGTGTGATTCTTATATGTCGCGAGTCACCTGTGTTTAAGAAGACCTTCTCTCCCAGTGCCCACACCCCACTGACATCTTCTCTCCCAGTGCCCTTACTCCACTGACATCTTCTCCCCCAGTGCCCATACTCCACTGACACCCCCGAAAGCCCATATCCCACTGACATCTTCTCCCCCAGTGCCCATGCCCCCCCCACCTGTACATTTCTGCCTCCCCTACCATCTATACCTGTGTGTCCCCTCACTCCCCATGGTCCATACATATATTCCACTGGAGTCCATCCCTCTGCCATCTCCACCCTGTGCCGTTGCGCGAGGTAATGCAGGTGAAGTAAGAAAGCTAGGAACGGAGGTCTAGGGACCCCCCCCCATTCTTGTGTCTGGTGCAAAAGAAACATAGAAAGACAGAAAGTGACGGCAGATAAGAACCATTCGCTTCATCCAGTCTGCCCGACCTCTGAATACTTTCCTTAGTCCCTGGCCTTATCTTACATACAGCTTAGACGTATGCCTATCCCATGCTTGCTTAAATGTCTTCACTGTATTAACATCTACCACTTCTGCTGGAAGGCTATTCCATGCATCCACTACCCTTTCAGCAAAGTAATATTTTCTGACGTTACCATTAAACTTTTGCCCCTCTAGTTTATGGTTGTGTCCTCTTGTTGTGGTAGTATTTCTCCTTTTAAATAATCTCCCTTCCTTTACCTTGTTGATTCCCTTTAAGTATTTAAATGTTTCTATCATATCCCCCCTGTCCCGTCTTTTTTCCAGGCTATATAGGTTAAGATCCTTTAACCTGTCCTGGTAAGGTTTATTTTGTAATCCATAAACCATTTTAGTAGCCCTTCTCTGCACTTTCTCCAACATATCTATATCCTTCTGGAGATCCGGTCTCCAGTGCTGTACACAATACTCCAAGTGAGGTCTCAGCGGTCCTCTGTACAGCGGCATGAGCACTTCCCTCTTCCTACTGCTAATACCTCTCCCTATACAACCAAGCATTCTGCTAGCATTACCTGCTGCTCTACTGCATTGTCTGCCTACCTTTAAATCCTCAGAAATAATTACCCCTAAATCCCTTTCCTCGCACGTGGAGGTTAGGACCGTATCAGATATTCTGATTATTATTATTATTATATTACGCCCCAGATGCATTACTTTGCATTTATCCGCTTTAAACGACGGCTGCCGCGGCGCTGGCCGTTTCTCCCGTTTGCCGGAATCGTTTGCCATTTGGCTTCTCCAGGGATGAAGGATAAATCTTCTCACAACAGTCAGGAGCCCGGGAGCCGGCAGCGATAAAGAAAAGCTTTCCCGAGTTTCCCGCCCTTTCTCAGGTCCGGAAAAGAGGGGAAAACGTTTGAAAGCCGGTCTTTTAAGTATTACGTAAAGCCGATAAAAAAAGCTATCACTGCGTACTGCAATATTCTGCGATTTTACCATTTTATTTATAAATATTACTTATTAGTTCCAGTTTTGGGTTCGCAACAACATCTCACTCCTATGCGATGGCCCCCATGACGATAATATCAGATGCGAATTTACATAGGTGCCCCCCCCACGGGAGCTGATCGGACTGACCCCCCAAAGACAACAGAGAATGAAATAGTCAGGTGTATCGGCACCTATGACATGACATTTCTATAGTATTTTTTATTTATTTATTAGGAACACAATTTATTATTTCATTTATTTCATATTATTTTGCTGGCAAAACACCCAGAATTATTTATTCATTTAAACAAATAAGCTTCTCGTTACTTCATTACTAATTAGGAATACTTCAATTTTATATTTCATTTATTCAAACAAAACACACAGAATTTTTTATTAATTAATACAATTCCATGTTTCATTAATTAATGAACGAATTAATTATTAATCAGTAATAAATGCATTTATATTACATTTATTTGATATAATTTTACTGGAAAAAGACAGAATTAATACAATTACATGTTTCATAAATTACTAATTAGAAGGACATGAGTTTTATAGTTCATTTATTTTACATAATTTAGCCCCCAAATCACTGAATTCTGTATTAATTTAAACAAGTAGCTTTTATCATTTATCATTAATTGGGAATACCGTATTGCCTCGGATATAGGCCGCCCCGGTATATAGGCCGCACCCTAAAAGTTTGGTGCTTTTTTAAAGAAAAAGTTTTTTTCTTTAAAAAAGCACCAAAAAAAAACATGCTGCCACTCTGTCCCCCCCCCGAGATATGCTGCCACTGTCCTCCTCCCCGAGATACGCTACCACTGTCCTCCTCCCCCCCCCGAGATATGTTGCCACTGTCCTCCTCCCCCCCCGAGATATGCTGCCACTGTCCTCCTCCCCCCCGAGATATGCTGCCACTGTCCTCCCTCCCCGAGATATGCTGCCACTGTCCTCCTCCCCCCCGAGATATGCTACCACTGTCCTCCTCCTCCCCCCCGATATGCTACCACTGTCCCCCCCCCCGAGATATGCTGCCACTGTCCTCCTCCCCGAGATACGCTACCACTGTCCTCCTCCCCCCCCCCGAGATATGTTGCCACTGTCCTCCTCCCCCCCCGAGATATGCTGCCACTGTCCTCCTCTGTCCCCCCTCCTCGACTTACCGGAGCAGACTCCCGGGTGTCTTGCGGGGCCGGCGGGGGACATCTACGCAATACGCGTATGCAACTTCCGGTGCCGGTACCGGAAGTTGCATACGCGTATTGCGTAGATGTCTCCCGCCGGCCCCGCAAGACACCCGGGAGTCTGCTCCGGTAAGTCGGGGGTGGGCAGAGGTAAAACGCATCTCAGTCAAAAACCTGAAGATCCATCACTGACCTTCCCGTAACAATCTCAATGTTCTCTTTCTCTTCAGTACCATAAAATCCAAGGGAAACAAACGAGTAGACAATTGCAGCACCAGAGGGATGACAGACGCAGACGGGACACCGTGGGACGCCATCGTTCCCATTTCGTCATCATCATCGAGCAGCGACTCCTCTGAGGTTGAAGCAGAGTCCAGTAGTGAAGATGACCCCCGCAAAGTGTGTGAAATGTGTGGAAGTCCCGGAGCATCTACGTACGAGTTCACTGAAGCCCGTATATATACCATCTATTGGGACTGAGATCATTAACCCCTAATGGACCAGGACTCTGACACTACAGGACCGGAGGAGTTTTCATCTGCTTACTGCGTCTGTTCAGCCGTCACTCCCCTCGTTGTCAATCAGTATTTACATCCAGAAATGTGAGACATTATTTTGTGTGATGGAAATAAAAAATGTCTAAAAACAACATTTTTCTCAGTTTTATATTTACAGCCATCCTCTACATACTGTATGCCCGGTATAATCAGTTATTCAAACAATCTTCACACCAAGTTACACATGCGCGGTTAAACATAGGTGCCTTCACATTCAACCTTCTAGATGGTAATTCGGCTTCTCCCACTTGAGGTACCAACAATCCCATCGGCACGGTGCAGTTTATTATTTCATTTTCTGAAGATATACGGCAATGGATTTTTATACAAAGCGTTCAAAAAACACCGAAGGCATAAATATTGGGGATTCCGTCACACTGTATGGCCATTTATCGCTTCGCCCGCCACTGCATCAAAGTACCCCACGTTTGGGCACTCCGATCTAATTTTTCATGGCTGTATTGCCTACCGAGGAGCGGAATCAGTGACGCTGCCGTCCATTCTAACCCACTGAGACTCTCAAGCAATTTAAAGCCTTCCTTATATACTCTAAACAGATATTGGCATTGATACAGATGGTTATCTGTTATAAGCTTTAAGCGAGTACACCCTTCGTATTATGTTCAGGTCTGAATAAGATGACATAGCATTTTGGTAAAAATATACAGCCTCAGAGGCCAGCACCCGATGTCAATATGGCAAAAATCTCTACGGCCACCATGTTCTTCCCTTTGGTGCTCATATAGGCCGGGATCATCGCAATCCAAACGCTGCAGAACACCAGCATGCTGAAGGTGATGTACTTGGCCTCATTAAAACTGTCCGGTAATGTCCTGGCTAAAAAAGCTATAATAAAACTAACAGCTGCCAGAAGCCCCATATAACCCAGGACACAGTAGAAGGCGATAACCGAGCCCTCATTACACTGAACGATGATCTTTCCCTGATAAGAGTGCATGTCCAGCTCCTGAAATGGGGGGGGGGGGTGAAATGACCAACCAACAAAAACAAAGTATTTTGATTGATGAGCAAAACAAGACCATATAATTAGACAGTTTCAGACGGTTCCATTTTTTCAGCATGCTGTCAGGTTTTGTGGCTTTGAAAGCGATGCAGACCACGATGGTTTTGGCCAACACAGAAGACACGGCTAATGAGAAGACGACTCCAAAAGCAAGACCGACTAACAGAAACACGCAGAGGAAGCTCAGCATGATGGAGGCCAGGAGAAGGAAGCTCAAGTTCCTGTTATTGGCTTTTACAGTTGGTGTGATTGGTGTGATACAGTTGGTGTACAATTTTTATTTGAAATAAACATTCCCAATATAAAAAGTGTCAGAAAATAAAAAAAACCAATAGGAATATAAACATTATAGCAATTACATCATTAGTATAGGAGAGAAATTCATTTGTCAAGCTTGGGAATACACCAATCTGTCTTCTGATTGGTCTGGAAAAGATGATATTAACAATTCCATTGTGTTAATAATTTATCAAATTGGTTTACATACTACCACTTGTAAAGTCGTGAACTAGCAATAACAACAAGCCAGTCTGTGCTTACGGCTTTCTACGGCTTGGTTGATGCCAGAGGAGGTCCCTGTAGGTGACCAATAGGCTCATTTGCACTGTCCTGTAACCCGTGACGGCGAACCTGCGGATTTTCACTTCCGGGAACTGCCGCGATGCCGCGAAGACGAAGACGATCACGTAGATCTTCGTGGTGTGGGTCTTCGTCTTCGCCTACGTTTTACCGCCGCTGTCTTCTCTTCGGCGTGTCTTCGGAACGAACACGAAAACGCACTCTTCGTGTTCGTTTTCATGTTGGCCCGAAGACGAATGCACAAGTCTACTAATTATTGAAAGATTCCTGTGGTCTGTGCGATCACTTTGTATCTCTGATCTCGCTTGTGGCTTTACGTGAGCGCCACCTGGTGGTTTGTGATTTTTACGCAGCCAGTAAACCACTAAAGAAAAGTAATACATTTACATTTTTATTTCATTATTATCCACATATTTTCACACTTATATGATATTCACATTCATTTGAGGCTATTTAAAAATTACCTAGATTGTTTTTTTTTGTTGTTTTTTTTTTTGACTGTTTCCGTTTGGGCATTTTGATTCTGATCTTTTTCACACATATATATATATATATATACACACCATTGGCTCTCAACCACATTTCTACGAGGGTTTTTGGATCTTGCTGCATATCCCTAGACACCGCTGCAGGAAAAAAAGCGTACATCCAAGGCGTAAGCTCTTGGGCACGTTCCTCATACAATCAGGATCTCTTTTCCAGTCCCAAGGATTCCAATACACTCTAAGCTGTAAACTGACCAGTCCAATGGAAGGTGGGCGATGTGCATGGAGTTTGCTAAAGGGATTTAACAAAGTACAGGAGGGGAGATTATTCCGGATGAGAAAGGTAACAGCAAGAGACCAGAATCTAAAACTAGATGGAATGGAAGGAAGCTTTAGTTTTCAGATATGTTGGTAGATAAATGGACCGAATGGACCTGATCTGCTCTCTTATTCTATGTTTCTAGACCATGGGTGTGTTGGTTGGGGGTTCTGAGATGCTGAAGGGAGTTGAAATTGGGAAAACTGTTGGGTTGGAAATTTTTGTTAGCCAAATAGCACACGGCAGCGCAAAATTCTAAATTAAATTTGTCTTGAGCTAAATCGGCTTTGGGTTGGCATTTTCCATTTAATCAGACGAGGAGCCTTCCCGGCGGTTTAATATCAAAAGGAAAAAAAACGAGACTAGGAAGAGGTTTCAACAAAACTTACTACAGAAAGAGGACTTTTACAATGATTCGGAAAACTACTATTATTATAACTACATTATTTTATTCATTGGCCGGAGTCGTGGCTTTTGTTACTTTTTGGCTCGCCATAAGTATAGATAATCTATGACTTGGCAATGGGGTTGATTAAAGAAATATATTTTGGTAAAAAAGTATTAAATAACAAAAAAAGGGTTCTCATGACCCTCCAGTAACAAAAGGGGGCTAACAAATTTCTTTTCCTTTTCCCCGTCCTCTGTGTAGGAGGATTCATATCCATGTTTCCCCTAATCCTCCATCTTGTGGGGTGGAAGTGGTGCTCGCATGCCCTACTTTCAGGGGTGGATTCGAGAGGCAGCCAGCATCTCCATTTTGAGTGCTGGCAGTAGCTAGGCAACCCATCAGCGGCAATAAAGTGAGAAAACAGAGGGCCTATGAGATCATACATTTGGTTTAAATACGTACATTAATGTTACTGTTGGAGGAATTGCACTTTTATAGGTCTTTTAACTTCATCCTTTATCCTAAGGGTCGCGTAGACTACCGGGAGCCCTAAGCAGCCGTTTAGACGGGTTTTCCCATCTTGAGGAACTTGTGTGCTTTTGGATATCCCTGGGAACTCTCTGACTTTCTGGTCAGTATGCTCCAAGGTCATGCCTACTCCCCGCCTAATTTCCCCACCACTTCCAAACAATTTAGTCCCTACGGGAGGTAACGCCGCCCTTTATTCAGGAGCCATATGCCTATCCAACGCATCATTACAATTGTCTTGCAAACCATTCACCGTTTTAGAAGCTCTTCTCAGTCATTAATAATATCGATGTCCTTCTGGAGATGGGGGTCTCCAGAACTGCCCCAATACTCTAGGGGAGGTCTGACTGGAGATCTGTAAAGCGGCAGAACCTCATCCCTATCTGGGCTACTAACGCCTCCCGCTATACAACCCAGCACCCTGCCTGCATTCACACCGCTTTCTGGCCTGTGCCTCAAAGCTTTGCAGCAATGTACTTCGGTATCTTTAAATGGCTTTTTTTTTTGTTGGAATACTTAGTAAAAATAGCAAAATAATTTTATGTAGGAAAAATTGATAGAAGCAGGAACCCTTTTCATCCCTCATTTACTATGACCGGTTATGCTTCAACCTCATTGTAAAGTACTGCTTTAACTTTTATTACAGACATTATCGTGTCCTGATAACGAATGGCCCGACCAGAAAAAAAAAATCAAGCGTGTTCTCAAGAAATATCACTTCCTAATTCAGGGTCATCTTCTCAGTAGCCGTGTCATCTCAGTTGGCCAAAACCATCATGGTTTGGATTGCTTTTAAAGCCTGAGAGTTAATGGAGAATGTGGGTTGGGGCCAATGTGTCTCGTATTCTATTCCCCTGTGTGTTCCTCGACCCGTATCCTAATTAATGTAATTTGGTTGTCTACTTCTTCACCTTTTAAGGAACTGGACATGCACTCATATCCCAGAAAGATCATCATTCAGTGTAACGAGGGCTCGGTTATTGCCTTCTCATATGTTAAAGATATGTGTCCCATGGCATATAGAGGATAGACATCTTTGCTGGACAGCAGGAGAGAGAAGAGTGGTCACTGGCTGCGTAGGAGAGAGTGTGTATATACAGCACAACAGCGCCTCCAGTGTTCGCAAGCTGTATCGCATCATCCAGCGACTTGAATGGGTTCACTTTTACTGAACAATAAATAAATGGGAATGCAATAAAGAATAGAATTTTATAATTTAAAAGGTAGAGCTTCCAAATGTGGACCCTACTGACATAGGGTAATAAGCATACCTGGGAACTCCGGGTTTGACCCACCGACATCAGCGGGACCGGCCACATCACAAGTGGCCAGATTCGTTAATGGCACACTAGCCATTTAGCATAACAACCAGTGTTTATATAGCTCCTGTCTCCCAGGGGGACTTAAAGCACTTTCCTAGCGCACGCTCTCAGAATTAACGGAGATAATAGACGCTATTATTACCCAATTGATGGTCCTCATTTATTGAACTTGGAAAGGATGAAGTTCTGAGTTGGCCCTGAGGTTTGAATAAGGTCTGCAGTCGGAGCATTTACTAACCAAGCTATCTCACCAACCTTAACAACTAAACACTAACCAGCCAGGAGGACAGCAGAAGGCTCTAGAGACAGGCGGGCGAGAAAGCACAAAGAGAGGGTAAAAGTGTGATATGAGGGGGTTCAGAGTCGGGGAGGGAGATATCTAAGGATTAATGCTGGTTAGAAGATCTCAGGTTGACGATTGCCAGATTATGTGCGTGGAGCGGGTAAGAAATATGATGGCCGGGGACAGACGTCCAGATAGCCCAATGTACCTCCGTCTGCCCACTTGTGAAGAGTTTTCATTGGAAAAGTAAAGACTTTTGCTACATCGCTGTTACCAGAAATATGCATTTGCTGAGAAAATAAAGTCGTTAAGTGATTGTGAGTTTACGGTAAACATTTCATTAACTAAAACACACACTTTAGGTTATTTACGATCCGCCAGCTGCACACGTGGAAAATATTAAAAAAGTGACAGCGCCTCGGGATATTGATACAAAGCACACATTATCATTTTTATTATCTTCATTTTTTTATGTGAATCAGCCTGAACAGGTTACTGTGAACTTTCTGCATGGCTTCTGTCAAAATCCTCTATCACCTTTTTTAGGGTCCATGAGCCCCAGCTCCTCAGAGTTTAAAGGTGGACCCAAAACGACACTCCGGCCACTTTATCAGGTACACCTTGCCAGTACTGTGTTGGAACACCTTCAGAACTGCCTTCATTCTTCGTGACATGCTTTCTACAAGGTGCTGGAAACATTTGGTCCATATGGACACGATGGTATGATGGACATGATGGGATGATGGACATGATGGGAATAACTATACCCCAACTGGTTACACCCACCAGACGATCCTTCCTTCTCCCCCATGGTCACCAGGAACACTAAACTTCAAGTATCAGGCAGGACTAGCATTGAAAACAGCAACAAACACAGCTCTTTTGGAACCTCAGTGGCACTGTAGTATACAAAAGCATAGCGATACAGCACTTTACCACCCAAACAATGAAGGCAGGAAGGCAGGAAGGCAGGAAGGCAGGAAGGCAGGAAGGCAGGAAGGCAGGAAGGCAGGAAGGCAGGAAGGCAGGAAGGCAGGAAGGCAGGAAGGCAGGAAGGCAGGAAGGCAGGAAGGCAGGAAGGCAGGAAGGCAGGAAGGCAGGAAGGCAGGAAGGCAGGAAGGCAGACAGGACTAACTTTATTGAGCAAACAATCACTACCAGCCTCCAAGAGCCTTTCAAAAGGCTGGCGGTGAGTTATGACCAGCATGCATCACACCATATGTAAAACACAATATGCAGATAAGATGCAAATTAGCTATAACAAAACCACACCAATTTACACAATCCTGTGACCCTCAATGATTGAGATACAAATGAACAATCAAGCAAAAGCTTAATGAGATCCCTACCTCGGATGATAGTGAGTTACGCTCGCAATCACAATACTGCTATATCTCGAAGTACAGGTGCACTTCATTGGTTGAAATAGATTGTGAAACTTATTTGAGAATTACCAATAAATATCCTTTTAGCTGGACATCCGCAAGTAGAAAATGTTTGGGGATTGAGATCCCATTGAATATCAGAGCTATAATAAACAATAATATAATATTGTGGTTTGGAAGTCCCTATGCCTCTCCTGGATGGGAAGGATGATTGTCATTGAGGCATACATCCTTCCCAAGTGGCTTTACTGTTTGAAGATGGTTCCGGCCTCGATCTCTGAGGTCTGGCACAAACAATTTCAGAACTTGGCCGGGAAGTTTATATGGAATGATTAAAAAAACAAGAATCTCAAGAGATATTATCCATAGTAATAAGACCAAGGGGGGGATGGTGGTTTCCATTACTGAGTAAAGCACATGTCCACAGGTTACAACAACCTGATGTTAAGAAAGATGGTTGGTTTTGGCTTGAGCAAAATATGATTGTTGATGTCAGGATTCAGCCCCAGCCCTGGACGCCCCTTTACGAGGTCTGCCTAGAGTCGATCTCCTCTCCACAGCTTGCTGTCTTGTTTACTTGTGTCTGTATTTTATGTATCTTTGCCCTCTTTCCCTTGTACATGTGAGGATCTCAGTTCCTCTCTCCTCTCCCCATGTCCTGTTTGAGATATCCTATCCTTGTTTCAAGGAGAAGCGTCTGAGGATCTCGGCCCCTCGCTCTATCCCCTGTGTTCCTTCCTGTCCTTTGTGGCGTGCTGTACCATGTATGTCTTGTCTGGTTATGTTTAGAATCCGTGCTCTGTGTATTTATGTTCAGCTGTGTTGATTTTGCTATATCCAGACCTCCCTCACCTGTAGCCTATGTCATTACCACACCTGACCAGGTGAACAGGCTTTATATCCCTGCCTCCCAGTAACAGAGTTGTTATTAAGTTACATTGGAGCTATCGTTCATGCCAGACTCTGGTCTCTTAAATTTACCTTTATTTGACCCGGACTGCCTTTTGCATTTACCCCTTTTGCTTGCTACCCGTCCCTGATGAGTTTGGATTCTTACCTGGACTATTCTAACTTGTATTCCCCAGCAGTCTGCATGCATGATATGCCTCCTACTCTGCTACTTATGGTGAGATGTATCTGCTTTGTTTAATATCCCTATAATTATATAATATAATAACATTCCGCTTGTGTCTCATTTGTGAAGTGTGTTTCTATCACTGTATGCGTTCTTACACTCCTGCGTTCTGGACTCCAACATCCAGTAAGGGCTGAGATATGATGAGCCTGACTTCGGAATTAAAAAAATGTAACTAACGCTGAAAACAATCTCTTGGGAAATATAATCCCAAAATGGATGAATAGAGAGAAATAAAATCATTATGACAGATGTAGCTTCGACTCACGGGCCAGGCTTGGCTCATTTGCTCAATTAAATAAAACACCAACACACAAGATGGGTTTGAAAAGGCCACAGCCGTTTTATTTAACAGTCATTGTCCTGTAAAACCTGAAATAATAAACATAGATGCGTTAACAGAGACAATGACGTAACCAAAACCAACCTAGCTTGCCAAGTTATCCAGGTACCATACCACACACCAATTTGGGAGGGGACATACCAGGATGCCCCAACCCGGACCTGAGATTCCGAGCACCACTCCTTGCAAGGAACCTCCCACCGGTTATGACCACCAATGATCATACCACCACATTAACCCCTTGGATACCTGGCAAGCTACCGCCCACGACCGTGACTAATGCAGCAACACCATACCACATACCAATTTGGGAGGGGACATACCAGGATGCCCCAACCCGGACCCGAGGTTCCGAGCACCACTCCATGCAAGGAACCTCCCACCGGTTATGACCACCAAGGATCATACCACCACATTAACCCCTTGGATACCTGGCAAGCTACCGCCCACAACTGTGACTAATGCAGCAACACTACTCCACAAACTCAACCACATAAGGGGAGGGAGGTTGGGACAAACACCACCAGGTAAGGTTAAACAAAATGGATCCTTACCCCTGTGATCACCAAACTTAAATATCCTCCTACCAAAACTCCTCCCCTAAAATCCACAATTCCTGCCTTAGCCTAGCCCTGCTCAGCACTCTGTCAGGGCCCACTCTAGTCCATTCTGGCCCCCGTGGGCTTCAGTATCGCCTTGCTGAAGATATTAGAAACGCTCATTCCAGAAATGACCCTGACGTATTGGCCGAATAGAGATCGTTTGAGATTAAAATTTATCATGGAGATGGGAAGACCAAGAAGGTTCGAAAGGTTGAGGATGGACTTGGAAATTCCATCAAACCAAAACCACAGCTTTTAGAATAAGCCACGATCTCACACAGCATCTATTTAAATCCATGAATATAAGATTATTAAAACAACTGGAACATATTTTTGAAAATACGAAAGTGGCGACTGTTTTGGAGAATGTAGATCCACCAAGTCCCCCGAGGGCCATAAAAACTTGGGGGAGAGACATCGAAAGTGAACAGTGAGCTCAAAGCTGGAAAAATACGAAAAAAGCCTCAAATTCCCTGAATTTACATGAGCTGCATTTTAAATTAGCCTTTAGGTGGGATTCGCTCCCGCAGATTATAAATAAATTTGATCCATCGGTAGTAAATGTTTGCTGGAGACGCGATGAGACTCCTCTATTCATGTTTGGTGGGGTTGTGCTGGGGAGGACATTTAGATGGTGTTATCTGATATGATAGAGTTCATTAATCCGCCACTGAGGCATCTCTCTCAAATCTTTATCACCTTTTAAGAGGAGTTTGGCAATGCAGCTTTTCCTGGCCACAAAGCCAACCATAGCCCGCAGTTGGAAGAAAAGAGGGGAATCTCATGGAATCAGGTAAAGAATCAGATCTCCCATTTTAACATTACGGAAAGGGGGCCCCCTGGACCTATACGAAAGGGGGATCATGACTGCTGGCCCATGCAGTAAGCCGCTTTTCCATTGGTGGGGAGCTGCAAGCTGCTAAGAGGGTTTATAGGTAGGTGAAGAGGTGACTCGTACCTCTTTTCCTGTTCCTGTAGCAAGCTTCCTGACGTTTCCCGCCCGCCGGCCCTGGGTCTGGTAGAGTTCGTATTTGTGGTACCTTTATGTTTGGTATTTATTTGTTCTTGTACCTTGCTATGTTCCTTCTCTTCAATTGTCACAGCTGCGGTCTGGGACCCCTGGCCAGCGCGGTTATTCCGATAACTTTGATCATTTTGCCCATAGCGAGCTTGGGCAGGCGTGACCTGCACGCGGTTTATGGCACCCGCAGGGCTGGGACTCTTGGTTAATCGGTGGTTGTTTGACTTCCTGTTGTGCCGAGCGCTCAGCAGCTGGCAGGTTGTTTTTTCATGGTAATGGTTGGGTTGTTCCGCTGGCCTGGGGAATGGTTATATTAATGTTTAATAAAAGGTGTGGCCAAATGCCCCATCCCACACAATTTTGTCCAGTGTCCTTCTTTCAGACATTTGGGGGGGGGGTGTTTGGGTTCTTTCTTTCTTCCTTTGGCCTCTTGCTATGGGTCTAAGCAGTCAAGGGGATATTTTGCTACTATGCAAGAGATGACTATATACAATAGCATTTGGTATCCTTGCGATGTTTATACAGAGAAATCTAGCCGAGCACATCCACTCCTGATATATGATGTCATGTCTACCTATAGTGTAAGCAGCTGCACAGGGTAACCTACGACGTCCGCATAACAAAGTTTGTCTTCGTTGTATGTATAAAACTTGTTGTTATGTACTTGGGTGGTTCCTTATCTATTTGGCACAGTGATCTGTACATGTAGAGTTAACTTTCTTTTACTAATTAACCCTGTCGTGACCGGGCACAGGAGTCCTATTACTGCAATACTTTCTGCTGTTTTAATAGCTCCATTTACACAACGTTTGTCTTTTCTGATGGGCCCAGGTCTCCGGTTTTAAATACTTTCCGCACCTCAAGCGTCGTTGACCTGTACGAAGCTGGTAATATATGTTACTCATTCCTGTTACAGGCCTGTTTCTTACTTTTGTCCCTCACTGATCCTCTTGCCCTGAAGCTTTGCAGCAGGATAAGGACCCGGCGTTTACAGAGCCAAAGAGGACAGAATTTGTCTAAGTAAAGTATACTTTATTTATCCTGTTTGTTAAGTCAAGAACTTTAGGCAGCATGTGACACATTTTTGGGGGCGAGTTACCACATGCTGTTGGAAATGCATCAATAGCCAGGAGAAATGATATCACACGTGAGGTTCAGGTAGATAACGCGTGATGGTGGCAATGTACACAGTCTAATTCCAGAGCACACGATTCAGGCGCTGAAAGAGTATTTAAGGGTTGTGCTGCAATCGCTATCACAAGGACCACTCCAGATCAGCAGACGGAAGAGAGTGAAGACCCTCTACGCGCAGCTATGGCAGAACTTGGTAAAAATTGTATTGGCCTTTTAGCTTTAAATTAAATATTTGGCAGTAAAATGCTTAGAAATATTGGTCATCTAAAAATATTTCACATTATAAAGGGAAAGCATAGTAACAACCCCTAGGGCTCTGAATTGTAAAATGTTAGTTCTATTAGGCAGCCAAGCAATGACACCGGTGTATATATATATATATATATATATATATATATATATATATATTAGAGAACTCACAGTTTTCTTTGCATTTCTTTGCTTTCTCACTCTCTCATTTATGCTCTCTCACACTCTTACTCTTATGCTATCTCTCAAATGCTTGATGATTTTTAATATTAGATGCACTCGCATTTTTTTTAGAGTGCTAGATGGCAAATCAGATGTACTGGACCACTTCAATATTTTCTGAATCAGCTTCTCAACTCTCAACAATGTCAAAGGATGGATGTCAACAAGCAGTAATGAAGCTGCAGATTCAAATATTTAAATAACCTTACATTAAGGGCTTGAATCTTCAGCAAACCATTAATAACAAAATTCAGCCAAAGCGTGCGAGACTGATGTCATAAAGTAACCGATTACTTCACGTTATTGCTGCTAAAAGTGGTTCTACGAGTTATTGCATCATAAGGTGTACTTAGTTTTTCCACACATGGCTTCTCCATTTTGGCTTTATTTTTGTTGAATAAATCATGTCATGTCGTGTTGCCCATCTGAAGTTCCATTTACTTAATTTTTAGACCTGCTAAGGAACAGATGATTGTTAATATGTCCTGATACACAGAATTCAAACGAGGGTGTACTTTCTTTTTCACAGGCCTGTATGTAACAAAGTCCATAATCATTCAATGAGCAGACATCCTTTTTAACAAAAGGGAAAATAAATTAGTTGTAGACTTTCTTCCTGCCTCTGATTCCCATCTAAACTTGTTTAAAATGTGTTTATTTCATTTCAGAGACCGTCTTATTTGCTCTTGCTGGGGACTTTACAGTAAGAGTTGGGCTGCCCCCTAAGAACCGTATGGATAGTTATAACACCAGGGCAGCTAGTTTTGGCAAGCTAAATGATGCCAGCAAAGTTCTCTTTAACCCAAAAGGGGAGCTGTATGTGGTTCGTGGAGGTGATCTGTATACAGGGCACATGCCATCAAGAGCTGTTGAAGACTGGTATTCTGCTGCTAAGAGAGTTGGAAAAGGTGATTGGAGCAAGTTCAAATTCCTGTTCTTCCACCCCGATGGCACTCTGTATGGAGCTACACATGCTGGGGAGTTCTACAAGGGTCCAGTGCCAACTAATGAAAACGTCTCTTGGCTTTATGGTCAGGCTACAATGATAGGAACCTACAACTGGAATAGGTTTGATGCTCTTTTCTTTGACGCTGATGGCATCATGTATGGAGTCACTGACACAGACAAGTTCCTGAAAAGAAGCCCACCTACTTATCCCGAAGATGAATGGATGTCCACAAGCACAACCATTGGTGATGGTGGATGGTCAAGGCTCACCCATTTCATGGGTTTCAGCCCTGACCGAATGCTGTGGTGTGTGGATAAATATAATGGAAATATCTATAAAGGTCCACCTCCAACTAAAAAAGATACAGGATATTTGAAAAAAGCAGAACAATTGGGATGGGATTACAATAAGTTTAGAGTGTTTTGCTTTACAAAAGACAAAACAATCCAGAGTATGCTCAGCTTCGAGTTCTTAATTGATTCAGGTAGAATCACATCAGAATCTGTTGAAGTGGTGAAAAAACAAATATATGACAATAGGGGAAGCAGCACACCGCTAAAGCACACCTTTACGTAAGTATTTTATCACTTAGGATCTCTGATCTCTTTTCTGATGCCCCTTCTTTTTTAGGTGATTTCATGTCTTTTTAGTATTCATTTTGCGATAACCACCCAATATGTTTCTATATGTGCCAGATTCAACAAAACCATGAAGGAGACAAGTGAATTTACCCACGCACATGGCTTCAACTTCGAAATGGGCACTGAACTCACTTTTAAAAATGGCATCCCGGGTATGGCGGAAGGAGGTACAAAGATTACCATGAAATTCAGCACAACCCACAACTGGAGCTTCACCACGACCAACGAAACAGAGGTATGTACTTCCATTCCATCTGAAGTTTGGTGAATGATGACAGAATGTGTCAGACAACCCGTCCGGTATCTGCTAGAAGAGGCGTGAGCCCAAGGGGCCTACAGGAAGAGTCTCTTCTCTAGATTTCCTGCCTTTAGCAACCTGTTTTCTACCTGTTTTCTCTGCTTTCCTTCTGTTCCTCCTTTCTTGGCAATTTCTTTCCTCTCTCTTGGACAGTTTTCTAATCAGCCTCTCAGAACACCGGGGCCCAAGGGCAATTGTGCCGTGTGCTCCACTGTGCATGAGCCCTTGACCCCAGAGGGACTAGCAGTCAGAGGAGGTGGGGTATATGTCCCATGGAAGGGCTATTCGAGCTGGGTATAAAGAGAGAAATAAATGGTAGAAAGAATTGCTTTCCATCCACTGGAAAAAAAAAGTTTCATGGTTTTCTTTAATTATTTTTGGACACATTCAGTAATCTGCCATCTGACTGACCTGAAATGCAAGGAGGATTTTTTTGTTCCAAATAGCAGACTTCATATCTCAACCCCGATGATTGTGAGGTGACTTGCTAGTCTGCCCCAACCACTGCACGATGATTAAAAAGTATTATATCTGTGATTTAAAAACAAAACGATATGGGGGATCCCCAGGACTCCCTATTAACTAGGGGATGGAATGATCCACCTATCCTCATGTGCAGTGGGATGGAAGGTAATTAATAAAACCCGGGCATGGTCCATTGGCCAATATACCCATCACCAAACAAAGACCCCCCAGCCATGCCCCCCCCCTCAGTAGTATTTCCCCCAGCCATGCCCCCCCCCCAGTAGTATTTCCCCCAGGACCCCATCCTGTGAATCCTTGTACTGTACCCGGGGGGGGGTGATTCAAACCCAAACTCAACTTAAATATATCCCACTATATATAAATATTGAGATTAACTGCTTTTTTCTCTCAGGTGGGGCAGGTGGTCTGGAAAAAATGCATCATTAAACATGGTTGTGTGGTAATATGCCCGAGGACATATGAGTGAACGTAGAACATCCCCGCTTGCTTCTCCTGCCCGTCATTCTTTAGCGCTGTTGAGGAGATTTTTTTTTAATTCCTTATTTTTTTCTCTCTCTCTGTAGACTTCATTTTCTTCAAGTACTGAGGTGGAGTTGGAAGGTGGGAAAGCGATCCGTGTAGTGGCTTCGGTGAAGAAAGCTGAGATGGATGTGCCGTACCGCGCCAGAGTCCGCACCCTCTTTGGTTATGAAACCACCATCGAAGGCGTGTGGAAAGGCGTTTCCCATTACGATCTCGTGGTCAAACAGGAAGACTATTCTGGATAAATCACAATTTCTGCGTTTGCTGTGTGGGACCTCCATCCGCTGAAGTTTTCATACTTTCTATCGGAAAACAAAAAGCTTTAAATTCAGGAATAAAGTTAAAAAAAGAGTTAACTCATCTCTGATATACACTGAATCGCTTCAATAAAATGCTTTGCAAATATCCAAGTGGGATGTGATGATGATTTGAAAACTGCTGACACTTTGGTATGATACCCAGGGCCTATTTTAACCCTTTGTGGTCCAATCCATCTTCACTAAGTGCGCCAAGCAGGTCCAATTTAACCCCTTGAGGACTGGGTTTTTTTTTTTTTTTTTTTACCATGTTTGCACTAAATGACCAGAGTCGTTTTTGTGCTTTTGCTATGACTTTATTCAACTCTGATTGCCCACTAATCTTCTTTCTTTTTGAAATAATAACTATATATATATATATATATAAACCATCATTTAGTATGAAAAATATCTAAAAATGTGGGGATAAGTAGGAAAAAAATATGTATTTTCAGTGTCACCTATAAAAACTATATATAACCAGTGCAAATTTGTCCTGTTTTTGGAAACACCTCATATGCCTGGTATTTTCATTTATTTTGGCACTTAAAGGGTTTAATATGAATGGCGCGCATCGCTGTTTCTAAACAAGATTTTTCTTAAATGTGGTATGCTGGGACGCCCCAATATCTTCCAGAAAAAGAAAAACTGCTAAACAAAAGTATATATTTTTTGAAAGATGACATCCCAAAGTATTTTACCTTGGGTATTTTAACACTTTTAATGTAACCAGTCTGTCCTAAATATTGCAGTAACATTTCACTTTTTTTCATTTTTAACAAACCCATTCTATCCAAACACAGTATTTTAATTTCAGCTGAGGGGGGGGGCAATCTGTATGTATTCCCATCCCCCGCACACAAAATAGGATTGTGAATACCGCCTCCTGCGTGATAGATCTAATGAAAAAAAAAAAACAGTTGATCTTAATCGATCTAAGGAATAAATACCAAAATCAATAAAAAAAAAATCCAAATTTCAGTTAATTAGACTAATCTAACAAAAATGTTGTCTGATCAAACCTGATCTAACGCGCAGTTTGTTGAATTTGATTGTTAATATTGCATATTTTGTTCTATTGACTGCAATCGGCCGACACTTTATAAATAAATGTAATGTAATGTAACATGCGCATTATAGGTTTTCAAAGGAAATAGATTCTGAAACTTATCTGGGGATTGAGATCCCATTGAATATCAGAGATATAATAAAAAATAATATCTGGGGATTGAGATCCCATTGAATATCAGAGACATAATAAAAAATAATATAATATTGCGGTTTGGAAGTCCCTATGCCTCTTCTGGGTGGGAAGAACGATTGTCATTAAGGCATACATCCTTCTCCAGTGGCTTTACTGTTTGAAGATGGTTCTAGTCCCGATTTCTGAGGTCTGGTGTAAACAATTTAAAACTTGGCCGGGAAGTTTATATGTGTAACGGGTTTTTGGGTAGGCCCACCAATATCTCTGTGGTCCTTTACCCCAGTTACCTCTTTGCGCTCTGCAGGCCAATCCTGAGCCTCCGCTACCTGGGAGTTGGGGTACATAACTGCGGCAGCACCTCCACCCAACGGAGCATCCAGGGTATGGATGGGGGTCCCGATGGGAACAGCCGAGTGATTAATAAAACTGACACAGGGCACTAACTTTGTATTGCACACCAAAACACTCTGCATTAATATAACAGAACACATGAAATATAATAGAATGAAATATACAGAATATGCAATATGAGGTTCACCCACCCACAACAATCACCGCGGCCCACCCTAATCTTCGCCTTAGCGGCCGCTGGGTACCTTTACTTGGTGCACATAACACGGTTTGGGCCCATAAGTATCTGACTCCACGGTATGGGCTGGATTATATGGAACACTTTCAGTATGTCAGTATATCTTTTATTTGTGTGACTAAATTCAGGGTGCCCTGTTGTGGGGACAGGGGGAGAGATTTTAGGCTTACCACTCCACAGTCTGCTATCAGGACAGTTCAGCTTTTAACCTCTTCACTGCCAACTCTGCTGCAAACAGCTGTGTACCTCTGTCTGCTGAAAGATTCTGTCAGGATGCTGCAACTCTCCTCTGACCGTGAATTTCAAGCAGGCCTCTGTTCCTAGGCCTCTCTCACTCTCCTTCTCTCTCAGCAAAGGTCCTTCAACTCTGGCATCCAACTCTGAACCCCTCTCCCCAAACTCCAATGGCCCCTTTTTCACCTCATCCATGTGCTTTGCAGTTCGCCATCTGCTGGTCACTCCATAAGAACTGCAGGTGAGTCAGTGAGACAGCAGCAATCACTGAAATCCCTTGAGGGGTTACATATGGAATGCTAAAAAAAACAAAACAAGAGAGATTATCCATAGTAATAAGACCAAGGGGGGACTGGAGTTTCCATCAATGAGTAAATATGCTTGGGTTAGCACATTGGCACATGTCCACAGGTTACAACAACCTGATGTTAAGAAAGATGGCTGGTTTTGGCTTGAGCAGAATATGATTGGTGAAGTGAAGCTAGATACAATTTAAAAAATATAAATTTAGCCAACACTAAAAATTTTCTCTTGAGGAATCTAATCCCAGAATGGATGAAGTTTAAAAAAAGAATAGAGATAAAAAATAAAATCATTAGTCCCGCCTCGCTGAAGATATTAGAAACGCTCATTCCAGAAATGACCCTAACGTATTGGCCGAATAGAGATCGTTTGAGATAAAAATATATCATGGAGATGGGAAGACCAAGAAGGTTCGAAAGGTTGAGGATGGACTTGGGAATTCCATCAAACCAATTCTCCACAGCCTTTAGAATAAGCCACTATTTTACACAGCATCTATTGAAATCTATTAATATAAGATTATTCAAACAACTGGAACATATTTTTGAAAATACAAATAATGAAGGCCTATTACGAAAGTGTCAACTGTTTTGAGCTGCATTGTAAATTAGCCTTTAGGTGGGATTCGCTCCCGCAGATTATAAATAAATTTGATCCATCGGTAGTAAATGTTTGCTGGAGACGTGATGAGAACCCTATATTCATGTTTGGTGGGGTTGTGCTGGGGAGGACATTTAGATGGTGTTGTCTGATATGATAGAATGCATTAATCCGCCACTGAGGCATCTCTCTCTCTCTCAAATCTTTATCACCTTTTAAGAGGAGTTTGGCAATTCAGCTTTTCCCGGCCACAAAGCCAACCATAGCCCGCAGTTAGAAGAAAAGAGGGGGAATCTCATGGAATCAGGTAAAGAATCAGATCTCCCATTTTAACATTACATTTTGCTACTATGCAAGAGATGACTATATACAATAGCATTTGGTATCCTTGCGATGTATATACAGAGAAATCTAGCCGAGCACATCCACTCCTGATATATGATGTCATGTCTACCTATAGTATAAGCAGCTGCACGGGGTAACCTACGACGTCCGCATTCCAAACAAAGTTTGTCTTCGTTGTATGTATAAAACTTTTTCTTATGTGCTGGGGTGGTTCCTTTTCTATTCGGCACAGTGATCTGTACATGTTGACGCCTAAGTTAACTATACCTTACTATCGTATTTGCTCGATTATAAGATGAGGTTTATTTCAGAGCAAATGGTCTGAAAAATATCCATCTTATATTCAAGGTCATGTTCAAATAGAGGTCTGAACAAGACTAAGATCCAGACCCGGATCCTTCTCTCCGGCAGCCGGAGTAGGTCTGTGCGATGCGCGCAGGCAACCTCCGCTGCTGCCGGGGCTTCTGCTGCTCATTCATAGAGGCCCGGCAGAAGTGCCGGCAGCAGCAGAGATTGTCTACGCGCATCGCACAGACCTTCACCCGCTGCCCCACTGGACACCAATGAATCTGAAGCAAGAGAAGAAGTCTAGGGAAGCACTGGTAAGTCGAGGGAGGGTAGGAGTGGCATATGGGGGGTATAAGGTCTTTCTGGAGGCAGAGTGGCATATAGGGGGTTAAAAAGAATATCAGGAAGGCAGAGTGGCACATAGGGGGTTAAAAGGAATATTAGGGAGGCAGAGTGGCATATAGGGTGTTAAAAGGAATATCAGGGAGGCAGAGTGGCATATAGGGGGTTAAAAGGAATATCAGGGAGGCAGAGTGGTATATAGGGGTGTATAACGCATATCTGGGGCAAAGTGGCATATCAGGGGGTTAAAGGTATATCTGGGAGGCAGAGTGGCAAATAGGGGGTCAAGAGGCATATCAGGGAGACAGAGTAGCATATAGGGGGTATAAGGCATATCTGGCAGCAAACAGGCATATCAGGGAGGCAGAGTGGCATATAAGGGGGTATAAGGCATATCTGGGGGGCAGATGTGCATAACTGAGGGGCAGGTTGGCAAATAAAAGAAAAAAAAATGCATTTTTCTCAATCATAGTTTTTATTAAATATGAAAATAGTTTACATGAGAATTAATATTTACTAGTAAAACTTTTTTCTTATATGGTAGTCTTATATTAATATTTAAATTTTGGGGGGTCGTCTTATAAACGAGCAGATACGGTAATTAACCCTTTCGTGACTGGGCACAGGAGTCTTATTATTAAAATCCTTTCTGCTGTTTTAATAGCTCCATTTACACAACGTTTGTCTTTTCTGATGGGACTAGGTCTCTGAAAGTGTCAGCGGTTTTGTTTTGTTGAATTGTCAGCAGTTTTTGCTAAAACAAAGTGTCCACCCATTGTGTAGTGTTTAGTGTTTTTCCTGCCTTCTATTGTAAAGTGTATATATGATTGTAATACAGAGGAGTAAAGCAGAGATCATGGTATACATACACCCTGTCTGTGTGTCTGATTTCTCTCAAGCCACTCGGTAAAGATATCTATATAATTTGGAACCCCCAAGGTATAGAATTAATCAGAAATTCTCCGACAACCTGTACGAAGCTGGTAATATATGTTACTCATTCCTGTTATAGACCTGTTTCTTACTTTTGTCCCTCACTGATCCTCTTGTCCTCAAGCTTTGTAGCACAATAAGGACCCAGTGTTTACAGAGCCAAAGAGGACAGAATTTGTCTAAGTAAAGTATTCTTTTTTTATCCTGTTTGTTAAGTCAAGAACTTCACAAAAACCACTCCAGATCAGCAGAAGGAAGAGAGTGAAGACCCTCTACGCGCAGCAATGGAAGAACTTGGTAAAGTTTGTATTTGCTTTTTAGCTATCGAATCATAAGGTGTACTTTTCACACATGGCTTCTCCATTTTGGCTTTATTTTTGTTGAATAAATCATGACACCGTGTAATATGTCATGTGGTGTTGTTCATCTGAGGTTGCATTTACTTAATTCTTAGACGTGCTAAGGAACAGATGATTGTTATATGTCCTGATATGCAAAACCATAGAATTCTAAAGGGTGTACTTTCTTTTTCACAGGACTGTATGTAACAAAGTTCATATTCATTCATAATCATTTTTAACAAAAGGGAAACTAAATTAGTTGTAGGCATTCTTTCTGCCCTTGATTCCCATCTAAACATTTCCATATATTTTATGTTTAAAATATGTTCAAAATGTGTTTATTTCATTTCAGAGACCGTCTTATTTGCTCTTGCTGGGGACTTTTCAGTAAGAGTTGGGCTGCCCCCTAAGAACCGTATGGATAGTTATTACAATAGGGCAGCTAGTTTTGGCAAGCTAAATGATGCCAGCAAAGTTCTCTTTAACCCAAAAGGGGAGCTGTATGTGGTTCGTGGAGGTGATCTGTATACAGGGCACATGCCATCAAGAGCTGTTGAAGACTGGTATTCTGCTGCTAAGAGAGTTGGAAAAGGTGATTGGAGCAAGTTCAAATTCCTGTTCTTCCACCCCGATGGCACTCTGTATGGAGCTACCCATGCTGGGGAGTTCTACAAGGGTCCAGTACCAACTAATGAAAACGTCTCCTGGCTTTATGATCAGGCTACAATGATAGGAACCTGCAACTGGAATAGGTTTGATGCTCTTTTCTTTGACGCTGATGGCATCATGTATGGAGTCACTGACACAGACAAGCTCCTGAAAAGAAGCCCACCTACTTATCCCGAAGATGAATGGATGTCCACAAGCACAACCGTTGGTGATGGTGGATGGTCAAAGCTCACCCATTTCATGGGTTTCGGCCCTGACCGAATGCTGTGGTGTGTGGATAAATATAATGGAAATATCTATAAAGGTCCACCTCCAACTAAAGAAGATACAGGATATTTGAAAAAAGCAGAACAATTGGGATGGAATTACAATAAGTTTAGAGTGTTTTGCTTTACAAAAGACAAAACAATCCAGAGTATGCTCAGCTTCGAGTTCTTAACTGATTCAGGTAGAATCACATCAGAATCTGTTGAAGTGGTGAAAAAACAAATATATGACAATAGGGGAAGCAGCACGCCGCTAAAGCACACCTTTACGTAAGTATTTTATCACTTAGGATCTCTGATCTCTTTTCTGATGCCCCACCTTTTTTAGGTGATTTCATATCTTTTTAGTATTCATTTGTGATAACCGCCCAACATGTTTCTATATGTGCCAGATTCAACAAAACCATGAAGGAGACAAGTGAATTTACCCACGAACATGGCTTCACCTTCGAAGTGGGCACTGAACTCACTTTTAAAACTGGCATCCCGGGTATGGCGGAAGGAGGTACAAAGATTACCATGAATTTCAGCACGACCCACAACTGGAGCTTCACCACGACCAACGAAACAGAGGTATGTACTTTCATTCCATCTGAAACATGGTGAATGATGATAGAATGTCTCAGACAACCCGTGCGGTATCTGCTAGAAGAGGCGTGAGCCCAAGGGGCATACAGGAAGAGTCTCTTCTCTGGATTTCCTGCCTTTAGCTACCTGTTTTCTACCTTTTTTCTCTGCTTCCTCCTTTTTTGGCAATTTCTTTCCTCTCTCTTGGACAAATTTTGCCTTATCTTTTCCACATTGTTTTCTATCTAATCAGCCTCTCAGAACACCGTGGCCCAAAGGTAATTGTGCCGTGTGCTCCACTGTGCATGAGCCCTTGACCCCAGAGGGACTAGCAGTCAGAGGAGGTGGGGTATACGCAGTGGTACCCCCCTGTTGCCTCCCCGCCGAATTTGGAATAAAGTTGCAATGCGACTTTAAATCCCGTTTTTTTTTTTTGATGCAGAGGAGAGAGAGGGGCACCTAGCAACCGCTCGGCACCCCTCATTCTCCTCCGCAAGGGCCCTACCTCCGTCGCGGTGTTGGCATTTCATGCTGAGCGCCGGAATGTGATGTCATATTCCAGCGCTCAGCAGTGAAGCAGCGGGCACCGCAGCAGAGCAGGGAGACAGAAGCCTCGTGCTCCCGTCGCTGGACCTCAAGATGAGAGTACTACAAAGGGGGGAGAGGGTAGATAGTGAGTAGGGAAAGGGGTTAGAAAGTGATAAGGGAGGGAGAGGGGATAGAAAGTGATAAGTGAAGGAGAGGGGGTAGATATTGAGGAAGAGGGAAGTAGGGAAAGTGAAGGGAGGGAGAGGGTAGTAAGAATATTGAAATAAGTAAAGAGTGTGAATTAATGTGTGGCTGCATTATGTGAATGAGGGAGAGCATGAGTTAATATGTGGGTGAATTTTCTGAATGAGGGAGAGCATGAGTTGTCTGAATGAGAGACAGCTTGAGTTAATATGTGGATGGATTGTCTGAATGAAGGAGAGCATGAGTTAATGTGTGGATGAAATGTCTGAATGAGGGAGAGCATGAGTTAATCTGTGGATGAATTGTCTGAATTAAAGTGTGAATTAGTGACTGTAAAAGTGTTTGTGTATCATAGATGTATAATTGTGGAAGGGCAAAGATGGCACTAGCAGGATGTTTGAACCATGGGGACCAAGATGGCACAGGCAGGGTGTATATGGGACAAAAATGGCACAGACTGGGCTGTTTGGGAACAAAGTTGACTTGTGCTGGGCTATTTGGGGACAAAGATGGCAAATCTTATGTGTGTTATCTGGGTGCTGGTCAGGTTCTATGTGGGCAGTGTGGATGCCAGGGTTGGCTTTGGGGGGTGCAACCTGTGATCTATGCCTGTAATCTAGGGGGTTTTAAATATACCTTTAATGCCGTGTTTTTATGTGAATTCCAATTGATCTATACCTGCAAAGCTGGGTTTTTGTGTTATTCTGTAGATCCATATCTGGTATGCTACATTTCATATATTATTATTGTATACCTGCAAATACAGGATTTGTATGTCTGATTCTGTTTATTTGATATATACCTTCGGGGCTGAGATCACAAGTGAATTTCAATTGATCTATACATGCAAAGCTGGGTTTGTGTGTTAATGTGTTGATCTATACCTGCTATCGGCAGCAGGGTCTAATATTTATATATATTTGCAGGTGTACAATAATAATATATGAAATGTAGCATAGCAGATATGGATCTACAGAATAACACAAAAACCCAGCAGAGTCTAATATTAACAAAACTGCCAGTTCAGCTGTAATTTTGAAATCATGTTTCAATGACGGTCTTTACTTCAAAGAGATAAGTACTCATTATGTAGTTAAAAATGCACGTCTAATGTGTAAATGCGATGGGGTCATCGCAAAATCAATAATAAAGGGAGGGGCTTGCTGGGGGCATTAATACAAATAGTGGTGGCTGGAGGTGATCATACAAGGGTGTGGGAGCGACACATTAATCTATACTAAAAGTGTGCTGGCTGGGGCATCAATACACAAGGGGCAAAAACACTAAGTGGGGTATAAACGACAATACAGTGTGAAAAATCCATCCTAATGCAGATGTCTGTGATGTAGATTGTGTCCTGCTGTTTGTGTTTTTGGTTATCAGAATAGCAGAGCCTGTCCTGGGAGGTGTGTGTATAGGTGTTAGTGTGGCAGAGCCTGTCCTGGTGTATGTGGGTGTGGCAGAGCCCGTCCTGTGTGTGTGTGAGTGTGTGTGTTTGGGTGTCGGTGTGGCAGAGCCTGTCCTGGTGTGTGTTTGGGTGTCGGTGTGGCAGAGCCTGTCCTGGTGTGTGTGTTTGGGTGTCGGTGTGGCAGAGCCTGTCCTGGTGTGTGTGTTTGGGTGTCGGTGTGGCAGAGCCTGTCCTGGTGTGTGTATTTGGGTGTCAGTGTGGCAGAGCCAGTCCTGGTGTGTATGTCTGGGTGTCGGTGTGACAGAGCCTGTGTTGGTGTGTGTGTCTGTTTCCTGGCACTTAACTTACAATAGGAATTATTTAATTTATAGTTATCCAAAGATAAAACGCCCTCCTGAATTTGTAGTGACTTCAGGGGACAAAACGTTCAAGGCCCTGAAATCATTTAGTGGAAAAGTTATTTATTGTGTTATAATACTTATTTCAAGGATTAGTCGCACTTAATCATGGCTTCAGGCTTCCCATGTTGAATGATCAAGTATTACGTTAGTCCAATAACAAAAGTATCATTCCATAGCACATTACTTTTGGCAATATATATATATATATATATATATATATATATATAGTTTTTTCAGTGGTATGATTTAATAGTGGAAATTATTAATGACCCCCCAGTTTGACCGTGGTATCCTGTTTGTCCCCCCTATATATTGTTCCTAGAGTCGCCACTGGGTATATGTCACCAAACAAAGACCAAAGACCCCCCAGCCATGCCCCCCTCAGTATTGTTTCCCCCAGGACCCCATCCTGTGAATCCCTGTACTGTACCCTGGGGGGTGATTTTAACTGTTCCCACCAAGTTGTCCTTTTCAGCATACAGAGACATTTTGGACGATGATCGGCTTCCAACTTTGCGGGAAAAGTTTGGGGAAGACCCTTTTTTGTTCAAGCATGATTGCTCCCCAGCATACAAAGCAAGCTCCATAAAGACATGGGCGGGTGTCTCGTCCAACATCAGTTTCCTACAAAAACTCCCCATAATCTTGTGGAAAGCCTTCCCAGAAGAGTGGAAGCCGTTATAACTGCAAAGGGGGACCAACTACAAGTCCCTGTTGATGTAATGGCCATGTGTCCCAAACGTGTGTGTACACATGTGTACACGCATGTGTGTGTGTATATATATATTTAATGATTAACATTTAATGATGTTTTCCCTCAGGTGGGGCAGGTGGTCTGGAAAAAATGCATCATTAAACATGGTTGTGTGGTAATGCCCGAGGACATATGAGTGAACGTAGAACATCCCCGCTTGCTTTTCTTGCCCGTCAATCCTAAAGCATTCTTTAGCGCTGTTGAGGGGATTCTTTTTTTTCTTCCTTATTTTTTTCTCTCTCTGTAGACTTCATTTTCTTCAAGTACTGAGGTGGAGTTGGAAGGTGGGAAAGCGATCCGTGTAGTGGCTTCGGTGAAGAAAGCTGAGATGGATGTGCCGTACCGCGCCAGAATCCGCACCCTCTTTGGTTATGAAACCACCATCGAAGGCGTCTGGAAAGGCGTTTCCCATTACGATCTCGTGGTCAAACAGGAAGACTATACTGGATAAATCACAATTTCTGCGTTTGCTGTGTGGGACCTCCATCCGCTGAAGTTTTCATACTTTCTATCGGAAAACAAAAAGCTTTAAATTCAGGAATAAAGTTAAAAAAAGAGTTAACTCATCTCTGATATACACTGAATCGCTTCAATAAAATGCTTTGCAAATATCCAAGTGGGATGTGATGATGATTTGAAAACTACTGACACTTTGGTATGATACCCAGGGCCTATTTTAACCCTTTGTGGTCCAATCCATCTTCACTAAGTGCGCCAAGCAGGCCCAATTTAACCCCTTGAGGACTGGGTGTTTTTTTTTTTTTTTTACCATGTTTGCACTAAACGACCAGAGTCGTTTTTGTGCTTTTGCTATGACTTTATTCAACTCTGATTGCCCACTAATCTTCTTTCTTTTTGAAATAATAACTATATATATATATATATATATATATATATATATATAAACCATCATTTAGTATGAAAAATATCTAAAAATGTGGGGATAAGTAGGAAAACAATATATATTTTCAGTGTCACCTATAAAAACTATATATAACCAGTGCAAATTTGTCCTGTTTTTGGAAACCCCTCATATGCCTGGTATTTTCATTTATTTTGGCACTTACAGGGTTTAATATGAATGGCGCGCATCGCTGTTTCTAAACAAGATTTTTTTTAAATGTGGTATGCTGGGACGACCCAATATCTTCCAGAAAAAGAAAAACTGCTAAACAAAAGTATATATTTTTTGAAAGATGACATCCCAAAGTATTTTACCTTGGGTATTTTAACACTTTTAATGTAACCAGTCTGTCATAAATATTGCAGTAACATTTCACTTTTTTTCATTTTTAACAAACCCATTCTATCCAAACACAGTATTTTAATTTCAGCTGAGGGGGGGGCAATCTGTATGTATTCCCATCCCCCGCACACAAAATAGGATTGTGAATACCGCCTCCTGCGTGATAGATCTAATGAAAAAAAAAAAACAGTTGATCTTAATCGATCTAAGGAATAAATACCAAAATCAATAAAAAAAATCCAAATTTCAGTTAATTAGACTAATCTAAGAAAAATGTTGTCTGATCAAACCTGATCTAACGCGCAGTTTGTTGAATTTGATTGTTAATATTGCATATTTTGTTCTATTGACTGCAATCGGCCGGCACTTTATAAATAAATGTAATGTAATGTAACATGCGCATTATAGGTTTTCAATGGAAATAGATTCTGAAACTTATTTAAGAATTTCCAATAAATATCCTTTTAACCGGACATCCACACACATAAAATATCTGGGGATTGAGATCCCATTGAATATCAGAGATATAATAAAAAATAATATCTGGGGATTGAGATCCCATTGAATATCAGAGACATAATAAAAAATAATATAATATTGCGGTTTGGAAGTCCCTATGCCTCTTCTGGGTGGGAAGAACGATTGTCATTAAGGCATACATCCTTCTCCAGTGGCTTTACTGTTTGAAGATGGTTCTAGTCCCGATTTCTGAGGTCTGGTGTAAACAATTTAAAACTTGGCCGGGAAGTTTATATGTGTAACGGGTTTTTGGGTAGGCCAACCAATATCTCTGTGGTCATTTACCCCAGTTACCTCTTTGCGCTCTGCAGGCCAATCCTGAGCCTCCGCTACCTGGGAGTTGGGGCACATAACTGTGGCAGCGCCTCCACCCAACGGAGCATCCAGGGTATGGATGGGGGTCCCAATGGGAACAGCCGAGTGATTAATAAAACTGACACAGGTCACTAACTTTGTATTGCACAGCAAAACACTCTGCATTAATATAACAGAACACATGAAATATAATAGAATGAAATATACATAATATGCAATATGAGGTTCACCCACCCACAACAATCACCGCGGCCCACCTTAATCTTCGCCTTAGCGGCCGCTGGGTATCTTTACTTGGTGCACATAACACGGTTGGGGCCCATAAGTATCTGACTCCACGGTATGGGCTGGATTATATGGAACACTTTCAGTATGTCAGTATATCTTTTATTTGTGTGACTAAATTCAGAGTGCCCTGTTGTGGGGACAGGGGGAGATGTTTTAGGCTTACCACTCCACAGTCTGCTATCAGGACAGTTCAGCTTTTAACCTCTTCACTGCCAACTCTGCTGCAAACAGCTGTGTACCTCTGTCTGCTGAAAGATTCTGTCAGGATGCTGCAGCTCTCCTCTGACCGTGGATTTCAAGCAGGCCTCTGTTCCTAGGCCTCTCTCACTCTCCTTCTCCCTCAGCAAAGGTCCTTCACCTCT
This sequence comes from Spea bombifrons, assembly GCF_027358695.1. Lineage (NCBI taxonomy): Eukaryota > Metazoa > Chordata > Amphibia > Anura > Pelobatidae > Spea > Spea bombifrons. Next base: position 3,597,008 of record NC_071087.1, on the reverse strand, counting down.
GGCATCCAACTCTGAACCCCTCTCCCCAAACTCCAATGGCCTCTTTTTCACCTCATCCATGTGCTTTGCAGTTCGCCATCTGCTGGTCACCCCATAAGAACTGCAGGTGAGTCAGTGAGACAGCAGCCATCACTGAAATCCCTTGAGGGGTTACATATGGAATGCTAAAAAAACAAAACAAGAGATATTATCCATAGAAATAAGACCAAGGGGGGACTGGGGTTTCCATCAATGAGTAAATATGCTTGGGTTAGCGCATTGGCACATGTCCACAGGTTACAACAACCTGATGTTAAGAAAGATGGTTGGTTTTGGCTTGAGCAGAATATGATTGGTGAAGTGAAGCTAGATACAATTTAAAAAATATAAATTTAGCCAACACTAAAAATTTTCTCTTGAGGAATCTAATCCCAGAATGGATGAAGTTTAAAAAAAGAATAGAGATAAAAAATAAAATCATTAGTCCCGCCTCGCTGAAGATATTAGAAACGCTCATTCCAGAAATGACCCTGACGTATTGGCCGAATAGAGATCGTTTGAGATAAAAATATATCATGGAGATGGGAAGACCAAGAAGGTTCAAAAGGTTGAGGATGGACTTGGGAATTCCATCAAACCAATTCTCCACAGCCTTTAGAATAAGCCACTATTTTACACAGCATCTCTTTAAATCTATTAATATAAGATTATTAAAACAACTGGAACATATTTTTGAAAATACAAATAATGAAGGCCTATTACGAAAGTGGCTACTGTTTTGAGCTGCATTTTAAATTAGCCTTTAGGTGATATTCGCTCCCGCAGATTATAAATAAATTTCATCCATCGGTAGTAAATGTTTGCTGGAGATGCGATGAGAACCCTATATTAATGTTTGGTGGGGTTGTGCTGGGGAGGACATTTAGATGGTGTTGTCTGATATGATAGAATGCATTAATCCGCCACTGAGGCATCTCTCTCTCTCTCAAATCTTTATCACCTTTTAAGAGGAGTTTGGCAATTCAGCTTTTCCCAGCCACAAAGCCAACCATAGCCCGCAGTTAGAAGAAAAGAGGGGGAATCTCATGGAATCAGGTAAAGAATCAGATCTCCCATTTTAACATTACATTTTGCTACTATGCAAGAGATGACTATATACAATAGCATTTGGTATCCTTGCGATGTATATACAGAGAAATCTAGCCGAGCACATCCACTCCTGATATATGATGTCATGTCTACCTATAGTATAAGCAGCTGCACGGGGTAACCTACGACGTCCGCATTCCAAACAAAGTTTGTCTTCGTTGTATGTATAAAACTTTTTCTTATGTGCTGGGGTGGTTCCTTTTCTATTCGGCACAGTGATCTGTACATGTTGACGCCTAAGTTAACTATACCTTACTATCGTATTTGCTCGATTATAAGATGAGGTTTATTTCAGAGCAAATGGTCTGAAAAATATCCATCTTATATTCAAGGTCATGTTCAAATAGAGGTCTGATTACAAGACTAAGATCCAGACCCGGATCCTTCTCTCCGGCAGCCGGAGTAGGTCTGTGCGATGTGCGCAGACAACCTCCGCTGCTGCCGGGGCTTCTGCTGCTCATTCATAGAGGCCCGGCAGAAGTGCCGGCAGCAGCAGAGATTGTCTACGCGCATTGCACAGACCTTCACCCGCTGCCCCACTGGACACCAATGAATCTGAAGCAAGAGAAGTAGTCTAGGGAAGCACTGGTAAGTCGAGGGAGGGTAGGAGTGGCATATGGGGGGTATAAGGTCTTTCTGGAGGCAGAGTGGCATATAGGGGGTTAAAAAGAATATCAGGAAGGCAGAGTGGCACATAGGGGGTTAAAAGGAATATTAGGGAGGCAGAGTGGCATATAGGGCGTCAAAAGGAATATCAGGGAGGCAGAGTGGTATATAGGGGTGTATAACGCATATCTGGGGGCAAAGTGGCATATCAGGGGGTTAAAGGTATATCTGGGAGGCAGAGTGGCAAATAGGGGGTCAAGAGGCAAATCAGGGAGACAGAGTAGCATATAGGGGGTATAAGGCATATCTGGCAGCAAACAGGCATATCAGGGAGGCAGAGTGGCATATAAGGGGGTATAAGGCATATCTGGGGGGCAGATGTGCATAACTGAGGGGCAGGTTGGCAAATAAAAGAAAAAAAAATGCATTTTTCTCAATCATAGTTTTTATTAAATATGAAAATAGTTTACATGAGAATTAATATTTACTAGTAAAACTTTTTTCTTATATGGTAGTCTTATATTAATATTTAAATTTTGGGGGGTCGTCTTATAAACGAGCAGATACGGTAATTAACCCTGTCATGACTGGGCACAGGAGTCTTATTATTAAAATCCTTTCTGCTGTTTTAATAGCTCCATTTACACAACGTTTGTCTTTTCTGATGGGACTAGGTCTCTGAAAGTGTCAGCGGTTTTGTTTTGTTGAATTGTCAGCAGTTTTTGCTAAAACAAAGTGTCCACCCATTGTGTAGTGTTTAGTGTTTTTTCCTGCCTTCTATTGTAAAGTGTATATATGATTGTAATACAGAGGAGTAAAGCAGAGATCATGGTATACATATACCCTGTCTGTGTGTCTGATTTCTCTCAAGCCACTCGGTAAAGATATCTATATAATTTGGAACCCCCAAGGTATAGAATTAATCAGAAATTCTCCGACAACCTGTACGAAGCTGGTAATATATGTTACTCATTCCTGTTATAGACCTGTTTCTTACTTTTGTCCCTCACTGATCCTCTTGTCCTCAAGCTTTGTAGCACAATAAGGACCCAGTGTTTACAGAGCCAAAGAGGACAGAATTTGTCTAAGTAAAGTATTCTTTTTTATCCTGTTTGTTAAGTCAAGAACTTCACAAAGACCACTCCAGATCAGCAGAAGGAAGAGAGTGAAGACCCTCTACGCGCAGCAATGGGAGAACTTGGTAAAGTTTGTATTTGCTTTTTAGCTATCGAATCATAAGGTTTACCTTTCACACATGGCTTCTCCATTTTGGCTTTATTTTTGTTGAATAAATCATGACACCGTGTAATATGTCATGTGGTGTTGTTCATCTGAGGTTGCATTTACTTAATTCTTAGACGTGCTAAGGAACAGATGATTGTTATATGTCCTGATATGCAAAACCATAGAATTCTAAAGGGTGTACTTTCTTTTTCACAGGACTGTATGTAACAAAGTTCATATTCATTCATAATCATTTTTAACAAAAGGGAAACTAAATTAGTTGTAGGCATTCTTTCTGCCCTTGATTCCCATCTAAACATTTCCATATATTTTATGTTTAAAATATGTTCAAAATGTGTTTATTTCATTTCAGAGACCGTCTTATTTGCTCTTGCTGGGGACTTTTCCGTAAGAGTTGGGCTGCCCCCTAAGAACCGTATGGATAGTTATTACAATAGGGCAGCTAGTTTTGGCAAGCTAAATGATGCCAGCAAAGTTCTCTTTAACCCAAAAGGGGAGCTGTATGTGGTTCGTGGAGGTGATCTGTATACAGGGCACATGCCATCAAGAGCTGTTGAAGACTGGTATTCTGCTGCTAACAGAGTTGGAAAAGGTGATTGGAGCAAGTTCAAATTCCTGTTCTTCCACCCCGATGGCACTCTGTATGGAGCTACCCATGCTGGGGAGTTCTACAAGGGTCCAGTACCAACTAATGAAAACGTCTCCTGGCTTTATGGCCAGACTACAATGATAGGAACCTGCAACTGGAATAGGTTTGATGCTCTTTTCTTTGACGCTGATGGCATCATGTATGGAGTCACTGACACAGACAAGCTCCTGAAAAGAAGCCCACCTACTTATCCCGAAGATGAATGGATGTCCACAAGCACAACCATTGGTGATGGTGGATGGTCAAGGCTCACCCATTTCATGGGTTTCAGCCCTGACCGAATGCTGTGGTGTGTGGATAAATATAATGGAAATATCTATAAAGGTCCACCTCCAACTAAAGAAGATACAGGATATTTGAAAAAAGCAGAACAATTGGGATGGGATTACAATAAGTTTAGAGTGTTTTGCTTTACAAAAGACAAAACAATCCAGAGTATGCTCAGCTTCGAGTTCTTAATTGATTCAGGTAGAATCACATCAGAATCTGTTGAAGTGGTGAAAAAACAAATATATGACAATAGGGGAAGCAGCACACCGCTTTACGTAAGTATTTTATCACTTAGGATCTCTGATCTCTTTTCTGATGCCCCTTCTTTTTTAGGTGATTTCATATCTTTTTAGTATTCATTTGTGATAACCGCCCAATATGTTTCTATATGTGCCAGATTCAACAAAACCATGAAGGAGACAAGTGAATTTACCCACTCACATGGCTTCAACTTCGAAATGGGCACTGAACTCACTTTTAAAACTGGCATCCCAGGTATGGAGGAAGGAGGTACAAAGATTACCATGAATTTCAGCACGACCCACAACTGGAGCTTCACCACGACCAACGAAACAGAGGTATGCACTTTCATTCCATCTGAAACATGGTGAATGATGATAGAATGCCTCAGACAACCCGTCCGGTATCTGCTAGAAGAGGCGTGAGCCCAAGGGGCCTACAGGAAGAGTCTCTTCTCTGGATTTCCTGCCTTTAGCAACCTGTTTTCTACCTGTTTTCTCTGCTTTCCTTCTGTTCCTCCTTTCTTGGCAATTTCTTTCCTCTCTCTTGGACAGTTTTCTAATCAGCCTCTCAGAACACCGGGGCCCAAGGGCAATTGTGCCGTGTGCTCCACTGTGCATGAGCCCTTGACCCCAGAGGGACTAGCAGTCAGAGGAGGTGGGGTATATGTCCCATGGAAGGGCTATTCGAGCTGGGTATAAAGAGAGAAATAAATGGTAGAAAGAATTGCTTTCCATCCACTGGAAAAAAAAAGTTTCATGGTTTTCTTTAATTATTTTTGGACACATTCAGTAATCTGCCATCTGACTGACCTGAAATGCAAGGAGGATTTTTTTGTTCCAAATAGCAGACTTCATATCTCAACCCCGATGATTGTGAGGTGACTTGCTAGTCTGCCCCAACCACTGCACGATGATTAAAAAGTATTATATCTGTGATTTAAAAACAAAACGATATGGGGGATCCCCAGGACTCCCTATTAACCAGGGGATGGAATGATCCACCTATCCTCATGTGCAGTGGGATGGAAGCCATGCCCCCCCCCCTCAGTAGTATTTCCCCCAGGACCCCATCCTGTGAATCCTTGTACTGTACCCGGGGGGGGGGGTGATTCAAACCCAAAATCAACTTAAATATATCCCACTATATATAAATATTGAGATTAACTGCTTTTTTCTCTCAGGTGGGGCAGGTGGTCTGGAAAAAATGCATCATTAAACATGGTTGTGTGGTAATGCCCGAGGACATATGAGTGAACGTAGAACATCCCCGCTTGCTTCTCCTGCTGTTGAGGGGATTTTTTTTTTAATTCCTTATTTTTTTTTCTCTCTCTGTAGACTTCGTTTTCTTCAAGTACTGAGGTGGAGTTGGAAGGTGGGAAAGCGATCCGTGTAGTGGCTTCGGTGAAGAAAGCTGAGATGGATGTGCCGTACCGCGCCAGAGTCCGCACCCTCTTTGGTTATGAAACCACCATCGAAGGCGTGTGGAAAGGCGTTTCCCATTACGATCTCGTGGTCAAACAGGAAGACTATTCTGGATAAATCACAATTTCTGCGTTTGCTGTGTGGGACCTCCATCCGCTGAAGTTTTCATACTTTCTATCAGAAAACAAAAAGCTTTATATTCAGGTATAATCACTAAAAAAAGAGTTAACTCATCTCTGATATACACTGAATCGCTTCAATAAAATGCTTTGCAAATATCCAAGTGGGATGTGATGATGATTTGTACTTTGAAAACTGCTGACACGTTGGTATGATCCCTAGGGCCTATTTTAACCCTTTGTGGTCCAATACATTTTCACCAAGTGCGCCAAGCAGGTCCAATTTAATTGTCGGGAAAAAAAACCACTTTACAACATTTTTATACAAAACAGTTATAGTCTGTTATAACTACAAAGCAATGAATAAATACTATTACTAGTACTAATACTACTAAAGCCATATGTTATGTTAGCCTCCTTATTTTTTTCATGGTATGAAACTTTTTTATAATCATCTTCATCACTAAAATCACATTCAGAATCACTCCGTAATAATAATAATAATAATAATAATAATAATAATAATATGGCTAATTTTTCCTTATAATAGCGACATCTAGTGGTCACTAGGAAATCCAACATTGAACCACAAACTGTGAATTTTTTTTTCTATAATAGCGACACCTAGTGGGTAACTGCCATAGGACCACAAACAGTGAAATATTTTGTCGGATATATTCCGCAAAGGGTTAATGTGCCTATTGGCACGTTCGTGGAGTGACTCACTCAGGGATTTGATTTTTCACCTCTGTCGCTCCGTACATTCGCCGCAGAGAGATGGTCTCCACGCGAATGCAGTCAATAGAAGCGCAAAACTCTTTCTCACCCTGCATCTTCGTGGCAGTCGCCTACATCATAAGAATAGGTCAGCAGGGGGCAAATGTAACAACAGGCAGAGGGGGGGGGCAAGTGTGGCAGCAGGGACTCCAAGTGAGCCGGGAGGCAAGTGTGGCACCAGGGGCTGCAGGTGAGCAAGGGAAAATGTGGCAAAAGGCTGCAGGTAAACAGGGTGGCAAGTGCGGCAAGGGGCTGAACGTCAGCATGGGGGCAAGGGGCAGCACGGAGCAAGTGTGGCAAGGGGCAACAGGTTAGCAGTGGGGCAATAGCCCGAGGCATCAGCTGCCTAGCAGCTATCAAGTAACCAGCAGGTGACCAGCGCAGGAGCTCCACTGGAGCGGCCAGCATATTTCTAGTAAATTTACCTGTTATTTTATTGATTTGTGTAAACATCAATAAAAAGTCCATTCACAAAGCAGACAATATCAGAATTTTAAAAGTGAGGCAAAAATGGCCAGGTTTAAATACAGCTGGTTGTGGATTTTTTCAAACTTAAGCTGAAGCTTTGCTATTATAGTTATTCTCTTCGAGTTGGTTTTGTTTCCAGGGACACGCGTGTTCCATGTGGCGCAGAAAGAGTGTGCCACGTGTAGCCTGGCAGTATGTAGGACGCATATACACTCAGACACAATCCGATTCTGGATCGCATAGGGCCTGCCATGATTAATGAATTGGATCGTCTGCTTTATACTTACTGCCGGGCAGCACCTTTTGGGGACAGCGTTGGGAACGAGGGATTTCTGTTTGTAACCCTGGTATCTATTTACCTCCAGTTACCATAGATACAGACTTCCAGGGCATAGAGTGAACACTGGAGCACGGGGCGTGACTGACAGCCAATAGGAAGTGAAGCCCCCCAATCTGCTTAGTAGGAGTTGGGAGAGAGGGATGTGGCCGCCGGTAGAAGACAGAGGGGTGATTTGTCTCTGCAGGAAGACGAGGCAAGAGATTCATTTTCTCTGCTGTTGCTGCTGCTGTGAACCTCTCTAGTGTCTGCATAGAGCTGCTTATTCCTACGCCAGGCTGCCATGTGGCCGACGGGTATTAGTAGTGCCTGTCAGGCTTCTGTGTAAATCCGGTGTACAGCAGAAAGGCCTGCATTCTGAGGTGTGATAAAGCAGAAAGGCCCGCATTCTGAGGTGGGATAAAGCAGAAAGGCCCGCATTCTGAGGTGTGATAAAGCAGAAAGGCCTGCATTCTGGGGCGGGATAAAGCAGAAAGGCCCGCATTCTGAGGTGGGATAAAGCAGAAAGGCCCGCATTCTGAGTTGTGATAAAGCAGAAAGGCCTGCATTCTCAGGTGGGATAAAGCAGAAAGGCCCGCATTCTGAGGTGGGATAAAGCAGAAAGGCCCGCATTCTGAGGTGGGATAAAGCAGAAAGGCCTGCATTCTCAGGTGGGATAAAGCCAGCCTGTGAGACTCAGGATTACCTTGGCTGCGTGTGCCATCTACATGTATGTTCAACCACATCTGTTAAATACATTTACTAAAAGGGGTGGGAAATACAACGTGACATGTATTCGGAATAATTGACTTGCATGGGTATGATATGATATCATAATAAATAAAATATTTGTATATATTCGGCCCCTAGCACCAGGAGGCATATAGCTTGTGACTTTAACAGCATTTTCCATGGAATAGACAACAGAACTGAAACAGAATGGAAAATGAATCAAACTAAGGTTGACTTCCTTTAACAAGAAAAGTAAGATTTACCGTATGCTTACTCTTTATCTCTAACAGATGTGTTTTAGTGTTCATTTCTGGCTTCATTAACAATATGTAACACTTGGGGAAAAATATACAGCCCAATATCCCAGCGCTCGAAGCCAGAATGGCAAAAATCTCTACGGCCACCATGTTCTTCCCTTTGGTGCTCAGATAGGCCGGGATCATCGCAATCCAAACGCTGCAGAACACCAGCATGCTGAAGGTGATGTACTTGGCCTCATTAAAACTGTCCGGTAATGTCCTGGCTAAAAAAGCTATAATAAAACTAAGAGCTGCCAGAAGCCCCATATAACCCAGGACACTGTAGAAGGCAATAACCGAGCCCTCATTACACTGAACGATGATCTTAACTGGTGACGTGTGCATGTCCAGCTCATTAAAAGGAGGAGAAATTGACAACCAGATGCTATTAATTAAAATCTGGACAAAGGAACATATTAGGACAACAGAATTAGACACTTTGATCCCAAACCATTTTCTCCAGAAGCTGCCAGGTTTGGTGGCTTTGAAAGAGATACAAACCATGATGGTCTTGGCCAACAGAGATGACACGGCTATAGAGAAGAGGACTCCAAAAGAAGTTTGTCGCAGCCTGCAGGTGATATCTACAGGGCGACCGATGAACAGAAACACACAGAGGAAGCTCAGCATGAGTGACACCAGGAGGATGAAGCTGAGGTTCCGATTATTGGCTCTGACAATGGGGGTGTCCCGAAAATAAATAAATATTCCCAGTACAAAAATTGTCATTAATGAAAATGTTACAGAAAGAACTGAAAAGACCAGAGCCATAATATCCTCTTTGTACGACAGAAATTCATAATTCTTCGGAACGCACTTTATTTTTTTCTGGTCTGGACATTCGTTATCAGGGCATTTCTGGCAGATGTCACTGTCTGTAATAAATAGGGGAACGTTAGGTCAGAACCTTACTGAGTACTAGGTAGGGATATATTCTACTGAAGGGGGACGCTTACCTGTTACTCATTCCCACCCTGCAGTTCCTTCCAAGATCAGAACTACTTGGCAAAAAAAAAGGAAACCAGAAGTGACGTATTGTGCAGCCGCCATGTTTCTGGCATTTCCTATGGGCACGCACTACGCAGCAGCTTTAGCGTCAGGATTTTAAATGTCCGTACAAGCAACTCTATTGGTCGCCAGCAGGGGCCTTCTCTGCCATCAACCAATGGAGTGCACCTGTACTTCATTGGTTCATGGCAGACAGGCCCCCTGCTAGCGACCAATAGAGTCGCTCGTACGGACTTCGTAAATTCCTGGTGCCGCAACTTGGCCGGCAGAAACCACTGGTCTCCCTGATCTAAGAGTTAAAGGTACGTACGAATGACTAATAGAGTCGCTTGTATAGATCCTTAACTCCTGAAGCAGAGAAACCATGGTCTCCCCAGGCCAATTTGCGCCGTCAGGAGTTAAAGGGCCATGCAAACAACTCTATTGGTTACCTGCAGGGGCCTCCTCTGGCATCAACCAATTGGGCTTGCACGGCCCTTTAATTCCTGATGAGGAACTTGGCCTGTCTCCTCGCTTCAAGAGTTATCATTGTGCTAGTGAGTGTTATCTTTGTTTTCGTGGCTTTTTTGGTATTTTTTTTACCTTGGCATGTTTTTGACCCTGCTTGACCGTTGCCTGCCTTGACCTTGGCTTTGTTTTGACTCCGTCTCATCTTATCCCTTATGTACCTTGCCTAGAATTTGGCTCCCGAACAGGATCTTGTTTTTGAGATTGGCCTGGCTCCTGACCTTTGCTTCGGAATTCTCTGAAGCTGTTCTCATTTACTTCCTGTGTGGTCAGTTTGTGTACCTTCTATCATGCTAGTGCTTCTGGTGAAGAGCAGCAGGGAACCCATCAGAGACCCCCCATAGATGCTCTGCCAGGTCTGTTTCATTGAGCGATCTGGGCGTTTAAATTCTTTTAGATGTAATAATGTTGCAACCTCAAAAAAATAATCTACCCTTCCCCCACGTAGCATCTTTTTGTATAATGGCTGCCGATCATTCACTGCTTCATAAATGACAGGCTGAAATATCTACTCCAAGGAACCCCCTTACGGCAACAACCCCGTCCTACCAATCTCATTGGACACTTCCCCCTCTGAACATGGAACACAGCGGTAGCAGCAAGTGCGATACCCTCTACCAGGGGCTTTTCTGGATCCCGGGGGACAATAGTCATTACATCGAGCCTTTGGAACCTGGGAAAATAAGAGCAATAATATTATTATTGTTCCCTAATACTGAATCTAAAAACCCCATCCTTGCTTTGCCTTTTTTTTTCCCAATTCACTATGAATGTTCTTATATCTGGAGCCCAAAGTGGAAGTGACGCACTTCCTTAACACCCATATAATGTCCAATTCTAAATGGTATCATATATATATATATTTAATTGTATTTTTTATTTGATTCTGTTTGGTTTAAAAACATACATGAAAGTAAGATTATTTTTTATGGTTCTGTATTTAACATCACTCATGTAGCTTTCTTGGATTTATAGGCATCCCGAGGAGGGATAAGAGGTAGCCCTAAAATGGTACTGAAGTATTCTTATTCTTCCTTCTTCATCTAAATAAACTTCATAGGCTCCCAGCTGTCTTTCATTTTAGCATCACTTGGACTCGAGCCCCTGGCTTACCACCAATAGCTTCCCTCTCTGCATCATGTGAACTGCCAACACGGACAGGGCACCATGACCTATCACAACACTGTCCTGGCAAACGGAACTTTGAAAGCATGACCACATTGGCATTTGTATCTCAGGACACATGCATAAACACTTCAAGTGAGTAGCTGATTCCTTTCGGGGAGTTTATACACCCCACATACTGCCGGGGGCAGCACTGTACATCTTTGGGTCAGCATTGGGCGAGATGTGAAGTTATGTGTAACTTACTTTGCCAGTTTTCCAAATGATTTGTCTTCTAAAGAAATGGAAGTGGCAGATGTCAGACAGAGATGTATACAGCTTCCCGATAATAAGTTTCTCTAATTCAGCCTTTTTTTGTTGTATTACTAATTTCCAGTTGGTCAGACTGTAGACACTGGGGATCTCTCCTCTCTCATTGAAGAACTTTTCCTTCCCAAACCGGTCTGTGTAACGCACTTTACTTACATACCTGTGGAGCTTAAAAAAGGGAAGCAATTATGGTGAGTTTTGCCATGAACGCTTCTCCCTCCTGTAGCTACTTTGTAAGTATACAGTCCCAGGCACATAGAAATAGACCTCCCAAGTGTCCATGTTTGGACCAAGGTCACTGTGTCCCGGATGTCCGTATTCTTCTTGGAGCCCGGAATGGTTCTCATTGCTTTACGGAGCTATTAGTTACAATAATTTGTACAGAAACAAGAAATGGGTTCATAAATTAAGCTGTGTAAATAAACAACCAGAAGGCTCAAGCCTGGAAGAACATGTACCTGCCCATACCACCACCCATGGTCTCTAAGGTCTATTCACTAAAGAGTCCGACTCGCAAAGTCACTCAAACCAACACACATATAAATAGGATGTAGACAATCCCTTTCCAGATAAATACTCACCCTGTTCCTATAATCATATTTTCCTTGATTTATGTCCATGGCAGTCATGTTCAGGGACAGATGCATATTGTGTAAAGCATGCGCCAGGGCATAGACCGCCGTGTACACGAGATAAGTTTTGCCTCCAACAGAATAATTCCCAGCATCTGTAATGCGTTCTATCCCTGTGCAGTTTACCGGAGTTAATTTATACAGATTCATAAAAAATAGATACTTTCTTATGTTTCTTGTAAAACATCTGAAATATTTCAGCCATATGTCTTCAATAAATGGGTCATTTGGGCTGTTCGATGGATGGACGTTGTCAATAAACATTTCCAGGTCTTGCATGTAAACTCGTTGAGGTGTGAAGCTTATACTTCCATTTAATGTTCTCATGGCGCTTAAACTATAATGAAATACAGATGTCCATGAATCTGGAAGGATAAATGTAATATTTTTGAAGATTGATATAGAACTTTCTAAAGTTTTCATACAGCCCAAAGAGCATGTGCCACAAGCGATTACAACTTGGCTCCTTGCTTTCTTGATAATAGCAAAATCCTTTAGATCATTGGCAAAGAAATCTGACATTGTAATGATAAACTCAATGCAGATCCCACTCCTGGTGATCACGCGACTCAACTCACTGAGCTCCCTCTCTCCACGCTCATCACCTGAGGTGATTATTCCAACCCAATTCCAATCAAAATGTTCCAAGAAGATTAAAATGCCTTCGTAACGAGTCTGCTCATCTTGAAGAGTTCGGAAGAAGTAAGGATAAGATACTCTGTCACTGAGCTGTGGATCAGATGTCCCGTAGCTTATCTAGGTATAATAAGAGAAGATTTTCATCATTTTTAATAACAAACAGCAGAAGACATCTCTGTCTCTACCATCTCATAGACTATGGGTAAAAAACAGTACTAAGTTTCCCAAACATTGGTGTTGGTATTGAGTTTCCAACTGTGTCTGCTAAGAACATAAAGTAGGGCTAAAATTCACCTCTCGGTGGGATATGTATTCATGAAAAACTGCTTAAACTGGTCAAAATCTTGACTTGTGTTCCAATCATGAGGTGCGGCATGTCTGGACTCGTCCTGGATCATCCACCAGTGACAGCCTTTATTAGTCTACTTCCTACATCTTCTAGTTTTGGAATATTTCAGATTCTGGATGTGCTATGTGGAGTACAAACCAGCGCCTACCAAGTAAACAGGAACAAAAACCCAGGAAATTACTGAACGCTAACAAAAACATTACAATAAACCCATCTGATAAAGGGGGAGATGTGGTCATTATGAACACAAATGACTACATGAAAGAGGCACGTAGACAACTCTCTGAGAATTGACACTACAGCAGACTGAAGGAGGACCCCAACAAACCCTACAAAAGAGAGCTCACTAAAAGCAAAACGTGCCCTCTAATAACACTTCATACATCAAAATGATCCCCAAGGATCCTTCTATATGCTTCCCAAGATCTATAGAGATAGCAACCCTGGAAGGTCTATAATACGAGGAGTTGGCACACTCATAGAAAATATCTCCAGCCGGGTGGGAACTATCCCGAGACCTCTTGTAAAAACACCAAGCTATGTCCACAATTCCACTCATCCACCAGGATACCACACAGAAGAACCATTTCAATAAATGCCTACAAGATAACAAAACAAGTGAAACCATCATAATATTCATGAAATTCACACTCATTCCTACATGGATACATTATATTTTTTTTAGGGAATTTTATTACTGGGCACAGCAATGGAAACATGGATGGCACCCCAATTTGCCAACCTACTCATGGCAAAAGGAGAGGCATGATTCCTGGCTATCTTTGACCCCAACCCCCTAGTCTATCATCACTATATAAACAACATCCTAATCACTATTACAATTACACAAGTTCCACTCGACAACAAAACGGCAACTCAGCTACCTACAGCGATCAGAAATAACACCAAACCTTCTTAGACCGCAAATCGATGGACAGGCCGAGTTACCTCAACAGCAACGCCTTTCACCCAGACGACACCAAAAGATCTAAAACGTACACCCAAGCCATAACATATAACCGCATTTGTTTTGAACCCAAAGACAGAGATGAACAACTAAAAGATCTCAGGAAAGGTTTAATTGGGCAACGATACACAATCGACAGATAATCAAATAAAAAGAGGAACAAATATACAGACACAGGAACTCAGAATTATGTCATAATGTCACAAAGTCAGGCCAAGTGTTTTTTATAGTCTTTTTACTTTTTTTTTTAAATGAATTTAGTTATTTTCATTAATAAATTATTTTTTAACAATTTAATATTTTTATATAGATTTTTATTGTATTTTCATTATGCTATTATTTCATTTTTAAATACTAGCGGTGTTTTTTTTTTTTTTTTTAATACCGTGGTGATTCCTACAGTATATAGCACATATATTCATTCCTTGGTTTTAACTCATGCTAAAACGTGACGCCCTTAATTTTGGTTTAAACCTTTTTTTTTTATTCATTTATTTATTTTCATTCATAAATTGTTTTTAATTATTTATTTTTTATATATTTTTATATTGATTTTTTATTGTTTTTTCTTTATGCGATTTCACTTTTAAATTCTATGGTGTTTTTTTAAAAAACTGTGGTGATTCTTACAGTATATCGCACTTAATCAGCTAACACTTCAGTAGCGTTTTATATTTTATATATTTTTATATATTTATATATATTTTTAAATATTTATGCTAAAATTTGACGCCCTTAATTTCGGTTTAAACCTTGTTAAAGGATTTAAGCCCCGCCATCTATACAATCGGTCTTATACAGACACATAGTCTGTGGCGGTCTATAGCACCAAAAGAGACTGCTGTGTCAAATTCTAATTTTCATAAATGTATGAGCAATTTCTGCTTCAAATATTCCCGAAGAAGATACCTACGTAGTCTGAAAAGCTTGCAATCTATTAGACTTCAGTTAGCCAATATAGGGAGCATCAATTTTGTTTTCCTATGGCTAACACGGTACAGATCTATACCTAGAACACCTATAAATAGGTCTTTATAATCGATTTTCCTAAATTTAGCAGCCAAAATATACCATATTTTACCAATATATGGCTGGATATTGCTTTATTTATCGGCTGCGTGGCGAATACATTTTTTAACCAAGTACAAGCTAAAAAAAAGTCAAATTTTACCTATTTCGTATAAAAAAAAAATCAAAAACAGGGCTTTTCTAGCCCATCGCACAGCTGCCACTTACCTGGGGGTATCCGTACACACTCAGGATTTGTGCCATGGGGAGCGTCGTGAGAGATTGTCGATCTCCAATAAACCCGGCAATGTTACCCCGTCCCGGGCAGGAATAATTCGGAATTTCCCGCTCAGTTCCAGACAATATTTGGATGACGTTTTTTATGGCTTTTTGTGCGCTTCCGCAAGAATCGTACGCGTGGTAACCCAGGGTGATATCGGGTAAAAGATCCGGATCTCGGTTAATCTCATCAACGGCAAAGGTGAAAGCCAGGAGACTCTTGTATTGTGTGAGGTCTATACTGTGGAAGATGACACGATTAGACCCGTTATTGGGTTATTAGTATATTGTGATTCCCATATAAAAGAGAAAAGTACAAGTTTAACAGAATAGTGATCGAGCAGCTCGCCGTGAGCGCTGTCATTGCCAGAGACCCAGGGCCACTACAGAGATGTCTCATCTTTAATGCATCAGAAACATATAAGAAGTAGGGAAAATGTCCACTTACTATGTACACAGCATTAGTTCAGGTCCAGGTGTCCCATCACAATTAACCAGTTCCCTTAAATCGGTATTTACAGTAAAAACTCCTCCAATGATGATGTCTCCTTTCTGATAATATTTATACTCAAACACGCATTTTTTCCCACTAAGAAGACACCCAGGAGCCGATGTTCCAACTGTGGACCAGAAGAAGATCTCCAAGAACATTGTGAACCCATTAATAATAGAGAATGGAAGATGCTTGTCCATCATAACGTCTCCTGTCCTCCTCGGTGCAGGTGATCTGCAGGACCCGGTATACATCTGTGTTCAGCTGACTTTATATTAAACCAGGCAGCTGCGGCGCATATAAAAATATCAAGTTCTAAATTCATTCATTGGGATTTATTCTCTCCATAAGTGACTTAAGGTCTCAAAGCAAAACAGACATCATTCACCAAGGACCAAGCTCACAAGACACTCAGCAATCTCGGACCTAAAGTTTTGTTTAAGTTTCACATCAATAAATGTTAGACTTTCTGAATACTTTACTGAATATACAGGATATCAAGTTAATAAATTCTAAGATAGGTCTATACCATAGGCGCCGCTACAGAGGTCCAAGGGAGGAAATTGCCCCGCCTAGATTACCCCCCCCACACACAAAATTTGGAACTCCCTGCTGAACTTGGAATAGACACCAGGGGTGGACTGACCAGGGCTAGCCCTAACATGGGACCCAGGGCGGCAGTTTGACTGGGACCCCAGTCTTTTCTGATAGAATTGTGAAGAAGCTGTATCTCTAATTCTCCACAAATCTATCGGACCCTCTTGTGCACTTCCGCAAAAAGACGGAGCCAGGGAGGGAAGAAGCCTCTTCCCAAGGCCTTGGTGTGTGGCTGAAGTGTAGACCACCAGCAGGAGAGGTAGTGTCTAATGCTATTAACCACTTTTTAGGAGACTGAGGGGGTTAGAGATGAAAAAGTCATGGAAAGCAGTGAGTTTGTTGCACTTGGAGTGCGCATTCAGAGGGGGCAGGATAAAGGGGTGCTGGGGTTACAGTGAACTGGTTTGAGATTGGAGGGATTGCGGTTGTTTGTGTTAGTATGGAAAGTGCTTGGCGGAAGCAGTTTGGAAGGCTGGGTCCAGATTTGAAGTTTACTCTGAGCACAGAAGGTGGAGGATACAGACCAACAACAAGTGAGACTGGGATCTATAGTAATGGGTTGCCTTTACATGAGATTGGTTAGTGGTGGGGAGAGTTTGAAGGAAGAAGAGAAGGGCATGTGAGTTGAGATGGGATCAGGAACTGAAGTAAAGGTGAGGTGTGGACTGTGGAGTAGTTGTCAGAGGAAAGGGAGATGAAATCTGGAGTAGAGGTGCAGATAGAAGGAGTAGAAACAAGTAGGGCATCATACTGTGAGTAGAATAATAGGAGTGCCAGTGAAGATGGCGTTGCAGTCCCTGAAGTTTTCCTACAGTTAAACTCCAGTGTAACTCCTATCATCTGTCCACTTATGATGAGTCCACTCCAGTGTAACTCCTATCATCTGTCCACTTATGATGAGTCCACTCCAGTGTAACTCCTATCATCTGTCCACTTATGATAAGTCCACTCCAGTGTAACTCCTATCATCTGTCCACTTATTATAAGTCCACTCCAGTGTAACTCCTATCATCTGTCCACTTATGATGAGTCCACTCCAGTATAACTCCTATCATCTGTCCACTTTTGATGAGTCCACTGCAGCTACATTTCCAAGCAAGATCGTTTCCACGCAGGGCCTAGGAATTTATAGGGCTAGGCAGATAAGATGATTGCATACAGGATGCAGATGTTTCACACCTTGTCTTAACAATTGTAATGAAGCTAGACAAGAGGGGTCCAAAGTTAACCCTTTGAAATCAGCAGGGAATGCAGGGAGGTAGGATAGAGAATACTAGGTGGTTCAGAGGGATTACAGCAGTAGATGAGGGGTTCTGGGTGCGTATCAGATGCAGGGTTAGTAATAAATTAGGAGAATGGAACCGAACAGCGATGGTAGCTTCTTGGGAAGCCAATGCTTTCTGACCCCCCCCCCCATTTGCACTAGCTACAGTATCTTTTCATGTGACAACACTGAAGAAATGATGCTCGGCTACAATGTAAAGTAGTGCGTGTACAGCCTGTATAACAGAGTAACTTTACAGTCCCCTCAAATATAACTCAATACACGGCCATTAACCCCTCAATATCACCCAACACACAGCCATTAACCCCTCAAATATAACTCAACACAAGTTCATCTTCGTGTTCCAATCAACCAATTGGTTGATGCCAGAGGAGGCCCCTGCAGGCGACCAATACAGTCGCTAGCTCGGCCCTTTAACTCCTGGAGGCAAACTTACGTATTTCCGCTCCCGTTAACCCCTGTGATGTTGTGTAGATAAGGTAGGCTAGATTGTTGTGTATGCTCGGTATCTGGGCTGAATACGAATGCACAAGTCTATTAGTAATACAATGTAAAAACCCTATACCAAAATAGAGGAAAAAAATTACAATTTTACTTGGGGTGCGTTCTACCTAGTAGGTGCAACTATTGAACAATTTAGTTTATGTTCAGCAGTACCCCCTGATTACATTAATACCCTACTTTTTTGTTGGGTGGGAGATAGTGATTTTTTAAAAAAATACTTTTTTACTTGTAGCAGTGGGGCTTAGGGATAATAAAGCTGGGCAGTAGTAAAGGCAAAGTTGGGATATAATGAATTCTCCTTTAAACATTTGAAGGACAGCCTTGACAGGAATTCATTCTCCATCCAAAGATCTTGAATTTATGAAGATGTCATCCAGATAGACAATTACATCACAAAACACCATGCCGGAAAAGATGTTAATGGAGGCAGTACGAGTTCTAAGGCTTCTTACCCTTTCTAGTCAGATATCAACGGTAGACCCATGCCAGGAGGATGTGATATTTTATGTCGCGACTGCCGCTATGGTATCAACCTTGTGGAAGCCAAAAACGACACACAGATCTCACATGGGGAGGGGGTATTGGCACCGAATGTTATTTGGACAAATGTGTGCTTCTAGGCCCCAGTTTGTGGAAGGTCGTTTTCTGGTACAATAATGGCACTGGGCCCTTTAAGAAATGGAGTTCTGGGATATGACGTCATAACCTGGCACGCCGTGTCTTAAATGATGCCTATGGAGGTTGTCCTGAGCGGTACAACCTTAATCGCGTAAATAGGCAGATATAATAGGGGAGAATAAAGATCTCCCTAGTAACCGGCCATTGTGCAGCAGGACAACAGGGGGGGTACGATCTGCCCCCCGGTTTTGTACCAGGGGGACTGCAACCCTTCTGGACCTGTGGCCAGGATATGTCACTATTCATACCACTAAAAGTTACAGTTTTTTGTTGCAATATTCCATTCTTTATTATGTTTTTTTTGTTATGTTTTTTATTATGTTATTTGCACATCACAGCCGACTGACCTTAATTACTTACATAGAAAACTGAGTTATTTGGATGTACTTTGTGCAAAAAAAAAATAATTAAGCTTTAATCTTCCCAAGTAAATGTTTTTTTGTGTTCATGTGAGGCTTCATCAAAACAATATAACATTTTGGAGAAAATATACATGTCAGCAGTCCAGCGCTTGATGCAAGTATGGCAAATATTTCCGTGGCCACCGTGTTCTTGCCTTCGGTGCTCAGATACGCCGGGACGGCACAGACCCAAACGCAGCAAAACACCAACATGCTGAAAGTGATGTATTTCCCCTCGTTGAAACTGTCCGGCAACGACCTCACCAAGAAAGCAGCCACAAAACTCACAGCTGCCAGAAATCCAATGTAGCCAAGGGCACAATAAAAACCAATGGGAGAGCCTTCATTACATTTAATGATGATCTTCCCAGGGTGGGAATGCATATTGACATCTTGGAAAGGTGGAGATATTCCCAACCAACTGATACAAATACAAATCTGAATGATGGAACAAGACAGAACGATAGCATATGACAATTTGGCACCAGCCCATTTCTTCCAGATTTTTCCAGGTCTGGTGGCTTTAAAGGCAATGCAGACCACGACAGTCTTGGCCAACACAGAAGATACAGCCACGGTGAAGATGACCGCAAAAGACGTTTGACGTAACATGCAGGTTATATCTACAGGGCGACCAATGAAAAGTAACACACAGAGGAAGCTGAGCGAAAGGGAGATCAGTAGGATGAAGCTCAGGGTCCGGTTATTGGCCTTCACCACCGGGGTGTCACGAAACTGAATAAATAGCGCCAGTACTACGGCGCTAAGAATAGAAAAGAAAATAGAGAAAAAGGAACAGAGCGAGGCAATAAAATCCATTTCATATGACAAGAACTCAAGGATTTTAGGCAGGCACATGTCACTTCTTTCATTAGGCCACTGGTTTTCTGGGCATTTGATGCATACATCAACATCTGAAAAGAAAAGTGAGCGTCATATATATATATATATATATAGGCAGAATGTATATATATATATATATAGGCAGAATGTTTTGGATTGGTTCAAGAAGCCATTTTAAGGGGACAAGGAGAAGGTTAAGAAATTTAATAAGGGAAAGCTAATCCCGCCACATTTAGACACAAATCCCTGCTTCCCGAGGTCTTCAACTAAATATTTCAAAAACAGCTATACTGGTGGAAAAACCAAAAGCGTTAGCTAAAAACTATAGGCCTTGTGTGAGTTCCACTCATTCTTTAGTGCAAAGCTGGTACCAGTCCCACCAAACCCATCTCTACACACTGAGCGTGTTTTCTGGGGGGACGGCTGGTGGTCCCCCACCCCTGCTCTGGTTGCCCCAGGCACCTTGTAAAAAGTCTAGCCATAAATGTGGTTCTGCTGGAAGCCGTTAAGGTCTGAGCGACTCTTTAAGGACTGCTTTAGCTACACATCATACCTGCTGTTCTTCAGGATTACTTTCTTCAGATACCCATAGCCATGCGAGAGTCCATTACTGATAGAAAGTCTTTTGCACATAACCCTCAATTTGTTCTTCTATCTGTTACTGAAACCACTTTCCTTCTCTTTTACAAGGTGGACAAATGAAGGCCTTGAAACCATTACTATTACTTCAAAGTAGTTATGGCGTTTACCTTTCTCTGTGGAAATTTCCCCCTCTGAGCACCGGACGCAGTCATAACAGCAGATTGGTTTCCCTTTCTTTACGACCTTTCTACCGCCTGGATTGCAGCTTTCAGAGCACTGGGATCTGGGTACCTAATCAGAGAAAGAAAAGATAAAGACTTCAGTGATGATCACAAAGTATGTGGAAAAAAAGAGAAATGCAAACCACCGCCTCTCCACCACCATATTTTTATATAATGGCATCGCTAATATGTTGCCCCTCCATGAAACCTTCACCCGCCACGGGGGAGCACTTATATAACCTGACAAGCACTCTCTCGCGGGATGGGGTGCTTCCTTCTGTTCAACATTAATAAAAATGTTTTTTATAACTCATCCAACCATGTCTTTAGCTTTGTGCGTCGGGGCAGTCATGCTGGAACAGAAAAGAGTCTTCTCCACACTGTCCCCACAAAGTTGGAAGCAAAGCATCGTCCAAAATGTCTCGTCATGCTGAAGCATTAAGATTTTCCGTCACTAAAACTAAGGGGCCCAAACCTTAATTTCAATAATTAAGAGGTCCATAAAAACATGGTTGGATGAGTCCGGTATGGAAGGACCTGACCGGCCGCACAGAGCCTTCCCAGAAGAGTGGAAGCTGTTATGGGGGGGCAACTTCATACTAAAGTCCTTCTTAGTGCAATGGTCAGGTGTCCCAATACCCATGTCCATATAGTGTATGTATGTATATGTATATATACATATATACCGCATTTGCTTGATTATAAGACGACCCCCCAAATCTTAATATTAATTTAGGGAAAAAAGAAAAAGCCTGAATATAAGACGACCCTATAGGAAAAAAAGTTTTACCAGTAAATGTTAATTCATTTAAACAATTTTTTTAATAAAAGCTATGATTGAGAAAAATATTTTGGTTTTATTTCCTTCTATTTTCCAACCTGCCCCCCCAGTCCTGCACACCGGGGACTCTGAAGTACCGGTAAGTGGGGCGGGGGGTTGAGACAGGAGGATCCAGATCCCCTGCAGCTGCGGGGGATCTGGATCTTAGTCGTCTCATAGTCAGACTTTGAGGTCTGATTATAAGACGACCCCGATTATAAGACGAGGGGTATTTTTCAGAGCATTTGCTCTGAAAAAAATATCGTCTTATAATCGAGCAAATACGGTATATATATATATATACAAACACCATACTATAAGTGAAAATGTGCTGGGGTGGATTGGAGAAGCTGTAGTGTATATAGTATTAGTTTATTTTTATATACAGGAACTGCAGCAGCCTTTTTTTAAAATAATTTTTATGTAATAATTAATTTGTTTTCCAATTTAAAAATTGAATTAGGCAAAACCTTATTTTTGTCATTTTTAAGCGTTCGGGATTGTTCCTAACCAGGATATCGGTTTTCTTTACAAAGGAAAAGCCATATTGGAAGCCGTGTTGTTATATAACATAATACGCGTTCTGTTGAGATAGCAATAAATATGCCCACCTCGTTTGTGTTCTTTTTCCAGATGATGTCACGCGTGTTAACGACGAGTCTCTGTCCCTCCGGCGCCAACATACTAAAGCGTCCAATGAGTCTCGCTACAAAGGTCCCGTTAGCTAGGACGACGTGGTTGAAGATGTGGTACTGCGTGGGGATCGCTCCCTTGTTGTTGAAATAAATGTCCTCTCCTATAGGGTCTGTAAAGTTAACTTTTTGGATGGAGTGCTGCAGTTTCTAACATCAAGACAATAAAATATGGGTATGAGAATAAAGAAAAAAAGGAAAGCGAAAGTAAATTTACAATTTCAAAAGATCACGCGCACCCAGCAAATATTACTTAAAAACAGAAATATTGGCGATTCCGTCACACTATATGGCCATATTTTGTGAAGAAAAAGTAATGATTGGCTTCACTTCTTATTTTCAGTTAAATATGGAGAATAAGAGATTTACTACTCTCATAACAATCAATAGAAGACGTTTTTTACTCAAACTCTGTTTTTTTCCAGAAAGGGGTCTAGATAATTAATTTGATAATTACAAAAGATATGGTAAAACCCAACGATACGATTAAAAGGAATGTAAAGAACATTCCCATTACAAAAAAACTTACTGTCTTGGATTTAAATGACGTCTTAGATCCCGAGTAATAGGCGTCATGGAGAGCATGGGCCATGATGTATCCTGCAGTGTAAACGTTATAAGACGTTCGGAAGCTTTGTGTATCGTAGACCACGTTACTGATGTCTAATATGTGTTCGTTTCCTGAGCAATTTTGGAGTTTTAGATTGTAAATGGTCTGAAATATTTTGTTCTTTTCTTGGTCTGGAGTCACGCATTCAAAAAATTGTGCCCAGATATCTTCCAGTAAGGCGTCGTCCGGCCGATTGGAAGGGTGGGCATTTTGTAGAAAAGTTTGCAGTCCCGGAATTTTTCTTTTTGGGATGGAAAACACCAAACTCCCGTTGAGCGCAGCCACAGGGGCCTGTCCAAGGTCAGCATTAAAAGACCACGACGAAGAAAAGATTAGAGTCTTGCTGGAAAGCGGATCGTCGTCCTCTTCCAAAGTTAGGAAGAACTGGATTGACACTGAGCCGCAAATGATAACAGCGTGAGATGTTGAATTTTGGAGGATGTTGCTGGATTCCGTATAAGAGAATCGGTCATTTATTTTCTCCTGGTTTTTTAGTACAATGGTGAACTCAATGCAGATTTTCCGTTCCATCATTTGTTTGCTCAGCTCTTGACTCTCTGTTGCTCCACTGTCGTCGGCCGATGTAATGATTCCCACCCAGGTCCAGCCTAAGCGTAAAAGCAATTCTGAAATAGCTGCATATTGCATACGATCATCTTGAACTGTCTGAAAGAATGATGGATATGGGCTTTTCTCACTTAGAAGAGGGTTTGTGGTTCCATAGCTGATCTGTCAATATACAATTTGAGTACAAGAGTAACCAACTAGCTTCCTTTAGCCGTGGTAAGTCATATATCATGGACTACTGCATTAGGGCTGCGACAACTAATCGATAAAATCGATAATAAACGATAATGAAAATCGTTGCCAACTCGAGCTCTGAAAAATACCCCTCGTTTTATAATCCGTTTCATTTAGTGTGACTCACAGCAGCTACTACTTACAGTCCCTCCCTGCGGTTACTCTTACGATTGGCCCCACCCCTGCTCAGGCACTCATCTAACTGTGAGTATGAAATTAATATTTGGGCTGCTGAAAGTTAGGGGAGGTAGCGATTAAGTTAGGGGCAGTTATG
Organism: Spea bombifrons; assembly: GCF_027358695.1. NCBI lineage: Eukaryota > Metazoa > Chordata > Amphibia > Anura > Pelobatidae > Spea > Spea bombifrons. The sequence goes on along the minus strand of NC_071087.1, from coordinate 3,573,111 downwards.
GTTAATGGGGTGTTTAGGGTTAATTTAGGGGCAGTTATGGTTAATGGGGTGTTTAGGGGCAGTTATGGTTGATGGGGTGTTTAGGGTTAATTTTGGGGCAGTTGTGGTTGATGGGGTGTTTAGGGGCAGTTATGGTTAATGGGGAGTTTAGGGTTAATTTTGGGGCAGTTGTGGTTGATGGGGTCTTTAGGGTTAATTTAGGGGCAGTTATGGTTAATGGGGTGTTTAGGGTTAATTTAATGCTGAGGACTGAGGGTTAATTTAATTAATTTAATAAAGTTAACTTAAGGTGCAGTTAGAGGTTAAGGGGGACAAACTAAGGGAAATCTAAATCCTGGGGGCAGAGAACATTATTAATGTATTGATTTATAAAAGTATGGTGTCAGTGTGATGCGACCGAGTCTGTGAATCTATGAGGGCACTATGGCATATCTGGGGGTATAAGGCATATCTGGGGAGGACGGAGTGGCATATCTGGGGGTATAAGGCATACTGGGGTGAAAGGCATATCAGGGGCACAGTGGCATATCATGGGCTATAAGGCATATAGGGTATATAAGGCATATGTGGGGAGGGCAGAGTGGCATATCTGGGAGGCAGTGTGGCATATCTGGGGGTATGTGGCATATCTGGGAGGCAGTGTGGGAAGCCTGGGTTCAAATGTGCATAACTGGGGGGGGGCAGATTGGGAAATAAAAACAAGAAATGCATTTTTATCAAAGTTTTTTTTATTCTGCTGTTTGACATCCTGTTTGTTTATTAAATTATTCTAAATAAATTAAAAATTAACATTTATTTGTTTATCCGATTAATCAATGAATCAAAAAAATAATCGGCCAACTAATCGATTATGAAAATAATCGGTAGTTGCAGCCCTATACTGCATATACTTAGGGACAATGTCCAAGTCACAAATGAAGGTGTAGAAAGCCTCGTCGATTTCTATATCCATGATTTCTGGATTAATGTTGTTTAAAGGCGTCCTACCAGTCTGCTAATGAAACGCGGCTGGTCAGCAGTGGTCCTATTGCAGATCCACCACAGTAGATCCACCACGCGGGGATAGGGACACAGATAACCCGATAACAACCAAGCAGTCAGGTTCCGAAGGGCTTAATATGCAAGAAAACACCCAACGTGTCTAGTAGAGGACTGACCCAGACATCCAATGTACTTGGGGAGTATAAGAATCCCAGGGTCTCAAGGTACATGTTAATATCTAAGGATCGCAATTGGTTTTTTTCTCACGGATATAGCGTCTGAAATTTCCGGTTGAATACAGAGTGTATAGTTAATCGGGTTGTAAAAAGACACATAGTATACAAAGTTAAAAACCTGCCAAGTATCTACTGATCCAAACAGTGGTCTGTTATATAGTCTACCTAGGTCCAGGGAAGCAGATGTGCTTTTTGACAGCCCATGAGTCAGAATTGCCAACTGGAGGTAATGCCCTTCGTTAAGCTTAGGGAAGAGATCACCCTGAATACAGCATTTGGTCAAGAAGAAGGCAAGAAGACCTAAGTTAGAAATATATGCCATATAATAGGTTAAACGGCCCTTCTGGACTCCAAAGGCAATCAGATTTTTCATGGATCAACGTTATATATTCCAAAGATGAATACTTTCTCTGAACTCCTGTATTCACTAGAAACGCACCCAGAACTTTTTTAACGTATACACGGAATCTGCCCAAACGACTTCTCTTAGCAGTGCATTCCGCGTTTAACTGCCCTGATTCAGCATTGACAGGAGCTACTAATAAAAGCAATTAGTTGTAGCTGTACCTGGGGGTACCCATAGACCGAGAGGATGTGCGCTACAGCCAGAGATGTGACTGAGGACAGATCTCCGATAAAACCGACCACTTTGTCGCGCCGTGCGCAGGAGTAGTTAGGAACGGCCACCTTGAGTCCAGATAATATATTCATCACACCTTCTATGGCTTTCATCACATCGGAACAAGAATCGTACACAATATACCCCAGCGTCACATTGGGTAAAATATTCGGATTATTGTTAATCTCATCAATGGCGAAAACGAAGGCCAGGAAGTGTCTGTAATACTGGGGAGAAAGACTGCAGGGAGAAACCAAACAGTTTATTAATGAGCGTATGGAACATTTTCAAAAGATTTTGAGCAGGCGGATCAAACTCCAGGCCTCGAGGACCACAATCCGGTGAGGATTTTTGGGGATTCCAATTTGATCACCGGCAGCTCGATCAAAATGGTGGAAACCAAGGTGAATCCCTTGTGTCAAAAGCATGAAATTGAGTTCAGAGAAAGAAGAGCCGTGGACGGTTTGCCGTCGTAGAGACCTGGAGTTCAGAATCCCTGATTTAGAGAGTCACGAAGTCTACCAGTTGTGTATGTAGAATCATACAATATAGAGATTGAAATTTAAAATATGACTTTATCACATCTGAAATATTAGAAGAAATTTTTAATGAATACCGGGATTATTTCCTGTAAACAGACTTTGTGTCAAATGTCAGGTGAGAGAAGTCATGGCAATAAACCTGGTCGTTTTGGGAAAACAGGTAATAAAAAGTGATGGAGAAAAAAAAAAAGAAGAAAATAATTTTTTTATGATTTCTTCAGTGGAATTAATGTCAATGCACAAATCAACTAAAAGTACTATTTTTTTAAACAAAATAAATAAAAAATGCAGACCCATATTAAGACTTTTATGCAACTAAAATGCAGTAGCCTGGAAAGTGGAAACCCAATTATTAAAGTCATAGCAATATCAAATATAGAACAGTTCTGAGACGTCACGGTTTTGGTTAAATTGAGTGTTAATTCTACCTGGATTCATTGGGAAAAAAAATTACAGTTTGAAGCACAAAAAAAAAACTTTCTGAATTCTGACATTAACTGTGGGAGAGAGAGGGGAGGTCAGAGGAAGGGCGGGCAGGCAGGCAGGCAGGCAGGCGGGCAGGCAGGCGGGCAGGCAGGCGGGCAGGCAGGCGGGCAGGCAGGCAGGCGGGCAGGCGAGAAAATAAAAAGGAGACATAAGGCAACAATGGGAGGAGGACATAGAATGTGGTAGAAGTTGATGTTTTAGGTTAATTTCTTTTATTAAAACAGATTTTAGGTAAATGAAAAATAACTCACAACATACACAATGTCAGCTGGCGGTCACTCATTGCTTTGGATGCAAAGAGCTGGTAATGTACACTGAATATTCCTCCGATGATGATGTCTCCATCTTGGACACTCTTGTATTCCAGCATGGATTTTCTGGGCTTCAGGCTGCACGCAGGAGCCGTTCTCCTAAAGTCAAGACTGCAATGTATCTTCCAAAAATCACCAAATATAGCAAGGTGAGCAAGGGTGAAGAGCAGGCATCTCCCATGAACCATGGCGGACTCTCTCTCCACAGGGCATCTACACAGAGCACGATGAATACGTCTTCTGATCCAAGGAAAAAACTCAGAGATTGGAGAGTCTTCAAGTCTGTCGTATTTATAAGGGCTCTTCGCTGCTATCCAGAGTGAACGAGTCCCTTCTCAGAGGCTTTAGCACACAAGGCACACAAGAGACCTCCAGAAATACTTCAAAAATATGTCACCCCGCGCCTCCCCACAGATCTCCACAGTAATTATACGTCTGCTGATGAAGTTTGAAAAAGTTTCCTTACATGGTTTGCCGGTAAACAAATTTTAAATAAAATTCTTTAAGTCATTAAGTCATTAAGTAGCATAATAACTTTGGATTTCAAGCATATGGAACAATGCTTCTTAATGTATAACCAATAGAGGGCAGCATTCTGTCCAAAGATATATTAGCCATATGTGGCAGTGTGCTCATATTATATTCTGCCCGAGAATATATTAGCTATATATGGTAGTGTGGTCCTGGTCTACATGGACGTGTCACCGGTGTCTAGATTTCTGTCTGCACGGGTGATGCGGTTGGATTTATGGAGCCTGGGGGGTCGAAGCAGCAGATTTTGGTAGCTTTCCCATGGACCTCGTCTATACGTGCAATGGTTTGGGGTGCAGGGCATGTTGTGAGAGGGGGTGTTGTTGACAGTTACAAGGTACCTGCATCCTGTAGTTGTGCTGACTATGTGTGTTGTGCATGCCATGGATAATGACATGGGGTCACTCTGCAGCGGGATCCGGTTTGGAGGATGGAGGTTTTGGAGTCGGGATGTGGATTGGTTGTTGGAGTCAGTTCCTGGTGTTAAGTTACTTTGGTCCGTCCCTGAAACGGTGCGGTTCTCTGGATAACTTGGCAAGATTAGGTGGTTTTCGGGGAATATTATTTTAATCTTTATTAATCTATTTATTGGTGTTTGGTTTTCGTAATCATTGACCCTGTTAATGCATCTACTTTTTAGTTTAAGGTTATCTGGCAATGACTAATAAAGTGGCTGCGGCCTTTTCAAAATCGGTGTCTTCTGGATGGTACTGAAGTACTCTGGGGGATGCACCGGGTCGCTAGAGCAGGGTCTTGACACTAGACTTGTGCATTCATATTCGAGAAAACCGAATAAACTAATATGGCGGCGGGTAAACTTACACAAAGAATCTTTGTGTTTGTCTTCGTTAATATCTCCTAGCTAATCTCCCTGGTCCCTTCCCCCAATACAAGTCACTGCCTCTAGCCTACGTTCGCATTGCAGGGGTTAACGGGAACAGGAATCCATAGGATCGTGCCAGGAGTTAAAGTTCCGTACGCCAGTGGAACTGACATCAGTAGGCAGTCCTGGCCGCGTCTCGCAAGGGTAGGATCAGGGCAGCCAGAGCCCACAAGTGCCCAGGTATGTACATCAGTCAAGAGAGCCCCAGAAGACCTGAAAAAGTGGAGACTCAGCATGACCGGACTGCACTGAGGAGGTCAGCCTGCAAGTTTATGTCCTTCCAGAGTTTTTGAGCAAAACCCAGGGAGTACCCAGGTATGGTCATGACAAGTTCATCGCTTCTCTTATGCAACCAGTTCTGGTTTTTGTGTCTTTAACATTATTGCATGTGGCCCTAGCATGGGATATTGGAGCTACATCAGTCATAAATCATGGGTGCATATCTGTGGCAGACATGAACCTTAATAAACCATAAAACAATACATTGGTGGTGAAAGGCTGTGGTCTGTAATGGTAAGGGCCAGGATCCCCCAGATCACCGAAACCCTATCCACCTTGAGATAGCTAGGAGATTAGCCTCTAGGAAAAGGTTAGGGGTTTCCTGATTTTTAAAAATGCTTTAAAGTAAGAATAGTTAAACATGTATTGTTATCATCAACAATTATTAAAATGTTTTATTAATGCAAAAGCACAGACTACACAGTAGTGATTTTTTTGGTACACTGAAAAATGCCATGGTGAAGCCGGGTCCTCTAAATAGTTGGCGGTTTCCTGGTGAGGAGTGGAGATAGGTAGGTCTTCTGCCTCCCCCCTCTGATCCTTGTGAAGAAGAACCAAGAAGATCCGGCCCTCCTGCAGGACTTCTGGCCAGGGACGGAAGCAGGGGTTCGCATATAACATCGGGGAGTGCGGCCCTGATAAAAAGAAGAAGGGGACCTGGTGTCCATCATGGACTTTCCGCCACATGCCTGGCCACTGACCTTGGGACATCAATAATAAAAAAAAGGAACTTGTAGAGCAGGCTGACCAATAGACACAAAGACATGGCACGCGAGGTGGCTGCATAGGTTCAGACACTGCCCACAGTGCATCATTTGAGAGGAGACCTCACTAGGTTTTTTCTGGCAGTGTACTTTTGCACAGGCTTTGCTGAGAGCCTTGGAAAATTAGCTTTAAGCTTTAATGTAAAGGAAATTCCTCTCCTACCATTGGGTTTTGTACAGACTTTTTCAAGGACATCACACAGAAATTTCCATGGAAAAACCTTGGAGCCTGGTGTGCTGCATTAAGGACGCTTTATCGTTTGGCAGGCACTGGTCAGTGTCCGAGTCAGTGATCCTCAGCTTGCTCAGAGACTACTCCATCATTGACAGTCTCCAGAAGGAGGATTCATCACAAGTCCTCATTCTCCTGATTCTCCTCCCATCCGCGGGTGCTTTAAGGTCACTACCTCTGCGTTTGTGAAAATGTGTGATGTCATTACTGATGCTTCTCTGTATTTGGCCTGAATTTTCTGGGTTAGGTATACTGACCATATAGAAATGGCATAATTGCATGTACTTGCTTAAGCTGCTGATGCGCTCGTTGTTTGCGCTGCATCGCAGTCTACTTTGTAATGTGTGATGGAACCATCACTGGGGCCACTGGAGAGGCCTGAGAGCCAGCCTCCTCCCTATCGACTATGGGCACTGGCTTTGTAAAGACGTCTGTGTCTACCCCCAGCAGTATATCATCCGGTCACTTGCTGAGGGGATTATCTCTGGTAGACAGCCAGGATCTACAACCAGGGAGTGACCACCATTGTTTTAATTTAATGTCAGACCCCCCCCCCCCCATAATGTATGTTCAGTTTTTGAATAAACTCAATCTAGTTATTGGAACATGCCTTAGCTATTTTTTGTATTTAAGTTTATTATACAAAAACTGCTTATGATAAAACAGATATCAACCTGTTTTAGGAGGAGTACACAGGTCAGTAGCGTTGTTACAGATTGTCGATAAGCAGTACTGCGACGCAGCGCAGGGCAATACACGTTACAGTATGACTTCAGTTTACGGAAAGCTCAGTAGAAGCAGTATACAATTACATTTCCAGACATGGCACATATGGTTAGCACATTAGTGGAACCTAACCTGGGGAAATGGTGGAGAAAGGGGGCCGAGGAGAATGGGGCTAGTCTTCAGCCTCTAGACTGTCCTTGAGAGAGTAGTCTCTCAGCAGGCTGTGGATCTGTGACCTGCTCCCTCCTCAGCACCAGGCGGTTCCTGGCAAACCATAGAGCGGCCTTTACACAGCACATGAGACGCCAAGCATCCTCAATGGCGCTCTCCGTGTGTGTTCCTGGAAAAAGTCTGTAAAGTACCGAATGGTAGGACAGGTACTTTCTCTCAATAGAGTCCTTGAGATCCAGCTCCAGGGCTCTGAACAAGGCCTGTGCAAACGGGCACTGCCAGAACAAGTGGAGGGAAGTCTCCTCCTCCACAATGCACTGTGGGCAGTGTCTATATCTGCACAGCCCCCTGGCATGCATAAACATCCTTAGGGGGAGGCCTCCCTGAATGGCTATCCATGCAATGTCTTTATGCCTGTTGGTTAGCCTGCTCGACGACACGTTGGCCCAGACAGTCCGGGCTGTGGCGTCGGGGAGCCCTGGGATGTTCTCGATAGTGTCTTTGGCTCTGATGAGCTTGTGGATCACACGGGGTAACCACAGGTCTGGTTTAACTCCCTCCAGTTGGTGCTCCCTTACAAATTTGCCCACGTCCGAGTAAAACCAGGGCTTAGTCCAATTGTAAGGGACGGAGCTGTCCCACTTTTCCTACTTGAGCTGCCTCCACAGGGGCAGCAGGAAAAAGCGAGACATGGAGTTTCCAGCAGAGCCTTTCACTACGTCTCTGAGAGTCCTGCGCACGCAGTTGCACACAAAGAAGGCCCTCATCATGGCAGGGATGTTAGGCACTCCTAATATCAGATCTCAATATAACCCCCCCCTCTGACTGTCACAGAGAGATCAATGATCTCCCAACCGGCTCTGCTTCCCCGGCAGTGGGTGGGCTATCCCAGCAGTGGGAAGGTACGTATGTATGCTGCCCGCACTTCCGCTGGCGCTCGGTGATAGACGCCTCATGGAACTGCTGGCAGCAGCGGAGGTTACCAGACAGGAGGATCCAGGTCTCCTGCAGCGCTGCGGGGGATCTGGATCTTAGTCTCATACTCAGACCTCTGTTTGAGGTCTGAATAAGACAACATCTATTTTTCAGAGTATTTGCTCTGAAAAAAACCTTGTCTTATAATCAAGCAAATACAGTAACTCTATAACCCAATTTATATATACATATACCTTCCCAAAACATTTTTTTTTCTTTTTTAACAATAAAGTAATAATAACAAAAACCATAAAAAAAAACCTGGCATTTTAGTCTTTTCCATACTGAAAACCGGCCCCTTAAACATGGGGTGAGTACGTTTTCCAGCTGTTTCACTATTGTTAGTAGATTAAATAAATAATACAACTGCACATCTGAGGAACAGATATTTCAACTTTAAACATTTAAGGAAAGTTCTAAAAAAATAAGGAAATAACGGGAATATGTTTGAAATCATATGTACAAGCTTATTTGCATACAATCTGAAGGGCGTTGTCTAAATCTGCTTTGTTAAAGCATTCGCTGGTGCCGCATTACTCTTTTCCAATTTTGGAATCTTCCCCATATGTTTCACAAACCCCAAGTAGCTCACAGTACAATATAGGCAATATTCTCAGTACTTCAAAAAGTGGCACATTTCTTACACGTAACAAACTTTACAATCAAAATCAACACTCTTTCTATCTATTGTAATAAACATGAAGAAAGGCCAGCAAAACTCAATAACCAAAATATATTTACAGACACTCACTGCTGTTCCTCCCCACACAAAAATTTTTGTAAACAGCAAGACACTTACTGACACCAACAACAAACCAGCATATACCAAAAATACAGCAGGGCAATAGACCAGCCACCGGGAATGCTCTTCAGTGTTATGGTGAGTTAAATCAATCCCACCCAGCTCTTCCCTCATCATTGGAACCTTTAATTTATGCAAACACAAGCACAGGAATTGGACCTATTTTATATTGAACTGTTTTAAAATCTTAATAATCTAACAATAAGGTGGGACATTTCTTGGTGCATCATGGGTATTCAAATGAGACAGTGGCTCAGGCAAGCTTCCCAGCAGACTTAGTGTCTGGGCACAGAAATAGCTTCTTTTTATATAGTTTATTATTATTATAATAATAATTATAATAACAACAACAACAACAACAATAATAATAATAATAATAATAATAATAATAATAATAATAATAATAATAATAATAATAATAATAATAATAATAATAATAATAATAATAATGTATTAAAAAAAAATCCCCTTCTGCTACAGCCATCCAGAAGGTCCTGGCACAAATGTTTGGGCTGTGTTACAAGGTTAAGGATAAGTCTTAGGGATGGAATCCAATTACTACTCTTTTTTTTTCCCCTATTGTGGCATGTTTACCCCATCATCTTCACAAATACCAAGTTGCCTGATGATGTTTCTTTTGAAAGTAAATGGCTTTGGTCTAAATCTGCTTTGTTAAAGCATTTCTATAACCCACTGAAGTATTTACTGAAGCCTCATTACTCCTTTCTTATTTTGGAATCTTTACTCTGTAAAGTGCTCAGACGCAGTCCAGCCGTGTCATATAACGCAGTCACAGTGAAATGAATGGATCCCCGGCCTGCTCTGCTCCTATATAGGTTCTTTTCATTACTAGTCTGTAAGATGCAGCACAGCCATTGGACAAGCCCTCTGCATGATGTTACAGAAGTGAGCTGATTGGACAAAGATCAGCTTACTCAAAGTACCTCCTCTCAGCCCAGACTAAAAGGCAAGATTCGCAAGATATTTGTATCGCACACATTCACTGGGTCTCATTACTCCTTTCTAATTTTGCAATCTTTGCCACATCAGTTTCACAATCCCAAAGTAATACATAGTACAACACGGAGAGTTTTTTTTTTCTTACTATTTCCAGATGGGACATATGCCTCATGATCTATCGTTAACAACATCAAATACCCCAACCAACATTATTCTTCAAAAAAATTGTCTATAGTACAAGGTTGATCTTTGGAATCAGCAGAGGGAAAGCACGAGCTACAACTTTCCTGAGGCTAAACTAAAATACACCCAAACCACCACAGGGCAACGGACCAGCCATTGGCATTACTCCTCAGTGTTATGGTGCGCTAAATCAATCCCACCCAGCTCTTTACTGATCATTGAAACCTTTAACTTATGCAAACACAATTGCACAGGAATTGGACCTTTTTTATATTGAACTGTTTTAACATCTTAACAATAAGGTGGGATACTTCTTGGTGCATCATGGGTATTCAAATGAAGCAGTAGCTCAGGCAAGCCGTCCAGCAGACTTAGCGACTTTGTAGATAGGTTGCTTATCTGCAACAAATTTTTGTTTGGTTTAAGAAAAGAAAAAAAAATGAAGATTGCATACCATTGAGGATCCACAACTTCCCCTTCTATTACAGCCACCAGAAGTTCCTGGCATAAATTCTTGACCTATGTTACAAGGTTAAGGATAAGTCTTAGGAATGGAATCCAATAACTACTCTTTTTTCCAATCGTGGCATGTTTATCCCATCATTTTCACAAATTCCAAGATGCCTGATTCCTTTAAAAGCAAAAGGGCTTTGGTCTAACTCTGCTTTGTTAAAGTATTTCTACAACCCACTGAAGCATTCCCTGAAGTCTCATTACTCTTTTCTTATTTTGGAATCTTTACTCTGTAAAGTGCTCAGACACAGTACAGCCGTGTCATATAACGCAGTCACAGTGAAATGAATGGATCCCCGGCCTGCTCTGCTCCTATATAGGTTCTTTTCATTACATTACTAGTCTGTAAGATGCAGCTCAGTCATTGGACAAGCTCTCTGCACGATGTTAAAGAAGTGAGCTGATTGGACAAAGATCAGTTTACTCCAAGTCCCTCCCCTTATTCTGGGAAAAAGGCAAGATTCACTAGATATTCGTATTATGCACATTGGCTTTTCAATTATTTTAGCCAGTATTCGATTTTTTTTTCTTTATGCAGAGAACAGGACAAAGCGGTGACATTTGGCGCAAAAACACATTCATTCAAAAACAACTATTAGTGGCTGAAAACCATATCAATCTTAGACAGGGATAGTTGTGGCAAATGTTTATCACCCCAGCTATTGTGAAATAAGGTTTTCATATTGTGCAGGTATATGATGGTCTGTTAGCTACCGTGGTTATATAACTTTTCCTATATATAGGTAACTAAAATTTGCTACTCACAAGGATATCCTTCTCTAGAGCCAACAAAGGTAGGCAATGGGGAGGATGTAAGGAGGCATTAGCATGGGAGAGGGGAAAGGTGGGCAGGATATTTCCCCCCACAGGACGTGGTCCCATAATTTAGAGAAAATGTTTGAAATGTTGTCAATCAGTGAGAAACAACACAAAAAAGAAAGACATGAAAAACATGTGTAAGGAAAGAGGGAGACAACAGAAAACCTAAAGAGAAAGTAAAGAAATGGAAGAAGAGAGGGACATCAGAAAAAGAAATGAAAGAAAGGAGAAGTAAGAAGTGATGCAAGAGAGGCCAGAAAGAAAGGCAGAAGAGGGAAGGAGAAAAGAAAAAAAAGAGAAAAGGAAGAGGGTGGAATAACAGAAATGTACAGAAGGAAAGAGAGAAAGACACACATACTTACACATTAACATACATGTTCAGACACATAAAGCATGACTCACACTAACGCATACACTAACACACAGACACTAACACACAGACAGACACTCACACTGTAAGATAGGATGGTTGCCATTAAAATGTGATACTACGTGTAATACATAAACATGCTTTTGTAAAGTTTATGGTTTTACAATGTGAGGTAATTTGCATAGTAATGCACTACAAATGTTTTGGCGTCCAACAGAGATGAGATGCTCTCCAGGAGGCCAGACACAGAAGCAGAAGATGTTGTTTTTCGCATAGACTGTCTATCTCATCCATAACTGGGTCATACAGAAATCTCTGGAAAGAGGGAGTTGAGTAGAGATTGAACCATTTTCTGGGATTCTGGGATGACTAGTTAGGGGGTGCAGTCAGTCAGTAGAAGTGTTCTGAATTAGGAGACTCAGAACTGAGCTACCCCAGATTGGCATCCAGGGCAATGCGGTGAGCTGAGAGAGGTTTCTCAATGATATAGGCAAAACTGAAGAAAATTTCATTGTCATTTTAATTCTTAAGTATCTTTTTGTTTTTTTACCAAATCTTTTGTTACAGGTTTCGAAAACTGCAGCAGTGACCTAATTCAATCTCAATATGTGTTTTTCTAGGCATGTGCTTTATTTGTCACTCATTCCCTAATGAGTAACCCTGTAATCGTTTCTAATGACACTGGCACACATTAACATACATCCTGGCACTCAAAAAAACACATTAACACACACCTAGAAACTAACACATGCTAACACACACCCTGACACTTACACACTCTCACACACAGACTGTCATACACACATACACTCACATCAATACAAACACTGACTTACGCACACCCATACACAAACACTCACACAAACATTATATAATGTTATATTATATAACACACTTACATGTACATTTCAGACAAAAACACACCCTGATACTCACACTCAGACATTAACATACACCTTGATACTCACACTAACACACAGAGACACAACAGTCAGACACTAGTGATACATGGACAAAGAGATTTTTTGTTGTTGTTGTTGATCTCATGCATGGAAAATATCTAGGGTGGGTTCTGCAGAATCTTTCCATGAATTTGCAAAAAGTCCAACATGAAATGACCATACAATGACCACGCTGCTATCATAGATATTAAAATGCGTATGCGCCTGGCATGTTACTGACTGAGAGATATCCCTGTTGACTCGTGGAACAGCTTCATGAGGGCCAGGGCTAACCATGCATATGAGCGGGACTCCCCTTAAACAACATTAAGTGAGTGTGGACTGAGCTTTACTCTGGAAAAGACTAAAGTGACCCGGAGACCATGGGAAGCAGGGCTTCCCCACAGACTCCAGGTGAAACTCAGAGAGTTCCCAGGTATTGTATGTGTCACCCGCTCCCGCAGATCCGCTGTCCCCCGTCGTCCTGTGTCCATCCGTCCGGCTCCCAGTTCGCCGCTACACTTACCTCATGGCGAGGTCAGGAGGAAGCGTCGGCTGGGTGCTCGGCATGCTAGTTTTAGCAGCAGCTGCCGCATTCTGGCAGGTAGGGGGCGCGCGTGACGTCAGCGTTGGGGGCGTGGTGGCTCCTGGCGCCAAATTTAAAAATCCGGAAGCCCTGTTACCTGTACCCTGTGTGGTCTTTTGCTGTTTACCTGTTCAGTAGCGTTCTATGGTGAATCTGACCTTGGCTTGTCCTAACTACCCTCTGATCTGTGATTTGGCTGTGTCCGTTCCTCCACGTGTATGACCTGGATCGTCTGACTACCCGCTTTGGATTTGACCCATCTTCTACCCGTCCTGTGTATGACCTCTGGCTCGTCTGACTCTGCATTTGGTTTTGCTCTCCGCCATTCCCTGCACTTTTGTATCGCCTCATTTAGCGAATTGAGACTATCTACCTCTCCATATCTACCTTCTCCAGGGCCTCCTCACTGTTGGGATCATCGAATACCTGGGGGTTGCTTCTCAGTGCACTCCTCCAGAAGAACTTCCGCGGTGAGTGCTCTGGTTTATGGTAGACCTGACAGTATGCTTATCTGTCATTTCTTTACACTGTTCACAGTCCTCACCATATAATTATGATATTGATATGTTCACCATTCACACGTATTTGGGTGCTGCATTATGCCCCCAGTGTATTGTTGGGGGGATGTCTCTGTATAGTATCAATTGCCCTGTAGTGTGTGGAACATGAAATGTTGATACCCTGATGTAGTCAACACCTAACAGAGCATTCTGAGAGGGGGCAGGGTAGATGTTCAGTAAGAGCTCATATTGAATTTGAATGAACAGGGCAGGTGCCAAAAAGCAAAGTTTTCAAAAGCAAAGATGCAGTCCCTATGTTAACCCTTTATATTCTTTCAGGTACCAGCATCCCCCTGTGCAGCTTGTAGGATATTGAAAGATTAAATCCTGGTTTCTGGTTTCAAATATTTTTAGATGTTTATTCAGATAACTGAAAAAGCAAACAGAAAATGATTAGAGATGATAGCTTTAAGTCAGTTTAAATGTCTCCCCGAGGGCTTTATAAAAAAGGATTTCAGAGATCTGACCCCGGTGTCTGCTGTTATTTTACATCCAGTAATAATAAAATGCAGACTTCAACATGTGTGTTGGGTCACATGGACATATCATTCAATTTGCTCCCAAGCAGATGTGATTTTGAGTTAATATCTGGTCTAAATAATATAATAAAACATTTTGGGGAAAAAATGCAGCATAAAATTCCAGCACTGGAGGTCAATATGGCGAAAATCTCAACAGCCACCATGTTCTTGCCTTTGGTGCTCAGATAGGCCGGGATCATCGCAATCCAAACGCTGCAGAACACCAGCATGCTGAAGGTGATGTACTTGGCCTCATTAAAACTGTCCGGTAATGTCCTGGCTAAAAAAGCTATAATAAAACTAACAGCTGCCAGAAGCCCCATATAACCCAGGACACAGTAGAAGGCAATAACCGAGCCCTCATTACACTGAACGATGATCTTTCCCTGATAAGAGTGCATGTCCAGCTCCTGAAATGGGGGGAAATGGACAACCAAAAAATAATAATTATAACTTGGACAGATGAGCAGAACAAGGCAACAGAACTTGCCATTTTGACTCCAAGCCATTTTCTCCAGAAGCTGCCAGGCTTGGTGGCTTTGAAAGCGATGCAAACCATGATGGTCTTGGCCAACACAGAAGAGATGGCTACTGAGAAGATGACCCCAAAAGAGGTTTGCCGCAGCATGCAGGTTATATCCACAGGACGACCGATGAACAGAAACACACAGAGGAAGCTCAGCAGGAGGGACACCAGGAGAAGGAAGCTGAGGTTCTGATTATTGGCTCTGACGATAGGGGTATCTCGATGGAGAAAAAAAATAACCACTACTGTAACAGTTAAAATGCAAAATAGAACTAAGATTGATACAAAAACTATAGCAAATACATCATTGTAGGACAAAAATTCTTCCAGTTTGGGTATACACCGATCCTTCTTCTCATTGGGCCATTCACTTTGTGGGCATTTTATGCAGTTTTTGCTGTCTGTAAAATATTATAAATATACAATTTTGCAATTAGCTGAAAAGTAAAATTCCTCAGTTGTGTTTGTATAGAGCCTTCCACAAAATGAAACAATTAGGGAGTGTTCAGTGTGGCTCCCTAATGGTGCTCGTGGGCTTTTGTTTGGTTAGAACCTTCCGTGTCCCAGGGTGAGTTATCAGATAAATCACAGAAAGCAGACCAAACATTGGTCAGGCTAGTGTTTCAATAAGAGAGACTTTCACGGCTGCAATGAGGGAGGAACGTGTTCTAGGTGGATTATGGGCAGACTAGATGGGCTGAATTTGCCATCAATTTCTTTCATTCAGTTCATTTTCTTTATATATAGATGGTCGCCTACTACACAAATATGGTAAGAATAACATATATGCTCTACCAGTCGTGTTGGAGATTTCTCCCTCTGAGCACGGAACGCAGTCATAGCAGCAGGAATGGATCCCAGGCCCCGGGGCTTTTCTGTAACCCGGCAGACAGTTGTCGGAACACTGAGATTTTGGAATCTAAAGAACAAAAACACTTACATTTTTATTTTTTACTTACATTGACTCAATATCTTCACCATTGTCTGTAAGATCCACTTAGGCTCAGACTGGCCATATAACAATCTGAGAAAATGCCTAGTGGGCCTCTGGCCACCAGTGCCCCCCCCCCCACTGAGTACACCCAGCAGATTTCTAGTGCTGCAAGGATTTAATCGGGAAGTTGCAGTGTATGATAGGATGTTCTGTAACCCAACTGGATACACCCATCAAACGTGGTTCCTTTGGTCCGAGACCTCAACGATTAACACCTTCAGTGCTGGATGAAACTAGCGCTGGCAAGACAAAGCGGGACAGCAATATAATGGAACTGTGCCGGCGCTGTGGCTAGCCGAAGTGTAATTATACATCTATGATACAGCCCTGAAAAGGACAATGAGTCATCCTTGCAGCCCACCCCAATCATCAGACAAAAACCCATGCTGGGGTGGAAAACAGGAACACTTTATTGAAGAAAACACGTAGCCTTATATACACAGCTTTATCAGATAAGGAGCGTAATCACATCAACCAAACAATACCCTGTCTAGACAGCCTGGCGCCACAATCCGACCACAATACACAGTCACAGTTTTTGGGATGATCCTGAGGGAATGGCGTACCTTCCAAAAAAGTGGCGTGATCCAAAGCAGGGGATCCTGGGAAAGTTCCCCTGGGACAGTCGGCAATGAAACCGGGCAGAATCTCCATAGCCGCGGTTGCTGAACCTCCTGGCCTAACAGAGGTGATAGAAACCGGGGTTCCCTAGTGAGCTCCCTCTCCCAATGACCACTAGCTTGTACCCAACCACACAATGGGGTCATGGGCATCCAAGATATTTAGGGTTAAAGTCAGCTGGGGCTCCCACAGATCCTAGCGGCTAAACAGCTCCAGAGCATTACGGCTAAGACCTGGTCAGGCAAGGAAAACAGGGATCCAAAGGGAACCGTTAACATGAGGATGTGATTAGACTCCTGTGGAAAAGGTGGAGCAGGGGAAAAACAACTCAAACCAAGGTAAACCTCTGCAGCCCTCGTTCCGCGACAGCACTATATAAAACAATAAAAGTAATACGTGACTGAGCTGTGTGTATGTCTGTATGTTAGTGTGTGTGACTTGGTATGTACATTAGTGTCAATCTCAGTATGTATGTTAGTGTCTGCCTTAGTATACATGTCTGGGTATGTTAGTGTGTCTGCCTGGGTATTTTACTATGTATGTCTGGGTATGTTAGTGAAAGTGTGTCTTTGGGTATGTTAGTGTCTGAACATGTGTCTTCGTCTTGATATGTTAGTTTGAGTGTCTGTGTATTTTAGCGTGTGTTTTAGTGTGTGAATGTGTTTCTTTGTCTTTTGCTCCAGCTGCAGATTTTGTGCTGCAGTGTGCCGTCGGTTGCTGGATATGACCATATGCCAAACCCGGCCCAGGCTACAGTCCTCACGATGTCTATGTGCCATCTTCTTTGTAATATAAATAAATAAAATAATATTTTAACCCCTTAAGAACCAGACTATTTTTTATTCTTTGTACCCTTTGGGAACGAGGCTGTTTTAACACGTTGGCAGTGTTCGTGTTTAGATATATATACCACTCTGCCGCCTTATTCTTTTTAACCCCTTATATGCCACTCTGCTTCCCAGATATTCCTTTTAACCCCCTATATACCACTCTGCCTCCAGAAAGCCCTTATACCTCTCATATGCCACTCTTACCCTCCCTCGACTTACCAGTGTTTCCCTAGACTTGTCCTCCATAATTACTTGGTGTCTAGTGGGGCAGCCGGTGTAAACAACCTCTAGTGGGGATGCGTGTAAACAACATCCGCAGCTGGACTGAGCACCGGAAGTCATGTGATGCCAACACTCATAAAAGCCCCAGAGGAAGTGCCGGCAGCAGCAGAGATTTTCTGCATGCATCGCACAGACGTCCACCGGCTGCCAGAGAGGAGGATACCGGTCCCCCGCAGTGCTGCAGGGAATCTGGATCTTAGTCTTGTAGACACCTCAAATGCTGGTATTTTAACCCTTTCCATGCACTAATTCTTCTCCGGTAGTAATTTATTTTTTTGTTTTTTTATCACAACTTTAATTTTTTTTATTTTATTCTTTTTGGACTTTTTTTTTACATTTCGCTGGAACTGGATGGTTCCTCTGATGGTGACGTCACTACATATTTTTTATTATCTTTAAAATATTTTTCTAATCACATTGCAATCACTCTCGCAGTGGCGGTTGTGACCGCTCTCTGGAGCGATCACAGCGTGTCCTGGGATGTGTGGTCGGTGTTGCTGAATCGAGGCATTTCAGGGACACCGATGATCATTGATCTCAACCTAAACTCTTTTAAAACGGGCATCGGTTGGAGGGGCCAGACATGACCCCTAATGCCAATCTCAGTGTTGCTGAGTGCTTCGACATCGAGGCATTACATCAACATCGTTTTATCGAAGGAAGTGATCGTAGATCAGTTTCTAAGCTTGTTTAATGAAAT
Organism: Spea bombifrons; assembly: GCF_027358695.1. Classification (NCBI taxonomy): domain Eukaryota; kingdom Metazoa; phylum Chordata; class Amphibia; order Anura; family Pelobatidae; genus Spea; species Spea bombifrons. Next base: position 3,555,167 of record NC_071087.1, on the reverse strand, counting down.
GACGTGCCAGGCACGCCATTGGTTGTTCAAAAACACTTTTATATGGGCATAACTTATATATTCAATTTCACCAAAAATAGTAAATAAAATTATGTTCTTAGGACAAATAACATAAAGTGTTCCTTGCCTGGTTGGCTTTGTTTTTCCAGATTATTCGCTCGGGTCTCATGAAGAGTTTTTGGTCTCCTGGAGCCAGCAGGTCATAGACACCAACCAAATCACTGCTTATGGTGTTCTGAGCTTTTGTAACCCAGTTCTGGATTGCGTGTAGTGTAACACAGCCTCCATTGTCATCAAAATATAGATGGCCTTCGGTTTTATGGTCAGCTTTTAGATTTTTTATGTAGCGATGCAACTTTTATAAAAAAAAAAAAAAACCACAGCATTTTAAAATGTTACATTTTCCCTTTAAATTTCATCAAAGTTGCAATGATGATGATGATGATAATAAAAATAATAACAAGAGTTAATGTGTAACATTGCATGTTGAACATGACAAGTGAAGCTTTTTTTTTAAAAAAAACAAAAAAAAAAACATAGGTCGTCCATGCCATTATTTTTAAAAAAAAGATATTATTTCCAGATTTACAGGTATATAAATTGTCCACAGTGAGTATAAATGGGCAAAAACTAACTGTAAACATATTAGTTAACTTAAAAACCACAGAAACCTCATTACATTCCTATATAATTGTCATTTATTTTACATTTTCTACATTTTCTTTTTTGGGGGGTGTTTTTTAAATGTCTTATCCCTAGCATTTGACTGTATCCATGCATGTGATTGGCTGCAGAAGCAATCACATGTGCAGAAATGCATGGCATGTTCTGCAATCTAACCGCTAAAGTCATGGAGCAGTCAGCAACAGCAATGACTCTGCAATTAAGGCATCTTGGAGACATATTTTAACTTATGACGTACCAGGTACATTATCGGTCCTCTAGGGACATCTTTTCCTGACACTTATGGAACATCATTGGTCACAAAGGGTTTAACATAGGTCCCGATTCTCCTTTTGTTACTGCTATGACTCATGCTTTCGTCTTTGCTTATTACTCCATGTATACACCAGGATGTAGAAAAAGATGTAGACTGAGTCTACTCCTTTTATGTAACGAGGACCAGAATGGGTAAGGCACTCACCGAATTCATTTTTGGCCAAACGTGCTTCATGATCATATGTGGGAGCTCTCATAGTTTGACCTGGAGTCTCCATGCTAGTTTTAAAATCCTGGACCAGCAACTTGGCCAGCAGAGACCCCTGGTCTCCCTGCTACAACAGTTAAAACTCCGTACGAACAACCACTAAAGTCGCTTGTACAGACCTTTAACTGTTATAGCAGGGAGACCAGTGGTCTCTGCCGGCCAAGTTAACCCCTGACGGCGAACCTACGGATTTCTGCTCCCGTTATCTCTGCAGCATTGCAGGGGTTAACGGTAGCAGAAATCCGTAGGTTCGCTGTCAGGAGTTAAAAGGGCAGTGCGCGTGAGCCTATTGGTCGCCTGCAGGGTCTTCCTCTGGCATCAACCAATTGGTTGATGTCAGGGGAGGACCCTGCAGGTGACCAATAGAGTCGTTCGCACAGCCCCTTAACCCCTGACGCCGAAACCTACGGATTTCAGCTTCCGTCAACCCCTGCAATGCTGCGGAGATAGGGAAGGCTAGATGGGGACGGGACCAGGGAGATTAGTAGACGAAGGCGAAGATTCTTCCTGTTGTGTGTGTCTTCGTCTTCGTGTACGTTTTACCGCCGCTATCTTCGCTTCTTCGTAACGAACATAAAAACACCCTCTTCGTGTTCGTTTTTATGTTCGTCCGAAGACGAATGCACAAGTCTATCTATTACTGGCCATTAAGCTAGGCTTGCCACAAGATGTGAATATCCCAGCCCTCCCTTATTCACAAGCTAAATGTTCTTTTTCTGAAAGTGTCATCATATGATTGCTTCATTTACCTGATGTTTATAATTCATTATTTCATCTCCAAAAGATTTTTGTTTCCAAGACAAGTGCATATTGTTTATTGCATTGGCCATCGCAAAAAGTGCGTTATACATTGGAGAAACATCCCCATTATTGGTTACACCAACAAGCTCTTTTAAACGCTCCTTCCCGGTGCAGTTATGAAGCGAGATGCCAAACAAAGACTTATAAAACAGGTTTTTGTTTGGGTTTGGAGATATGCAACCAAAAGATGTTATCCACAAATCTTCGAGTATCTTGTCATCTGGGTAGAGCTTTGGATGGAATCTCTCAAGGAAAAGCGCCAATTTTGAAAAATGGTCTTTGAAATACATGTTTAGTATCAAACTCCCATTAAATATATCTGGCAAATGAGGTAGCAGAAATTTGCTTGATGTCCACATAGTACCAAGAATTACAGTTTTAGCGCTGAACGCGTATTTTATTTCTGCAATAATATACAGAAAAGCTTTAGAGAACGATCCACAAAATATGATAACCTGAGATGTTGATTTTCAGATCATTTTTGAAACGTATTTAATGGTTTCATCCACCTTCTGAAAATAATGTATTTTGATGATGTATTCAGCACAGATTTCTGCATCTTTCATATACTTTGTCAGTAATTGGCTTTCCTGGTCTCCACTTTCATCGTCAGAGACTAAAATCCCAACCCAGTTCCAGCCAAAGTATTTCAGCAGCTGGGATAAAACTAGACAGTTGGCACTGACAGTATGAACTGTTCGGAAGAGAGATGGATAAACCCGTCTGTCACTGATTGCCGAATGTGTTGCACCGTAACTGATCTAAAAGAAGCAAGCAAACAAAAGAAAAAACAATAAGAAGCCAATTACGCCTCCTCCCCTTTCAAAAACACAATGTATCGTACCGACAGGCAGGGCCGCATTAACAGAGGAGCACACAGACCAAGGCCCCAGCACTGACACTGCGTGGCAGGAAGTGACATCATTTCCATACAGACAGCACTGTGAGGGAGATACAGACCACGTCCTCTAAAGTTCTGAGGCCTGTAACCCTCACTGTGCTGCTTGTGTGGAAATTATGTCACTACGACCCGGAACGCAGTGTCAGTGAAGGAGCTACAGACCATGGTATTTACCAGGTCCTGTAAGTACTGTGGCTCGTAGCTCCCTCACTGTGCTTTGCGCCCGGAGATGATGTCATTTTGGTGTAAGTACCTCATGGTCTAACTGCTCCAGGGCCTTAATCTACCCTTGTCTACAGGGAATTCAAGAAAAATTCACAAGCATTTTTAGCCTTTTTCTCCAATCATACTTTTCTGCTTTCATATTTAGTTGAAAGTTACACCTTACGTACGACTTGGCACTTTTTTAAAATCATATTAACACACATAACAATATTTATTAGGACTAAAACATTCAAAAGAGGATGTAGATCTCGGACGAGCATTGTAATGCTAAACGGTTTATTTGTGATGAGGGCATATTGGTGTTTATGTTAACCGTTGAGGAAAGGGTTAATATGCTGTTTTTCAGTGAGTCTTTTCATGAAAGCATAACAGAAAGCTTAAATCAAAATGATGTCATGTAGAATGTTCTAGTGAGCTGTTCTTGACCCTTGGATTTGGGGAGCTTGAGGATGGGGAGTACAGCATTAAAATCCTGTTTTAACTAACCACAATATTTGCAAAACAATAGTAAATGAGGATGATCATGTAGATAGTTGACTTATGCTTTCTGATTTGTATGAATTGCAAATTGTTATGCAGGGCCCTAGGAAACACAGGAGAGCTGGACCCACGTAGCAGAGATGGTAGATAGGGCTCACAAGGTGGTGGAGTAAAAGTAAGCCAATGTTGTATAAGAAAGTCCCAGGTCAGGGCAGGCGGCACTGATGCGAGGTCAAGGATATTCAAGGTCGGGCTGGCGGCACAGGATCAAGGTCGGTAGACAAGGCTCGGTACATGGTAGACACTGAAGATACACAATAAACTAGAAAACACAAATACCTAGAACAAACAAAAGTAAGACTCTTTCATCAGGCACTAATAAAGTGGAACTCAGGGTTAAATAGGAGCAACTGCGGTAAACTACAGACAATAGCCAATAGACAATAGCCAATAGGATGAAAGAGGCAAAGTATGTCGCCATTGCAAGGGGCGCGAACGCGTAGTGTCGACGTGCACACCATTTTGTGAGCGTTGCGGGCGGGCACGGGAGGAGCAACACAAATTTAACAAAATTTGCATACAACTTTAATTCATATGAATCTCCAAAAACAAGGCTAGGCACCACCCCTACTGAAATAAACCTAAACTTTGAAATAAAAAAAACTTTGAATTTTCATTTGAAATTCTTGGACTCTTTCACTCCCATTCTCTCACACTGTCCTCCAAATTGCCGGAGGTTCACCATTTTTTTTGGAAGTTATCGTTAGGAAAAATGGAGGAGCTACAGGTAACACCATCTGCCTTGATCCTCCAGTCTGGGGAGAGGGTGTCACCGGAAGCTCTGCCATTTTTAAGGAATGTCCGCGGAGACACCATTGAAGTTTAGTTTGCCTCCTAAACGCTTTTAAAACAGGCGTTCGCCGCCATACAATGTATGGTGGACGTTGACACCCCTGGGAGGGGCCAGACATGGCCCCTGATGCCGATCTCGGTGTTGCTGAATGCCTCGACATTGAGGGATTACAGAAACACCGTTTAAGCAAAGACAATGGCAGGGATACATTTATTTAAAGCTCTACTGCATCCAATTTAACTTAACAGGTCTGCTGCCATACAACCGAGTCAGCTTAATATCACAGAGGAGCCAAAGCGTGTGGCTAGATAGTAACATAGTAACATAGTTGATAAGGTTGAAAAAAGACCAAAGTCCATCAAGTTCAACCTATATACATATTGTGTCCCTACTGTGTTGATCCAGAGGAAGGCAAAAAACCCTTATGAAGCAGATGCCAATTGCCCCATACCAGGGGGAAAATTCCTTCCCGACTCCAAATATGGCAATCAGAATAAATCCCTGGATCAACGTTCTGTCCCTATTAATCTAATATCCATAACTTGTAATATTATTGCTTTCACGTCCAGGCTCCTTTTGAACTCTTTTATTGAGTTTACCATTACCACTTCCTCTGGCAGAGAGTTCCATTGTCTCACCACTCTTACTGTAAAGAACCCACGTCTGTGCTGGTGTAGAAACCTTCTTTCCTCCAGCCGTAGAGGATGTCCCCTTGTTATAGATAAGGTCCTGGGTATAAATAGGTCCTGGGAGTGATCTCTGTACTGCCCCCTTATATATTTATACATAGTTATCAAGTCCCCCCTAAGCCGTCTTTTTTCCAAACTAAATAACCCTAATTCTGATAATTTTTCTGGGTACTGTAGTCCTCCCATTCCCCTTATTATATATGATACGGTGTCGCATGCCAATCTCAAGAAGAACACCGCAGAGCGGTGCTGGATTCCTGGATTACAAAAGGTGGTCAGGAATAATAAATAAAAAGACAAGTGTGTCTGTCTGTGTGGACTGTACAGGTGATGTTACAACAACATCAACCGTCAACAACATTGGTGGTTCCATCGCTCCACATCATTCCGCTGACGCCACACTCCTGCTCCATCTTATCCTGCCTCTGCCCCACCTCTTGGGAAGGTTTAATATTTTGTGTCAGCTGTAGTGGTCAGCATAAATGGTGTACTCACCTGTGCGTACCCATATATGCCCAGGATTTGGGCCATGGGTATAGTTGTGTCTGAAATTTGATCCCCAATGAGTCCAGCCACCTTTCCTCGTTCAGTGCAGGAGTAATTAGGGACGGTCTTTCCTGGTCCAGATAAAATCTGAAGGACACTTCTTACAGCCTTTTGTTCACTTGCACATGAATCAAACACATGGTACCCTAGGGTGATATTTGGTAAGATTTCTGGATCTTTGTTGACCTCCTCAATGGCAAACATAAAGGTCAAAAGATTTTTGTAGAGAGCTACAAGCGACCTGTGAACATGGTTAAAATGCATTGTCAATATATTTTTGTAAACAATCAGGTACTTTTGATTGATAACCAGTATTCAAGATGAGAGACTTTGGTAGTATATGGTCATATAGCATACTGATCTAAGGTAGGAACACCTACTCCAACATAAAAACAATTACCCTTTATTTGTGATTACTGCAATTAATGCCTAGAGATACACGAATGTGAACGTAAAGTCTATCATTTTCAAACCTTCCAAATACCAACATCTGCTGATCCTGAAGAAGATAGAAAATAAGTCAATTGGATACAAAATATGAGCAAAAGTATGTGGAGATCCATCCTAATTATCAGCCATCTCCATAGACAAACATTGGCAGTAGAATGGGTGGTGCTGAAGAGCTCAATGGTATTGAACCACTGTCATAGGATGCCACCCTTGCCACAAATCAGTTCATGAAATTTATACCATGCAAGATCTGCCCTGGTCTACTGTAAGTGCTACTAAGAAGCCACAAACTGCCTCAGGCCGCAACATTAGCACAAGCTCTTTGCGTCAGAAGCTTCATAAAAATGGGTTTCCATGGAGTGGTGTAAAGCATACAGTCATTGAACTTTGAAGGAGTAGAACCATGTTCTCTGGAGTGATGAATCAAACTTCACTATAAAACCATGTGAGAAAACCCTGGATCGTCTCTCTACTTGTCAGGCAATCTGTGTCCCACTACATGCCACTAAATAACAATCTGGAAGCCTGATGGATGGAGATGGATGGAGATGCCTGGAGAAAGCTACCTACTGAAACGCATAGTGCCTACTTAAAGTTTGGTGGGGGAGGGATAATGGTCAGGGGCTGTTTTTTTCATAGTTCTAGTGAAGGGTACATCTTCGGCTACATGCAGTGAAGAGTACATATTAATGCTACATCATACAAAGAGATTTAGGACAACGTTCTGCTTCCAATGTTGTGGGAAAAACCTTTTCTATTCCACCATTACTGCGCTCCAGCGCACAAAGCAAGCTCCATAAATACATGGTTGGGTGAGTTTGTGGTGGAAGAACTTGACTGGCCGCACAGAGCCCTTACCTGTTTATTGAATCCAGCAAAACCAGATTTACCTGGCAGTGAATTCTATATGACAGAAACAAAGAATTTGCTGGCAGAAAACACCCATTCAGATCTTCAAGCGTGTCTGTTTGTCCTGCTGTAAGGATTCAAGCCTTGATCAGTCCCTACATACAGAAGCTGAGCCACTCTATTGGTCACCGGCAGGGAGCTCCCTCATTGGTTGAGGAGCTCCCTGCCGTCCTTTAACTCCTGATGCCGAAACTTGGCCTGGGGAGGGAACAGGAGTTAAGGGTCCATAAGGGACCAGGGAAATTAGTTGGAGGTATCAACGAACACGAACACAAAGATTTTTCTTGTGTGTCTTCATGTAAGTTTTGCTGCTGCCATGTTCGTTTCTTTGGTATTCAGGAAAACGCCCCTTCGTGTTCATTGTCATGTTCGCCCGAGTACGAATGCACAAGTCTAGTTTCTATACCATTCCCTCTCTTTTCTCTCCACCAAATTGTATATATTGAGATCCCTTAATCTTTCCTGATAATTTCTCTAGAAGTGTACACAATACTCTAGGTGAGGTCTGTCCAGAGATCTGTAAAGTGGAACCCCCTCCCCTTCCTGCTACTAAAGTCTCTAGCTATACAACCCAGCATCCTGCTTGCTTTTGCCAACACTTTAATCTTTTAAGTCCAGAAATAATTACCCCGAAGTCCCCTTCTTCCATTTTCACTGACAGATGATATATTCTGCATTGAGATTTTTATGTCCCAAGTGCATTATTTTACACTTATCCACATTAAACTGCAGCTGCCACACAATAATTCTTTAAATTTAGTTAAATGATTGGCCATTTTTTATATCAAAACCAAACCCCTATTAATAAATCTTCTATGAGGGACAACATCAAACTCCTTACTGAAATACAGATACAGGCAATATTGACTGCCCCTCTCAGGACATTTTTGTTACTTTGACAAAACCTGCAGTAAGACATGTGAGACATAACTGTAAAAAACTGTGCTCCCTTGCTTAATGAAAAATATTTTCCCCTCTTTGATATTCGCCTTACCCCATTACACTCCACTATGAATGCTGCCACCAGGCATATGTTCCCCCCTCATCACTCTAAGTGTCATGCCCCATCTAGGCTGCGGAGCTGCATATCTCTGGGTTTCCCTGCTTAGTTACAATCCATTCCTCTCCCTCTGGCTGCTGTCAGCGTGGTTAGGTCTGCTCTCGTCGCCCCCCTCCAGCTGCTGTCAGGGTGGTTTGGTCTGCTCCCCTACTCTCTCTCTAGCTGCTGTCAGAGTGGATTGACCTGCTCTTCCTCCCTCTAGCTGTTGTCTTAGTGGTTTGGTCTGCTCTCTACCTCTCCCCCTCTAGCTGCTGTCAGAGTGGTTTGGTCTGCTCTCTACCTCTCCCCCTCTAGCTGCTGTCAGAGTGGTTTAGTCTGCTTTATTCCTGTCCTGAGAGAGAAAGTGAGAACAGGAGGTTAGTTTTTAGGTCATTTTGGACTCATTTTGAATCTCATGACTCTTAGCCGTCCATTTAGTTGGCTGAACGTCATGATAAATGTAATTACAGCACTTTCAGTTACAACTGCTGGAAAAATACAAAGTGTGCGAAGTGAAGCCGTCAGACATTTTAAAATCGGCGGAGAAGCCATCAGACGCTTCGTGTTTCTGATTAGCATTAGGTGTATAATAACTGCAGCAGCAGCGATAATAAAGATATAATGATGCGATTATGACTGGATTAGACCGAGTTCTGTGAAATTAGATAATTTTATTAAAAAACGGTAAAGGTTTTTCAAACATTTCTGCATAGAGTACAAAAGTCCCCCATCGGACCGATTATATTTATACAGCGTATATATCTCACACCCATCTCCCGCTATAATATATTACAATATGGAAATATTTTACTGTGGAAATTTAAATATATAGCGGTCCAAATACTAGACAATTAGTTATAAACCGGTATTCATCAATATTTCTATATGAGGTAAAAAAAGCACGAAAATCTCACAATATATTTACACTGCATATACCTCACACCCATCCCCCGCTATCATATCTCACAAATGGGTATGATTTTACTGTGGAAATTTATAAGATATAATGCCCCAAATATCAGCCCATTGGTTAGAATTTGATATGTTTCAATAAATTTGCTGTACCCCAGTGTCGATTTAGGAGAAAAAATAGAAACTCAATGTAAATGTATTTTAATGTTTTCTTTTAAATAATATAAATATTTTGTTATTTTTTTATGTAAAACTAGTAACATTTATTCAAACACAAGTGCGCAGTGAGGAAATCTATGATGAGGATGAGTGTGAGGTATATGCAGTTCTTATCAATAATCTGATATTTGGGGAGCTTCAACTTTAAACTCCCACATTAAAATCATACTACATTGTAATATATTATAGGGGGAGGTGTGTGAGATGTAGTCAGTGTATATATTGGTCCAATGGGAGATTCTTTTAACCCCATATAGAATATTGAAACAAAAAGGGCTGTTTGGGGTTCCCACAGTAAAATCTTCCCCTTATTGTAATATATTATAGCGGGGGATGAGTGTGAAGTATATGCAGTGTAAACATATTGGTCCAATGAGAGATTTTTTTTTACCTCATATTGAAATATTGATCAATTTCATATGGAGATATACATGTGAGAACTCTGCCTAATCCAGTCATAATTGTATAATGTAGGGCTGCAACTAACGATTATTTTCATAATCGATTAGTTGGCCGATTATTTTTCGATTAATCGATTAATCGGATAAAAAAAATGAATGTAGATTTTTCATTTATTTAAAATAATTTAATAAACAAATGATGTTAAATACAAACAGCAGAATAAAAAAAAACTTTGATAAAATGCATTTATTGTATGTATTTCCCAACCAGACCCCCCAATTTATGCACATTTGAGCCCAGGCTTGCCACGCTGCCTCCCAGACATGCCACGCTGCCTCCCAGACATGCCACGCTGCCTCCCACACATGCCACGCTGCCTCCCACACATGCCACGCTGTCTCCCACACATGCCATGGCACGCTGCCTCCCACACATGCCACTCCACGCTGCCTCCCACACATGCCACTCCACGCTGCCTCCCACATATGCCACTGTGCCTGATACACCACTCCATCCTCCCCAGACATGCCACACAGTCTCCCAGAAATGCCACGCTGCCCTCCCCAGATATGCCACTCCACTCTACCCCCAGATATGCCACTGTGGCCCCAGATATGCCTTATACACCCTGATACACCACTCCGTCCTCCCCACATATGCCTTATATACCGTATATGCCTTATACCCCCAGATATGTCACTCCGCCCTCCCCAGATATGCCTTATACCCCCCAGATATCTCATAGTCCCCTCATAGAGTCACAGACCCGTTCGCATCACACTGACACCATACTTTTATAAATAAGTACTGGGTTAATCTTCACTGCCCCCAGGATTTAGATTCCCCTTAGTTTGCCCCCCTTTATCTCTAACTGCACCTTAAGTTAACTTTATTAAATTAAATTAACCCTCAGTCCTCGTCATTAAATTAACCCTAAACACCCCATTAACCACAACTACCCCTAAATTAACCCTAAACACCCCATTAACCACAGCATCCCCTAAATTAACCCTAATGACCCCATGAACCACAGCATCCCCTAAATTAACCCTAAAGACCCCATCAACCACAACAGCCCCTAAATTAACCCTAAACACACCATTAACCACAACTGCCTCAAATTAACCCCAAACACCCCATTAACCACAGCTGCTCCTAAATTAACCCTAAACACCCTAGTAACCATAACTGCCCCTAAATTAACCCTAAACACCTCATTAACGATAGCTGCCCCTAAACACCCCATTAACCATAACTGCCCCTAAATTAACCCTAAACACCCCATTAACCATAGCTGCCCCTAAACATCCCATTAACCATAACTGCCCCTAAATTAACCCCCACCTCCTCTAACTTTCAGCAGCCCAAATATTAATTTTATACTTACAGTTAGATGAGTGTCACAGCCATGTGGTTTTGGCCTTCTGGGAGAAGGAAGGGGCGGGGCCAGTTGTCGCAGTGATTACAGGGAGGGACTGGTAAGTAGGAGCTGCTGCTGTGAGTCACTCAAATGGATTATATAATGAGGGGTATTTTTCAGAGCGTTTGCTCTGAAAAAACCCTCATTTTATAATCGATAAAAATCGATTCAACTAATCGATAATGAAATTCGTTGGCAACGATTTTCATTATCGATTATTATCGATTTTATCGATTAGTTGTTGCAGCCCTAGTATAATGATATCTTTATTATCTCTGCTCCAGTTATACTCCTAACGATATCCTGAAACACAAAGCGTCTGATGGCTTCACCGTTGATTTCAAACTGACGGCTTCACTTCAGTCCTACTTTGGTTCCAAGCCTTTATGCCCCGTTTTACTCCCCTCTAACTACCTTCTTTTTTGAAATACATCAGAATGCTACACTACACAACATTAACTTTTCTTGACTGCAACTCCCATAATGTAGAGCAATAGTAGGAATAGTAGCTGGTATCTATAGATGGGAGGCTACAATAAGTCTTCAGTAAAAACACTAACTTTTGTGGACTATAGTGTTACAGTGTGTAATTTTATAAATGTAAATTGTTAGCCAGTGTGTGTGTGTGTGTGTATAAGAGTGTGGTGCTAGTTTACATGGTGTTGTTTGCATTACCGTATGGTATTAGCATAAGTGTATATGTCAGTATGTAGTGTTAGAGTGTGTTAATGCATGGTGTTAGCATGTGTGTACATGAGCGTAGACTATTGGCATGTGTGTTACTATAGTGTGTTGGTGTTTGTGAGCATAAGATGTTAGCATGTGTCTGCTACTGTATGGTGTTATACTGTGTAAATGTGTGTTAGTGTATGGCAAGGCTTGACAAACTCAGAGCACCAGAAAATTAAAAACATGGTTGGGGGGAAAAAAAGCTGTCTCCTGACTTTTTTAGCTGGCTCCTAGATCCAAACCAAATTTGTTGACCACTGATTTAGGAACCATCTGTTTCCACCACCTTCAAGGTCTCCAGGCCATTGACTCTACATACGGCTTCAACTGGCAGTTACACGGCAACCCAAAAATGCTATAGTAACCGAGAAGAAACACCATCAACCTCTGAAAAATAGCTTCATGTCTTTTCAAACCTTGGCGACATGCCAGGAGGACTGCAATGCTCAGCACAGATGGACATTATAGAGCCGTGACATTGGAAGTTAGCACTTTCAGTTACGAGATACTTGATATATAAAAGGTCTAGGAAAATGCTACTAGCAGCCACGTGTTAAATAATATTTTTAGCTACCTGCCTGGGTACCAGGGCCGGCCGAAGACTAAACGCCGCCTGGGGCGAAGTTTAAATCGCCGACGCCATTATCTACCCCCGCCCTCCCCCCCGGTACTTACCTTTAAACAGTCCTGCGGCGAGTCTCCCTGCTCTGCCACGGTGCCGGCTTGTAATGCTGAGCGCCGGAAATTGACGTCACTTCCGGCGCCCTGCATTACAAGCCGGGACCGAACAGGGAGACTCGCCGCAGAGGAGAGAGAGAGGGGCGCCGAGCGGGTAAGCGAAAACCACTCGGCGCCCCTCTCTCTCTCCTCCGCTTCAAAAAAACAAACAAAAAAAAAGCGCTTGGGGCTGCAAAGTGCCGCCCCTTCTAAAGTGCCGCCTGGGGCAATTGCCCCAGTCTGCCCCATTATAGGGCCGGCCCTGCTGGGTACTCATCAAAAGTTACTGCGGGACTACTACTTAACACAAACTTGAGTTACAGTATTTAAATAGAAGATAACACAATGAATAAAAGAGACGAGATAAAAAAGGTAACACCAGAGAAATGGAAACATATGTGCAGGGAGTTAATCTAATGAGAAGAACTAAAGCAAGAAAAGGACAGGAACATAAACTATGAGTGTGTGCCAAATATATTCTATTATTGTGATGTTCTCAGTACTGTGAGGTTTTTCTACTTACTCCAAGCAAATCATCATAGTTATTAATCCGTTTTCATGATACCCATTTATGACAGTATTCATCCTGAACACTCCTCCAATAATAATATCTCCATCTTGAACATATTCATAGTCCTCGATACATCTTCTGATCTCCAGATGACAGGCTGGAGGTGAGCTCTGGGCGGCAGATCTACGCAGAGTCACACACAGGAATATCACAAACAGGGAAAAGTTACATGGAGGAGAAAGTGCTGGAAATGTGAACATTGTCCATCCACATGATGCAATTTTCCACAACGTAACACAGAACATCCCAAGGAGTGTATAGCACTCAGCAGTATAAAGCCCCACGCAGGGGGATGCCATCGGCTGCATGCGTGAACTAATGTAATGCAAGTGAAGCATCTCTCCTTTTATACACTTCAGTCTAATGCAATCAGTGGAGTCCGAAATGAGCTCCGTGGCTGTGAGGTCAGTGTTGTGTCGTTTTCTTAACATATATAAATCACTTGTGTATAACCAATGAGTTCAGATTATTCCTTCTTGTTTTATTTTCATCTGTCAAGTAATGGTTATTGTAAAAAAAAGTTTATAACCAGCTGAGCACAAAAAAAGATCTACAAATTGTATTACAATACAATGGGGTAAGGTAATGTTCATTTTCACATGTTGTCAGAGTTATGTTTTGGACATCTTGGACACTTATTTCAATGTCTTGTTTTCTAACATATATTAATTATTTTATATATACAGTGTGTATATGTATCCATACAAGGGATATAAAAAGTCTACACCCCCCATGTTAAAATGCCAAGATGTTAAAGAATGAGACAAAGATAAATCATGTCAGAACTTTTTCCACCTTTAATGTGACCGATAACGTGAACAATTCAATTGCAAAACAAACTGAAACCTTTGAGGGGAAAAAATAAAAACTCCCAATAACTTGGTTGCATAAGTGTGCACACCCTTAAACTAGGGCTGCAACAACTAATCGATAAAATCGATAATAATCGATAATGAAATTCGTTGGCAACGAATTTCATTATCGATTAGTTGAATCGATTATTATCGATTATAAAATGAGGGTTTTTTCAGAGCAAACGCTCTGAAAAATCCCCCTCATTATATAATCCGTTTAGTCTGACTCACCGTCTGACAGCAGCAGCTCCTACTTACTCCCCCTCCCTGTAATCACTGTGACAACTGGCCCCGCCCCTTCCTTCTCCAGGCCAGAACCACATGGCTGTGACACTCATCTAACTGTAAGTATATGTATGTATATATATATATATAATGTGTATATATATATATATATATGTATATATATATATATATAATATATAATGTGTATATATGTATGTAATATATATATATATATATATTTGGGCTACTGAAAGTTAGGGGAGGTGGGGGTTAATTTAGGGGCAGTTATGGTTAGTGGGGTGTTTAGGGTTAATTTAGGGGCAGTTATGGTTAATTGGGTGTTTAGGGTTAATTTAGGGGCAGTTATGTTAATAGGGTGTTTAGGGTTAATTTAGGAGCAGCTGTGGTTAATGGGGTGTTTGGGGTTAATTTGAGGCAGTTGTGGTTAATGGTGTGTTTAGGGTTAATTTAGGGGATGCTGTGGTTGATGGGGTCTTTAGGGTTAATTTAGGGGCAGTTATGGTTAATGGGGAGTTTAGGTTTAATTTAGGAGAATCTAAATCCTGGGGCAGTGAAGTGACATATCTGGGGGTATAAGGCATATACAGTATATAAGGCATACGTGGGGAGGACGGAGTGGTGTATCAGGGTGTATAAGGCATATCTGGGGGTAGAGAAGTGGCATGTCTGGGAGGCAGGGTGGCATGTCTGGGGAGGATGGAGTGGGGTATCGGGATATAAGGCGTATCAGGCACAGTGGCAGATGTGGGAGGCAGCGTGGAGTGGCAGATGTGGGAGGCAGCGTGGCGTGGCAGATGTGGGAGGCAGCGTGGCATATGTGGGAGGCATTGTGGAGTGGCAGATGTGGGAGGCAGCATGGCGTGGCATATGTGGGGAGGCCAGGGTGGCATGTCTGGGGAGGATGGAGTGGTGTTTCAGGGGGTATAAGGCGTATCAGGCACAGTGGCATGTGGGGGGTAGAGTGGAGTGGCAGATGTGGGGGGTAGAGTGGAGTGGCAGATGTGGGAGGCAGCGTGGAGTGGCAGATGTGGGAGGCAGCGTGGAGTGGCATATGTGGGAGGCAGCGTGGAGTGGCAGATGTGGGAGGCAGCGTGGTGTGGTATATGTGGGAGGCAGCGTGGAGTGGCATATGTGGGGGGGCAGCATGGCATGTCTGGGAGGCAGCGTAGCAAGCCTGGGCTCAAATGTGCATATATTGGGGGGCTGGTTGGGAAATAAAGACAAGAAATGTATTATCAAAGTTTTTTTATTCTGCTGTTTGTATTTAACATCATTTGTTTAGTAAATTATACTAAATAAATGAAAAATTTACATTCATTTTTTTTATCCGATTAATCGATTAATCGAAAAAATAATCGGCCAACTAATCGATTATTAAAATAATCGTTAGTTGCAGCCCTACCTTAAACTAATACTTTGTGGAAGCACCTTTTTGATTTTATTACAGCAATCAGTATTCTTTTTGGGTAGGAGTCTATTAGCGTGGCACAACTTGACACGACAATATTTGCCCACTCGCCTTGCTTTTGTGGATTTGGATGTTTGTTTTGTCGTGCTGAAAGGTGAACTTCATCTTCAGCTTCCTAACGGACGCCTGAAGGTTTTGTGGCAAAATTGCCTGGTATTTGGAACTATTCATAATTCCCTCCACCCTAAGGCCCCGGTTCCAGCTGAAAAAAAAGCCCCAAAGCATGATGCTGCCCCCACCATGCTTCACTGTGGGTATGGTGTTCTTTGGGTGATGTGCAGTGTTGTTTTTGCGCCAGACATATCTTTTGTAATTATGGCCAAAAAGTTCAAAATTGGTTTCATCAGACCATAACACATTTTCCCGCATGCTTTTGGGGGACTTGATGTTTGTTTTTGCAAACTTCAGCCGGGCTTGGATGTTTTTCTTTGTAAGAAAAGGCTTCCGTCTTGCCACCCTACCCCATAGCCCATTCATATAAAGAATACGGGAGATTCTTGTCACATGTCGCACACAGCCAGTGCTTCCCAGAAATTCCTGCAGTTCCTTTAATGTTGCAGTAGGCCTCTTGTAAGCCTCCCTGACCAGTTTTCTTCTCGTCTTTTCATCAATTTTGGAGGGACGTCCAGTTCTTGGTAATGTCTTTGTTGTGCCATATTTTCTCCACTTGATGATAACTGTCTTCACTGTGTTCCATGGTATATCTAATGCTTTGGAAATTCTTTTGTACCCTTCTCCTGACCGATATCTTTCAACAATGAGATCCCTCTGATGCTTTGGAAGCTCTCTGAAGGACCATGGCTTTTGCTCTAAGATGCAACTAAGCAAATGTCAGGTAAATCCGACTGGAACAGCTGAACTTTATTAATCAGAGTCACTTTAAATGATGGCCGGTGTGTAATGACTTCTATTTAACATGATTTAAATGTGATTGGTTAATTCTGAACACAGCCCCAGTTATACGAGAGTCGCACATTTATGCAACCAGGTTATTGTGAGAGTTTTTTTTCACTCAAAGATTTTAGTTTGTTTTGCAATTGTTCACGTGTGATGCTGCCTTTTGGCTTTCTATAAAATCAGATACCGTATTGGCTCGATTATACACTGCACCCTAGTATAGGCTGCACCCTAAAAGTTAGGTGCTTTTTCAAAGAAAAAATGTAATTTAAAGTGTAATAGAGATGCTGCCACTCTGTGTGTCCCCCCGAGACATGCTGCCACTCTGTGTGTCTCCCCGAGACATGCTGCCACTCTGTGTGTCCCCCCGAGACATGCTGCCACTCTATGTGTCCCCTCAAGACATGCTGCCACTCTGTGTGTCTCCCCGAGACATGCTGCCACTCTGTGTGTCCCCCCGGGACATGCTGCCACTCTGTGTGTCTCCCCGAGACATGCTGCCACTCTGTGTGTCTCCCCGAGACATGCTGCCACTCTGTGTGTCCCCCCGAGACATGCTGCCACTCTATGTGTCCCCTCGAGACATGCTGCCACTCTGTGTCCCCCCGAGATATACTGCCACTCTGTGTCCCCCCAACCCGAGATATGCTGCCACTCTGTATGTCCCCCGAGATGTGCCCCCCCTAGACTTACCAGTGCAGACTCCCGGAGTCCTGGGTGTCTTGCGGGGCCAGCAGGGGACATCTATTCTACGCAGAACGCGTATACCACTTCCGGTGCCGGCACTTCCGCTGTGGGAAGTGCTGGCAAGGAAGATTGTTAAAGCGCATCGCGTAGACGTTCACCGGCGAGCGTAAACAACCTCTGCAGCCGGCACGTCTGCATGATGTGCTTTAACAATCTCCCTTGCCGCGACTACCCCCGTGAAAAGTGCCAGCAGGGGAGGCTGTCTAAGCGTATCAGAGATTCTTGTCACATGTCGCACACAGCCAATACTTGCCAGAAATTCCTGCAGTTCCTTTAATGTTGCAGTAGGCCTCTTGTAAGCCTCCCTGACCAGTTTTCTTCTCGTCTTTTCATCAATTTTGGAGGGACGTCCAGTTCTTGGTAATGTCTCTGTTCTGCCATATTTTCTCCACTTGATGATAACTGTCTTCACTGTGTTCCATGGTATATCTAATGCTTTGGAAATTCTTTTGTACCCTTCTCCTGACCGATATCTTTCAACAATGAGATCCCTCTGATGCTTTGGAAGCTCTCTGAAGGACCATGGCTTTTGCTCTAAGATGCAACTAAGCAAATGTCAGGTAAATCCGACTAGAACAGCTGAACTTTATTAATCAGAGTCACTTTAAATGATGGCCGGTGTGTAATGACTTCTATTTAACATGATTTAAATGTGATTGGTTAATTCTGAACACAGCCCCAGTTATACGAGAGTCGCACATTTATGCAACCAGGTTATTGTGAGAGTTTTTTTTCACTCAAAGATTTTAGTTTGTTTTGCAATTGTTCACGTGTGATGCTGCCTTTTGGCTTTCTATAAAATCAGATACCGTATTGGCTCGATTATACACTGCACCCTAGTATAGGCTGCACCCTAAAAGTTAGGTGCTTTTTCAAAGAAAAAATGTAATTTAAAGTGTAATAGAGATGCTGCCACTCTGTGTGTCCCCCCGAGACATGCTGCCACTCTGTGTGTCTCCCCGAGACATGCTGCCACTCTGTGTGTCTCCCCGAGACATGCTGCCACTCTGTGTGTCCCCCCGAGACATGCTGCCACTCTATGTGTCCCCTCAAGACATGCTGCCACTCTGTGTGTCTCCCCGAGACATGCTGCCACTCTGTGTGTCCCCCCGGGACATGCTGCCACTCTGTGTGTCTCCCCGAGACATGCTGCCACTCTGTGTCCCCCCCCAAGACATGCTGCCACTCTGTGTGTCCCCCCGAGACATGCTGCCACTCTATGTGTCCCCTCGAGACATGCTGCCACTCTGTGTCCCCCCGAGATATACTGCCACTCTGTGTCCCCCCAACCCGAGATATGCTGCCACTCTGTATGTCCCCCGAGATGTGCCCCCCCTAGACTTACCAGTGCAGACTCCCGGAGTCCTGGGTGTCTTGCGGGGCCAGCAGGGGACATCTATTCTACGCAGAACGCGTATACCACTTCCGGTGCCGGCACTTCCGCTGTGGGAAGTGCTGGCAAGGAAGATTGTTAAAGCGCATCGCGTAGACGTTCACCGGCGAGCGTAAACAACCTCTGCAGCCGGCACGTCTGCATGATGTGCTTTAACAATCTCCCTTGCCGCGACTACCCCCGTGAAAAGTGCCAGCAGGGGAGGCTGTCTAAGCGTATCAGAGATTCTTGTCACATGTCGCACACAGCCAATACTTGCCAGAAATTCCTGCAGTTCCTTTAATGTTGCAGTAGGCCTCTTGTAAGCCTCCCTGACCAGTTTTCTTCTCGTCTTTTCATCAATTTTGGAGGGACGTCCAGTTCTTGGTAATGTCTCTGTTCTGCCATATTTTCTCCACTTGATGATAACTGTCTTCACTGTGTTCCATGGTATATCTAATGCTTTGGAAATTCTTTTGTACCCTTCTCCTGACCGATATCTTTCAACAATGAGATCCCTCTGATGCTTTGGAAGCTCTCTGAAGGACCATGGCTTTTGCTCTAAGATGCAACTAAGCAAATGTCAGGTAAATCCAACTAGAACAGCTGAACTTTATTAATCAGAGTCACTTTAAATGATGGCCGGTGTGTAATGACTTCTATTTAACATGATTTAAATGTGATTGGTTAATTCTGAACACAGCCCCAGTTATACGAGAGTCGCACATTTATGCAACCAGGTTATTGTGAGAGTTTTTTTTCACTCAAAGATTTTAGTTTGTTTTGCAATTGTTCACGTGTGATGCTGCCTTTTGGCTTTCTATAAAATCAGATACCGTATTGGCTCGATTATACACTGCACCCTAGTATAGGCTGCACCCTAAAAGTTAGGTGCTTTTTCAAAGAAAAAATGTAATTTAAAGTGTAATAGAGATGCTGCCACTCTGTGTGTCCCCCCGAGACATGCTGCCACTCTGTGTGTCTCCCCGAGACATGCTGCCACTCTGTGTGTCTCCCCGAGACATGCTGCCACTCTGTGTGTCCCCCCGAGACATGCTGCCACTCTATGTGTCCCCTCAAGACATGCTGCCACTCTGTGTGTCTCCCCGAGACATGCTGCCACTCTGTGTGTCCCCCCGGGACATGCTGCCACTCTGTGTGTCTCCCCGAGACATGCTGCCACTCTGTGTCCCCCCCCAAGACATGCTGCCACTCTGTGTGTCCCCCCGAGACATGCTGCCACTCTATGTGTCCCCTCGAGACATGCTGCCACTCTGTGTCCCCCCGAGATATACTGCCACTCTGTGTCCCCCCAACCCGAGATATGCTGCCACTCTGTATGTCCCCCGAGATGTGCCCCCCCTAGACTTACCAGTGCAGACTCCCGGAGTCCTGGGTGTCTTGCGGGGCCAGCAGGGGACATCTATTCTACGCAGAACGCGTATACCACTTCCGGTGCCGGCACTTCCGCTGTGGGAAGTGCTGGCAAGGAAGATTGTTAAAGCGCATCGCGTAGACGTTCACCGGCGAGCGTAAACAACCTCTGCAGCCGGCACGTCTGCATGATGTGCTTTAACAATCTCCCTTGCCGCGACTACCCCCGTGAAAAGTGCCAGCAGGGGAGGCTGTCTAAGCGTATCAGAGATTCTTGTCACATGTCGCACACAGCCAATACTTGCCAGAAATTCCTGCAGTTCCTTTAATGTTGCAGTAGGCCTCTTGTAAGCCTCCCTGACCAGTTTTCTTCTCGTCTTTTCATCAATTTTGGAGGGACGTCCAGTTCTTGGTAATGTCTCTGTTCTGCCATATTTTCTCCACTTGATGATAACTGTCTTCACTGTGTTCCATGGTATATCTAATGCTTTGGAAATTCTTTTGTACCCTTCTCCTGACCGATATCTTTCAACAATGAGATCCCTCTGATGCTTTGGAAGCTCTCTGAAGGACCATGGCTTTTGCTCTAAGATGCAACTAAGCAAATGTCAGGTAAATCCGACTAGAACAGCTGAACTTTATTAATCAGAGTCACTTTAAATGATGGCCGGTGTGTAATGACTTCTATTTAACATGATTTAAATGTGATTGGTTAATTCTGAACACAGCCCCAGTTATACGAGAGTCGCACATTTATGCAACCAGGTTATTGTGAGAGTTTTTTTTCACTCAAAGATTTTAGTTTGTTTTGCAATTGTTCACGTGTGATGCTGCCTTTTGGCTTTCTATAAAATCAGATACCGTATTGGCTCGATTATACACTGCACCCTAGTATAGGCTGCACCCTAAAAGTTAGGTGCTTTTTCAAAGAAAAAATGTAATTTAAAGTGTAATAGAGATGCTGCCACTCTGTGTGTCCCCCCGAGACATGCTGCCACTCTGTGTGTCCCCCCGAGACTCTGTGTGTCTCCCCGAGACATGCTGCCACTCTGTGTGTCCCCCCGAGACATGCTGCCACTCTATGTGTCCCCTCAAGACATGCTGCCACTCTGTGTGTCTCCCCGAGACATGCTGCCACTCTGTGTGTCCCCCCGGGACATGCTGCCACTCTGTGTGTCTCCCCGAGACATGCTGCCACTCTGTGTCCCCCCCCAAGACATGCTGCCACTCTGTGTGTCCCCCCGAGACATGCTGCCACTCTATGTGTCCCCTCGAGACATGCTGCCACTCTGTGTCCCCCCGAGATATACTGCCACTCTGTGTCCCCCCAACCCGAGATATGCTGCCACTCTGTATGTCCCCCGAGATGTGCCCCCCCTAGACTTACCAGTGCAGACTCCCGGAGTCCTGGGTGTCTTGCGGGGCCAGCAGGGGACATCTATTCTACGCAGAACGCGTATACCACTTCCGGTGCCGGCACTTCCGCTGTGGGAAGTGCTGGCAAGGAAGATTGTTAAAGCGCATCGCGTAGACGTTCACCGGCGAGCGTAAACAACCTCTGCAGCCGGCACGTCTGCATGATGTGCTTTAACAATCTCCCTTGCCGCGACTACCCCCGTGAAAAGTGCCAGCAGGGGAGGCTGTCTAAGCGTATCAGAGAATAGGATGCAGGTCCCCTGCACCACTGCTGGGGATCTGTATCCTAACCCTGCTGCCTGCCCGGCGCCCGGAACTGCATGTCCCGGGTGTCGGGCGATACGAATGGCGCATTCCTGAGCTAAACCCCGAATATAGGCCGCACCTGGAGGTGTGCCGATTCTCCTTGCAGCATTTATCACAGACTCTATGCGCTGTCTCTTTGCTTCCTGCAATTGCCCTCTGGGCCATAAATCATGCAGGACGCCACACTAACATGTCCTATATAGCTCGGAGTTACTTGTTACTGGTGTTCAGGCATTCAGATGCTATCTCATTGCTACGATGTATCCCTACCTCTAAGCTTTTCTTACTCCCTAAGACTCTTTTGGGGAAGCTGTAGTGTCTTCCCTTGTAGAGGGGAGTCAGTAGGACTGCTGCAGCGTCACAGTCCTCGCTCGAGTACCCTGTGGCTGCTGGAGGGAAGGCTCCTGATGTCTGCTCAGAAGGAAGCTTCTGACGGGTATGAGAGAGAGGGTCTAGTAAGCGGCCATTGCACTTATACGCCACCTCTGCAACAGGCACATGAGGTTACCTGCATTTCAATGAGAAGGGTCCACTATCTGTTGTGACCACTTGGTGATTCACTAAACGCATGTTTTAAGATTACTTAATGTTAGTGTTTTTTTTGAGCGATCAAATCTCTTGTAGTAATCTTGTGGGTTGAATTTTCCTCAGTATAGTCTGTTAATAAATGCTTATAATTCCAGTCCCTTTTAAAGCACAGAATATCCCAAAAATGGTTCTCAAGCCAAAG